>NW_026596440.1:1462640-1530332 GCF_907164565.1 Psammomys obesus | reverse complement strand
GGCCGGGCCCCGCGGTGGCCGCGGCGGCGGCGGGCGGCAGCCTGGTGCCCGCGGCGCGCCAGCAGCACTGCACACAGGTGCGCAGCCGGCGGCTCATGAAGGAGCTCCAGGACATCGCTCGCCTCAGCGACCGCTTCATCTCCGTGGAGCTGGTCAACGAGAGCCTCTTCGACTGGAACGTGAAGCTGCACCAGGTGGACAAGGACTCGGTGCTGTGGCAGGACATGAAGGAGACCAACACGGAGTTCATCCTGCTCAACCTCACCTTCCCGGATAACTTCCCCTTCTCTCCGCCCTTCATGCGGGTGCTCAGCCCGCGGCTGGAGAATGGCTACGTTCTGGACGGAGGCGCCATCTGCATGGAGCTGCTCACGCCGCGCGGCTGGTCCAGCGCCTACACGGTGGAGGCCGTCATGCGCCAGTTCGCTGCCAGCCTGGTCAAGGGCCAGGTAAGGCAGCGGGACCAGGAGCCAGGGTGGGGGCGGGGGAGGGGAAGCGGCTGGCCGGGGTTGGGGGGCGGGGGGTTCAAGGCTAGGCCTGAGATGGGAAGCGATGTCTGATCTCTCTAGGGACAAGTGAGAGCTGGTCCAGCTCATCCTGAGCAGGCCTGCTGGAGAGGCTTCATCCCACACCCTCCGCTTCTTCTCCCTAAAGGATTTCTTCCTCTGTGTCGGCATCCCAGTCCCCTGGGCTTCGGTCCTACTAGAACCACCTTCACTCCCTCTGTCTCTTTCCTCTCTAATGGTCCTTCTTCCCTCCCCGCCCCTCTCCCACCACGCCCTTTCCACTTTTCCACCTTTCTGAGTCTCCCATATTCTCCTGCCCTACCCCATCTCTCCTCCTCTCCGCTGTCTGTTTAGGTGGTCTCTGGTCTGTGTAATTACCATGAAGGTGCAAACTTTTCCTGAAGCCCAGTGTCAAAGTGTCCAGCCCAGCACATCACACACGCGCACGCGCGCGCGCACACACACACAGAGAGAGAGAGAGAGAGAGAGAGAGAGAGAGAGAGAGAGAGAATGCTTTCTTCTTCAAATCTCTCAGGTGGGCTCTGTTCAAACCAGGCTAGCTGCCTGCTGCTGCCTGTTCCCTCTTTCGGGCAGCCACCCTTATAAAGGTGAAAGTTCTCCCAGAAGGCTCTATCCAGGAAGAAGAATGGGTTGAGTCCTTCCTAGCTGTTAGGTCAGGCCAGACTCCATCCAGGGAAAGCTGTTCTGGCCAGCCCACCTCTCCGCCTGGTACTTGCCCCTTCAAGGAACATCTCTGGGATAGATGCTGGACCTGAGTCTCTTTCGGACCTTGCTTTCCATTGGGGGAGGGATGATTTTCAAAGGTAAAGATACAACCAAGCACAGAAAGTAATGCTAAGCAGGTCACCAGAACCTTCTAGCCTATTGCACCACAAGGCTGCTTTACAGAGAAACATCCCAAAACTTACCGTGAATAAATGGATTTTCTGAGACATGCCTCCCACCCAGCTACAAGGGAGAGCAAGGTGGTTTTATTTTCCCATGCTATATGTTCTTGGCCAAATCTCTGGTGGGCATTTCGTAAGTTGATCCTAACATCGTTTTTATCAAACCCCATTTCTATCTGTCATGGGCATCTTGAATATTTACAAAGAGTTTGAGTTTTCTTTAAAAGACTCCCCAGTGACCTCCACGTGCTCTTTCGCTAGCCAGCTTATCAGAATCAATCATTTCTTCCCCTAAGCCAGCCTCTGTCCTGCCCCTTTCACTGCAGGGCACACCACACTAATCAAACACAGCTCATTCTGCCCCTTTCTTTCAAGGCTGCACTCTGAATTAAAGAAAGAAAGAAAGAAAGAAAGATAGAAAGAAAGAAAGAAAGAAAGGAAGGAAGGAAGGAAGGAAGGAAGGAAGGAAGGAAGGAAGGAAGGAAGGAAGAAAACAAAAGAAAAGAAAAGCATCCCAACTCCAGCACAAAGGTCACTGCATCCTGAGACTCCCAAAAGGAGTAGACTGGGCTTGAGGGCTCTAGAGCAGGTGCTACAGCACTGTAGGCTGATGCTTTGACAGCCGGCTTCCTCCGTCCTACAGTGAAGCACTGGCTGGAAAACAATGCATGTGATGAGTGCCTGCTGCTGAGACAGGGGGGCTGCGTTTATTTTCCATTGGGGCTTATGTGAATGCAATGAGGGATGGTCCTCTGAAATGCCATGGTCATTTACTTCTCCATCAGTTCTTCAAAGGGAAAAGGATTTGAAGGTTTGGGGAAGAGAAATGTAATTTTTGTCCCATAGAATCATTTTGTCCCATAGTCTGTAGCATTGTGGACTGGAGATAATTTAGCCTTCAGCCTGCATTCGGGGAAACAAGGATTTTGAATGAGGAAGTGGGATTTGTGAAGAGAAATGTCTTGATAAATAGTCTTGATAAATGTCTTGATAAATGCTGTGAATACCAACAGCTCCCTTCATGTCATTCTACCTCCAGGTCTGGGTGTATAAGTTCTCTTTCTCTGTACCCAAACTGAGATGGGAGGGTTTCTCACTGAAAACAAAGTTAACAGCATTTTCTTCATTAATTGATAAACAAGTAGGCCCTGTTCCTTCCACCTGCCAGGTTGCATTGCATTGTCTGATGAGATGTGGTGCTTTTTAAATGATGGTCAAAACACAGCACATTTTAAAACAGGAATTGACTTTCTCTGTATTTCCCATCGGCTGGTTTCAACATGCAGTTCTCCACATGAAATATTCAAGTGCAATGAAAGAATTGAAGAGATGAATAGTCATTAAAATTTTAGGGACCTGGTATGACAGAATGGCACACCCCTGGTAACCTGAGGACTGCGATGCCCTTTGTCCCTTTGTTGATCCATGGCCCAAGGGCTGCTCACTGCACATGTGGTAGTTACCAAATTATTTTCATAGTTACAAGTAATGTACTTTGGTCCAGTCCAAATACTAATTAGCCATTCAAAGGAAGCAGGGCTGCTGCTCAATTTGTAATTACTTTAAAGGGCTTCTGTACTCTAGTGACCATCCTCTGTTTGCATTTCTTTGTAGGGTTCCTCTTCTTAAGATGTAGTTTAAAAAGCTTGTTTGTCCCATTCATATAGGAAAGCACTCACTTAGCTTCCTGAATTGAGAAAACACCCTACCAGTGTCTTCAGAAAAATCTCAAGATGACTTTAAGAGTTTAACTTGTAACATCACACAGAGGTCTAATAATGAGGTCTGCAAAGCCAAAAGCTCAGGCTTGTCCTCTGTGTGAAGAATTGAGGGATTTCATGAAGCTTTTACTAGGCTGAATGTGTGCCCTCAGGTAACTAAGGCGGCTTTCATGATGCATTGTGGATTATTCTAAATGAAATGAATACATTTGTCTCATAAGGCTATACTCTATGTATAAAGAGACCTAAGCCTCCTACCTGTTTATGACTAAATCAAAGGATGCTGAATAGAGACTTTTTTCATGCTGACATGGAACTCAAGGCGGTGCTCTCGCCTCAGCCTCCTGAGTGCTGGGGTTACAGGTATGACCCTTCACACTCAGAAAAAGAGGTTTTAGGTAACGTTTAGTTGTCTACAATTGGACGAGCCATTTCTGGGCCTTTGAAATAAGCCAGCTCTGAGAGTAGCATTTGCCTCCTCTATCATGCAAACAGCCTTAAGAACACAATCCGGAGCTCCAGGATGACGGTGTGGGCATTGAAATGCTTTCAGAGTTTTGTCTTGGAACTGAAGGACCCTGCAGTGGCAGCACAGAGCTTGTATCACAAACAGTGAAACTCCACATTCTGAGAACAAGGCCTGTAAGCTTAGGCCACTGGCTCCTAGAGTGGAGAGGAGAGCCTGGCTGCAGATGCCTCCAGGCTCACCAGCATCTCCAAGCCGGGTGTATTCCATGGCTGCAGGAATGGCAGACCGCCCTCCCACTGCTGCAGATAAAAGGCACTTGATTGTGCCCTGACTCAGGGCTCTCCTCAGACACTTGCACACCTCCTGGGTGTCCCCATTTAATTAATTAGCTATGATCGTCATCAGACAACCAGATGGCCCCTGAATGACAGTTTCTCTCCCTTCCCCTGTTCCCTCAGAACTGCATGTCCACACTACTAACAGGAGAGACAGCAACAGCTCACATTTTTCTGTCTTCAGTGCTGCAGTCTGGTCTAGCTGAGCACACACACACACACACACACACGCACGCACACACACACACACACACACACATACAAGCATGCACACACAAAATGCCAAGCCTTCCTGCAATGGATTCATTCTATGACCACCATACAGATGCTTCCTGAGAGGCCAGACTCATGGGTCAAAGGCGTGAGAAAGGGTGAGGCGTGAGAAAGGGTGAGTCTCACATGACCACCTGAGTACCCTGCTGCTTCCAGGTGGACATCCGTTGGCACCTCCATGATCATCACTGTCACCACAGAAGCAGCAGGAGCCAGCCTTCCTGCACAAGGTTCACAGGCCCTCAGGACCAAACCAGCCTTGAGTCCTCAGATACCAGTTGGTCAGCAACTGCAAGAGGGCCACATTTCTAAGATTTTTATTGATGAGGGAACCTGACAGGAGTCACCACTTGTCTGAGTGTGATGCCAAAGTGAGGGCTGTGCAGCCCAGCTGGGTCCAGTAAGGTTGCAGAGCCCAGGAGCCACATTAGAGCTTGCAGTCTGCAGCCAGGCCTATGCAGCCTTCTTAAAAATGTATATTTCAGGGCTAGAAAGATGGCTCAGTGGTTAAGAGCACTGTCTGCTCTTCCAAAGGTCATGAGTTCAAATCCCAGCAACCACATGGTGGCTCACAACCATCTATAATGTGAACTGATTCCTTCTTCTGGCAGCTGTAAGTGCAGATAGAATACTCATATACATAAAATAAATAAATCTTAAAAAATAAATGTATATTTCAGTGTTTTATTAATTCTTTGAGAATTTTGTACATGCTTGCACTGTATTTTGATCACATTACCTTTTACTTCTCTCCCTAAGTCCCCACACCCCTGTCTCTCCCAACTTCATGTCTAATAACCTACTGCCCAGTTTGTGGTGTGTGTGTGCTCAGGGGTGTGAGCTCATCAACTGACACCGGGATGACTTACCGGAGACCAAACCTTAAGGAAAATTGACTCTCCTTGAAGAAGCTACAAGCTGCCTGTAGCTTCTCAGCTAGGTGTGGGAGCTCAGGACTCCCCCAGCCCATTTGCTGGAATGTTTACTGGCTTGATCTGGTATGGGTATTGCAAAGACAACCATAGCTGCTGTGAGTTATAAGTGCAGAAGTCCTATTGTGTCCAAAAGACATGAATTTGATCCTGTCCTACCTGACCTCTGGTTCTTACACACACACACACACACACACACACACACACACACACACACACACACGGGAACATACACATACTCCTTCTGTGATGGTCCCTGAGCATTTGGGAGAAGGAGGGGCATACAGGTGCCCCATTTATAGTTGAGCACTCCGTAGTCACTTATTCTCTGCACTTTGACCAGCTATAAGTTTCCATTCTATAGGCCTTTTGCCTAGCCTTTTGACATTGTAATACCATGTTGTAATCTACAATACTCATACTCAAGAATGGCACAATCAATTCATACTTTTATCACATATATTTAAATATGTGTTTTATGTAATATATTAAATTATATATAATATAAATATATTTCTATGTTATGTATTTGAACATATTTACATTTATAAATATAAGTATAAATATATATGTATGTATATATATATATATATATATATATATATATATATATATGTATATATATCCAGGCACCAGTCGATGGACCCACACCCTTGAGTATATGAGCAGCACAAATTGGACAGTAGGTTATTAGACATGAAGGTAAGGGAAATGGTTGTGTGTGGAATGGATCGGGGAGGAATTAAGGAGAGAAGCGAGTGGTGGATGTGGTGAAAATACAGTGCATGCATATATATACATATATATGTACACATATGTGTGTATATGTATATTTTTGGCAAGTGTGCAGTTTGGGGTCATATCCATACCTGGAGCATGTGTGGCATCACTGCAGTGTGTACGTCCAGATGAACACAGAGTCAAGTGTTACCTTTCTGACCTTAGCCCTCCCTCCAGAGCAGTGGACCAAGGATCAGCATTTGCCTATGGCTTTGCAATTACACATCATTTAAATAGCAACCCAGGCCATCATCTACTCAAACCTATGGCTTCTAACCTGCTGCAGCAGACATTGGACGTCCAGAGTTCTGTTAATTAGCAAGAGCTGTCGTCTGGAGGTAGTGCGGCCTGGTGGAGCCCAGACAGACCTTCATTTTTCTCACAGCACTGAAAGCTAGACATAAAGATCACAAGTGAGATACAGCCCGCTTCCCCTGAGGCCTCTGCTTGGCTTGTAGACAGCGTCTTCCCTCTTGGTTTTCACACCATTGTTCCTCTGTGGGTGCCTCTGTTCTGACCTCTTATGACAATATTAGTCCTACTGGATTACGGCCTATGCTGAGGACCACACTGTAACCTGACAACCTCTTACAGACCCTGTCTGCAGATAAGGCCATGTTTCCAGGTTCTGAGGGTTGTGGCTTCCACATTTAAACTGGGATGAAGGAAACATACCCAAAGTCAACCCACATGAGGATTTGTTAACTTGTTCAACACCTTAGACCTTGCTTCTGGTCTGAGTAGCACCATGAGTGGAGCCAGGCTGTTGGAGGCGCTGGATGGTGAATCTTGCCTGCAGTGCCAAGTAGAGAAATGCCAGCACACTCCAGGGAAAGCCAGGGAGCCTACATCCTGAGTCGTGTCATCTAGGGTTGGGGTGGCAAGTATGTCTGATTCACCCCAAGAGACCAGGGCTTTTAAGCTTATGAGTCAGTGTGTCGTTTTGTCCTATGCTGCTTGGAAGGGACAGACATAATTACCAATGACAATGGCTCTGCAGCTTGAAGTATCGATATGCCTGACTATTTGGAGAAAAAAAAATAACTCCTTGTTCTCCTATGAAGTAGGGCAGGCAGGACGACACAGACAGGACTTTGCGTCCTAAAAATAGCCCCATATCAACGCCAGTGCTGCATCGAGCACTCCACCCCCACCCCCACCCCACCCCCGCACCTAGCACAGTTAATAATAGGAGCCACCTCTCCTGCCTTGGGAGTCCAGAGAATCAGAGTTTGCTAGAGCAGGATACTAGTGAGTGTTTGCTTACCTGTCTGGTTTAACTGAAAGGAGGGGTTTTTCTGACTAAAGAGACAGCATGTAGTTACAGCTGTATAATGGAGTACCAAGTTGACATTCTGACAGTAATGTGGCCCTAAGACTTAAGCACCTCCTCCCTTTCTCCCTTTTTATGCCCAGGGGTGACTCTCCTGAACTCCAGTTTAGAGGGATGTGAAATCTCTCACTGCTCAGAGTGACATTTTCAAGGATAACTTCCACCATAAGGTAGCCATACCTTGATGTGGCACTTGCTTGTTCCTCTGGTATGTTTTGTTGTTGAGAATCTGAAAGGATTTTTACAGCAACCCACCAAGAACTTGCTGTAATGGCAGCTGTACTTCCAGCAGGGGCCATGCTTTCTCGCCAGGTGAGTGGCTCAGATGACCGGCTATTTCTACCGGTTAGTTGATCAGCTATTTGCTCCTTGTCCCCCACGTTGGTTAGTCAGCACCCACTTGCTGAGGTCCTACTATGATTTGTGGCAACATCACTCTTGCCTTTGCTGTGTATCTTTTCTCTACTCTGTGAGCTGCCCATGGTTCTTTTCCTGGCTCATTAATCCAGTCAGTTTCGGAGGAAATCCTATTAACAGGAGCACTAAGAGAAGCAGAACTGGGAACTCCAGGAGGAAAGGCTGGCAGGTGAGGGTGGGCGTGGCAATGAAAGCAAGGAAGGAGCTAGGGAGGGGGTGGCCTTCCCCAAGCAGCAGGACTACTGTGTTCAGGAGACACATACGTGGCAGGGATCATCATGACTCCAATCTTCCTCCACCCTCCCCTGTCATGCGCAGACCTCTTTTGTTCAGACTGTTCATTATGAACTGTCTAGAACACATCCAGAGCCTGCCAGTGCTGTCACCACAGTGGCAACCCTCCGTTTCCCATGGCCCGCACTGGGATCTGACCAGCCCTTTCTCCTAGAGTACCTTCTGGCTTTGCTCACCAGAAGTGCCCCTGTCCATCCTTCAGAACTCTGCCAACATGCCACAGCCCTGCCAGTCACAGCAATGGCTTCCTCCATCCACACTGACTATGAGACACTCCTTTTCTGTGTGTCCAGCTATGGGCTGATGATTGTATTTTCCTTCTCTTCACAGTGTCCATCTGGCTGAGCAGATGCCCCTCCCCTTCACTACCCACTCCTACTGTATAACCTAATAATGAGACTGTGCATCAGGCACCTCTGTTGTCAGTGGAGGAGGATTGTGGGTAGGCAAAAGAAACCCCTTCGACATTGGCAATCGTGGGCCTTTGTTGCTTTGTAGGACCAATCCCTGAGAGCTCATGGCCTATTGCTCTAAGCCTTCGAAGCCAGAGACTTAATGGCTTTCACCTCTCAAATTAGAAGCTCTCTTTGGACTTTAACTTCCTGTTCCCTGGTACTGGCAGCTGCATGAACTGCAGCCTCTGGCAGCAGTGAGCAGTGGCAGCAGACAGTGGCAGGCAGCAGCAGGAGACTCTTTCTGGTGTTCTAGCTCAGCGTGGCCTCAGATGCTGAGCCCTCAGTGTTATGGTGACAAGTGTGATACTCCAAGGTCTAGAGTGCCCCAGTGCTCAGCCCTTAACAGTGACTAGTATTGCAGCTTGCAGACCTAGGGTGACTGAGACCATTGGCCCTTTGGCATCTCCCAGAAGCCATGTCCCGCAGCTTCTCACCGGCAGCCCTCTGTCGTTCCTACCCGAGAGAAGCACTCGGGTGCATCAGCCGTTCTCTCGTTACTACAGCCAGAGACGGTCTCAGAACAGCTTGCACCAGACCTCTTGCTATCACAAGCCGTGGGAAGCTCTAGATGTCCCTGCAAGTCCCCTTTTTCTTAGCTTAGAGGTGGAGCACTTCCCCCTGTGGCCAGTGCTGCCACCGCCTCCCTTTCTTCATGTGACCAGCTCAGCCCACTGAGCTAATGATGAAGATCAAATGCAGGCAAGAGAAGGGTACTGACAAATGCCTTTCATGTCCAGATGTTGACTGTCCAGATATGACAACACCTGAGGATGGCAGAGGAGGCTTCTCCTCACTGACTCCAGAGTGAGGAAGCAGCATGCGTTGACAGCCAGAAAGGGAATTTGGTAAGGGCCAGTGACCATAGTCCTGTATGCAAATGAAAGATTACATTTTTACCGGTCACTGAGTTCCCTCATGGAAACGAGTGACCATTTGTACCAGCTGCCTGCCTTCTCCTGGACCACCAGCGGAAGTGCTTCACCTCTAACCTAACCAAAGTGGACTGCAGGGACATCTAGAGCTCCTCAGGGCTTGTAATAGCAAGAGGTCTGGTGCAAGCTGTTCTGAAACCGTCTCTGGCAGCAAGCAGCTGTGATTGCCATGTAGCTTCCTCAAGGCATCATGGGATGCTCAAAGCAGCCAGTGCTGGCATGAGGACAGCCCAGCTGGCTGCTCATGGCAGTTGATTGGCTTAAGGCATCTGCATCTGGGACACAAGATAAGTGTCTAACACCTCTAGGGGAGTTAAACTGTCCCAGCATTTTAATTTATTTTAAGAAAAAATAAACATTAGGAGGAGTTGCTTACAGCAAAGACGTCTCATTAACATTAACAGTGGTTGGAGAGTGTTTAATGGTGCTCTGACAGTGCCTAATGCCTACACTTACCCCAGAGAGAGTGGGGCCCCTCTAATTGGTACCACTTCCTAGGAGCCAGCTGCTTTCACAGCGCTTCCATGCATGATTTCATTAAGTCCTCAAAACACGCTATGAGGTGGGTGCTGGTTTTATTCTTTCTTCACAGAAGAGGACACGGAGGGATCTCAGGTAAGGAATCACGCGCCAGAGACAGAAGGGGAGAAAGGGACAGGGCTCAGCCACCATCAGATGCTCAGAGCCAGAGCCATCCATCACTTCTAGCATCTACCTGGTTGGCAGCAAGAGCCGCCTGAGAAGTGGCATACAAACCTGGTTTGTTCAGCACGGTGACTGTGGATGGTATGGTGGCCTTCACACTCCGTGTTGCCTCAGCTCTCAGGACTGGGTCATGAGGGAGAGGCAGTGTGTCCAGCAAAGTATAGCTACAGTTCTGAAGTATAAGCAAACCCAAATTCCATAGAGCTTGCTGCATCTATTGTGAGAATGGTAAGCATGCTTTAATTCTTTGAAACTGTAAAAGAAAGATAATTATCACCATTTTATTTCTTCTCTATACAAAAGAGAAAAGCATTTTAAAGATTCTGAAAATAACTCAAGAATGGAGTGCCTTTTAAAGATAATTACCACATTGGTAAAATCAGTAAGATTGAAGAAATTACTACTTTAAATATAATTTCCGTAAAATAAATACCAATTTTCCGTCACAATATTTAGCAAGCATTCCCCTTCACCCCCAGAAAAGTTGTTAGATTTTTGATGAGGGAGATAAGGAAATGCTATGACTATTTGATAAGATCACACTTCACATTAAAATGTGCTCAGCCCATTTAGGAATAGCAGAGGAAAATCTCTGGATAAATGTCATTAGGGCACTTCCTGTTTTTAATCTTGAAAATCAGACTTCTCCAAAATTCAAAATACGAAGTTACAACTCTTTCGTTATCATGGCAGTGCTAAATAACAGCTTTGTGGGAGGTTTGAAGGGGGGATTGCAGTCTTTGGACCTCTGGGAAACACAGCTGTTAGAACCCTGCTTCTACCCTTCTGGTGACCATTACGACTTCTGAGAGTTAGGAACAGTGCACTGTGACTTACTGGGAGGAGGGAGCTGGGAATCCAGTGGAATTGTATCAAATACATATTGATTGCTGCTAGCAGTCATTTGTCTGGGGTCCTGGGAGATTAATGGCACACCTTATTATTGTGCCTTCCTGGCAAGGGGAAATAGAGATTTTACAGAAGAAACCTACCAAGAATGGAGTTTGTTATAAGTTACATGAATTGTAGGTGACTGGATATTATAACACTATGAAACATAGCTTTTTAGGAGTCCTCAGAACATCAATATTATAAAGTAGTGTACTATATCCTATTTCCCCTTCTTTGGAAGATACACAGAATAGTATATGAATCATAGCTTGGGTTTTTGTTTGGTTTGGTTTGGTTTGGTTTGGTTTGGTTTGGTTTGGTTTGGTTTGGTTTGGTTTGGTTTGGTTTGGTTTGGTTTGGTTTAAAGGTTTTTGTGTATAAAGGGATGCATGCATTGCAGGGAGACAGAAGACAATCTTAGGTGTCATCTTTCACTGTCCATTAAAAAAAAAACAACCAAATTAAAACAAACAAACAAAAACAGTCTCTCTTCACCAGTCTGGAGCTCACCAAATAGGCTAGCCTGGCAGGCAGGTGAGCCCTGGGGACCTGCCTTTCTCTCCCTTGCCAGTGCTCAGGTCTAGGGCTCCAATTGCAAGGCAAGCTGCCTCCTCAGCCCTTCCTGCAGCTCCCGCCTGCGGTGTCTGAGGACTTGGAGGGAGTGCCTGCCATCTCTTCCCCTGTCTTCTTGTCTCTTTTTTTTTCCCTCGAGGTTGGCCTGGAGGAGGGAGAGGGCAAAAAGGAGGTTTCTAGCCCACAGTATCAAGGCCGTGTTCTCCAGGGACAGCACCTGCATTCCACGTACAGGCAGGCAAGCAGGACGTGGAGGGCTTCTGAGCCCAGCCTTGCACTCAGAGCCCTTTGGCCATCTTTGTGGTGGGCATTATAAAGCACAGCAATCTGAGAGAGCTCAGAGAAGATTTTTTTTTCTGACTGTCCCAACCCATAAAATTACATAAAGCTTTAAGGACATTATCTTAATTCATAAATAAAACTAACCTGATAAAAAGCAAGCTTGAACTCAACTGAATTGAATTAGGGTGATGATTTTATTAGTAATTTTGTTCAAAAAGGATCCTGGCATCTGCCTTTTCATTAACAGTAGAGATGGAGTTTCTGGTTATTCCTGAGGATCAGGCAAGGAGAGAGAGCCCTGGAACGGCTCCCCACAGCACATGGACCTGCAAGTTCACCTCCACAGAATAATGCCTTTAGAAGCACAAAATGAAATGCATGAGAAAGCTGTCATGGCTGACTACAGTTACTACCTTTAGTCATATGATGGGCTGAACTATGAAGTAGGGCAACCCCCTACTAACACACTCTCAGAGCTGAGAGTCACAGCCAGCAGTTCCCAGCTTCTGCAGTCATGGACTCTGCGAGGCTCACAGATGTGGACAACTATGATGTAACTTGTTTAAAATGTGGGATTCCCCTTTTTGTTTGTGCTATCGTCTGCATTGGGGTCTCCCTCTTAGTCCGAGCTAGCCTGGAACTCATTCTGTGCCACAGGCTGGCATGAAGCTTGGGGCGATCAATCCTCCTGCCTCAGCCTGCCAAGTGCTGGGATTTCTACTGATGACAAAGTCATGGTACTGTTATTGTGGTTTAATTCAAACAAGTTAGTGAAGGTAAAGAAGCTCTCCACATCCCAAGCAGCAGCCCCTGAGAACACTTGGTTCAGAAGCTTCAGGTGGCATCTACAGCAAGATGGTGGCAGCCTTGGGAATGCTCCTAAAGCTTATTCTATTTTACAGGGCGTGGCCAGAACTTCGGGTGAGAAGCCTACGAGTCACCCGTGGCTCTGTGGTGTTACTCTTGGATGGGATTAAGATGAAACCCTGGATTGGGTGGCAGGCACAGGCTCCAATCGCATTGTTTCTCCCAACCACACTTTACCACTGGGCTTAAGGTGCCTCCCATAAAGATCAAAACCACTCACCCCACTGCACAGGGGAATCCCACACTCACTGGTAATGATGGACACGGTGACTCCTAGAGAGGAAGTGATGAATAGATGGTTCTTCTTTGATGGTCTAGAACTTACTAAAATACTCATGGTAAAACTATAGCCACAAGCCCAGCCATGCATTTGCACACAACACTCACTACGCAGTGATCTGCTGTTGTAGTCAGTGTCTCCCGGTCACACTAGCATTGAGTTGGCTCAGAGGTCCCATACTCAGCCCCAACTCAATCTGAAGAAGCGCAGGATAACCCCGCTTTGTCCTCTAACCACTGCAGCCTCTCTGGATGGGCCCTTGTCATGGGCTTGGTGGCCTTTACCTCATCAAAGCATTTTGCATCATGACACACTGGCTTCTGACGGTGACCTACCCAAGACTGACAGCTGAGCATGTGGCTCTCTAGCTATTGCCCAGCTGCCTCCCCTTGCACTATACTAATTAAATTTTGCTTTCTGCTGAACAGTTGGGAGTTTGTACCTTTATACTCTAGTCAGCTCTGGTTTCCTTAAGAAGCCCCATCCTGTGGCTGGAAGATGGCCCAGTGGCTGGGTTCTCTTGCTGAACAAGCATGAGGACCTGAGTTCGGACCCGTGTACAAAGCCCTTATGGCCTGTCGTGCTGCAGTGTCAGTGCTGCTGTGCCGTGAGGATGCCAGCACAGAGAATGCAGGATCACTGCGATGTGCTGGCCTCCAGACTAGCTCTAGGAAAGGATTTCATCTCTCCATGGTAGTGGAGTCTACAGGGATAACTGAGCCAGAATGGGGTCTGGGTGTGTTGCCATAACTACCGTTGTAGGCATCATGTGGTTTTGAGCATCATGGTTGACAAATAGAAACAGTTCTACCCAGCAGCTCACATTGCTTCCTTATAGTTATTTTTTTTTTCATTTTTTTAAATTTGTGTTTAGCACTTCTTCCATTGAATCTAATTTCACTTCGAAGCTTTTCAGCTGGCTTATCCTACCTGAAATCTTGAGAGTCTCCTGTCCACCTTTGCTCTGGTCATATTTGCAGCTCCAGAACATGCACAAGTCTTAGCATCATGCTGGCCATTCCCAACATCATCACATGTCCCTGAAATCAGCCCGAACCCTCCCTAGCACTAGGGAGCCACTCTTGGTTGGAAGCACAAACCCAGCAGGATCTTCCGTAGCTTTTAATCAGTGATAATGTTCAGGTCCCTGATAGGAGAGTAGCTTGATAGACATAAGGAAGGGTGACTTTGAGTTGACCGTCTCAGGACTGTTGAATGGCCCCATGCCGTCTCTGTGAGCTGAAGAAGTGAGCCTTCAGAACTACCTGTTTAGCAGTATAGTAGTTTGAATGAGAATGACCTCCATAGGCTCGTGTATTTAAATATTTGGCGCTTACTTTGTAGAACTGTTTTGGGAAGGATTCAGAGGGGTGGCCTTATTGGAGAAGGGGTGTCGCTGAGTGTGGGCTTGGAGGTTTCAAAAGCCCAAGGTATTCCAGTCAGCTTGTGCATTTTCTCTCTGTCGTTGTTTCCCCTCTGCCTCCAACTTGAGGATAAGATGTAAGCTCTCAGCCTGCCTGCTGCCATGCTCACTCCCATGATAATCATGGACTCACCCTTTAAAATTGTAAGCAAGCTCCCAATTAAATGCTTTCTTTTGTAAGTTGCCTTGGTCATAGTGTCTCTTCACAGCAATATAACAGTAACTAAACCTATCAGTACCCAACTACAAATCACTCCTGCAGCCCAGTGCCCTCTGACCCAATTGTGGGAGGAATTGCATGAAGGATACCTAACAAGCCTCCAGCATAGATGCCAGGAAAAGAGTGGGAGGCTTGACCTACAGGTGCTGGAGTCTATAATTGAGGTGCTGAAGACCAAGCCTCTAATTCGTGTTCATATTTAGAATAAACAGAGCACATGGGAGTTTCTGAAAGCTGGAAACTAGAAGGGATTTTGGTATAAAAACAAGAGGCCAGCAGCGATGACAAGCTTGCTGCTTTCATGGGCTCCTAAGGGTGACATGACTGAACCCTGATGTACCACAAATCCTGATAACGTCATCATATAGGAACATCATCATATATGACTTGCCAAGGGTCCAAGACTGACAGACCTCTAATTAGAGAAAAATCTACCCAGCATGCAGACAGAACAAGTGAGCCCATCCGGGGATTCAGAAAGTACTAGACCACTTCACCCTCACTCATCTCACCCAAGGGAGGACCAACCCTCTATAGTCACAGGACAGTGGATCTGAATCTGATTGGAATGCCCATACTTCACCATTAAGTTAAGACTCCTGGAGGGGCTGAGGGAAATGTTAGAGTTGTTGTGTGGGGGGAGGCTATGGGATGGGCTGTGAGAAACTGTTTTGTAAAAACTGGGTCTCAGTAAAGAGAAGACATTGGTATCAACTGGTCCTGTAAGCCAAGCCCAATGGAATGGTGCAAAGAAGGACACATAAGCATGTGCCTAGACGGTATTTACCATCCAGCTTTTCCTTTTCAGGTCATTCTTTTCCACATAATCGTAATTAAAATTGGTACAATCTTAATTTTGTACCCAATCTTAATTTTCTTCACTTTCCTTCACTCTCTTTTATTTTTTTTCTGTCTCCTGCTGTTCTTTTAATTGAGTAAGTCATAACATTTAGGGATAGATAATGTTTTAGAAAAACACTGCAAAATATTCAAGAACGTTTTACTTTGAAATTGGGTGAGTAAATCCTTTATACCTTTGCAAACTACATTTGAAATGTAGTGTGTATGTAGGTGAGTTTGGGGAACAGAAATTACTGGAAGAAAAAGAGCCACATGGGTAGATACAGAGGTGTGTAATGTGTTCTCAGAACAGATGTGGGGCCGGGGCATGTGACACATGACACCCTCCATTCCTTTTCATTGGCTCGTGGTTTGGTGCTGCAGATTTGTGATGGGATTTTATACCAGAGTTTCAGTCTAGAATATTCTTAGGACTTTTAAAAACAAATGCCTCAACTCACACACTAAGCAAAGTTATAAAAGGAGGTGTAGTCTCCAAGACTTGCAAGACAAGTTCACTGTTTCCATTGCACTAAGACTTCTTAGTGCAAGCCAGGACCTCAGTGGCTTGGGATAAGCTGAGGCGGGTCTAGCACCATCTCCCTGTTCTTTGAAGATTCTTTTCTTTGTGCAATAGTAAGTTTTGCATATGAACAACAAATTCTGTCTTGGACAATTTCAAATGCAAGGTGATGAGATGCAGTATCTAGGCAAAAGAGAACTGAGAAAAAAAGCATGTGCTTCCCTCAGACGACCACACACCTCCTGGGTGTTTTTCCACTTGCCCGTTTAAGACCTCATCAGAAGTGGCTGCTTCGCTGGTGTGATGGAAGATGGTCGCTCATTCCTGGCTGCATTTCCCAGCTGGAGAAGGCCTTGGACAGCACATGGAGGTCACCAAGAGGATAAGATAGCTGTTGCATTTGCAGTGCCCCTCCTGGGCCTCAGAGCTGTTGACCACTGGCAGCAGATGATTCCAATCTGGAAGCTATGACAGGAGAGGCTACTGTAGCCCTGGGAACTTGCCTGGTTGCACCTGAAATGTCCCACAGAACCCCAGTGCAAAGCTAAACACATTAATGACCTTTTGAGAATGGATTCATTCTGATTCAAGGGGCAGATCTTTTCCCTCCTGATGTTTTAACCTCTTCATAGATGGATATTTCTAACTCTTAAGGACCAATGGTTTTGCTGCCCGGAGAGAAGCTACAGTTTGGGGGACCTGTGAAGCCTCATCACAAGAATCAGGATGCTTCTAAAATGTAGCTACCAATGTTTCTTTCATAGACTCTCCAAATTTCAGAGCTGAGGGGAATCCAGTAATAATGAGCTGGTGTCTCCATGAGAGAAACTATTTTAACTTCATAGCAGGAAGTCAGGAGGGGAGGGAAAGTCGGTTGTCACTGAGTCATTTGTGCCAGGTTCCTATGTTTCTCAAGTTTGGTTAGCACCTTCTGGTCCCTCGGGATATCTGAACCACACTAGGACAGACACCTTGCCAGCATGCCACTTTTTGGCTTGCCTGCCTACCCTGAGGATGCTTCAGAAGACCCAAGTGTGTACAACACACACAGCTGGCTTGATGTTAAGGAGGCACATCTCACAGTCTTAGCTCACCTTCACCCTTCCATTTCCATGTCCAAACCTCAGAGCAAGACTCTACCTGCAGTCTCCATTCAGGCCCAGTGGTCTGCAGTGGGAAGCATTTTGCTTGTTACTAAGTGTATTTGAAGGTTACTGTCCTCTGTGAGCATCCTAAAGTCAAAGCCCTCTGTTGTCCCACTCATGTGCCCAGGCTACTTCACTGTCCTACTCTCCACGAAGCCTGTCCCCTTCTTTCCTCCCAGGCTCCCACTGAGTGAGTACTGTCCTTCCATCCCCAGAGCTCTGTCTTGCAGTTTCCTTAAACAGCCAAGCCATGAGTCCCCACTCTGGGTGAAATAAGCCCATAACGGGTCTGGTTGCTGGTACCCATGAGCTATTGCAAGGTATGCCTATGAAATCTGCCCAGCCATCTGTGTTCTGGGTTCTAGTCCTAGTCCTCAAATGTAGAGAAATTCATGAAAACATCCTCCAGAAGAAAGGCTGGAGGGATCATGGGACTCTTTGGACCAGCCCAGGCCTTGCACCTAGAGGACATTCAGTAGATGTCGCCAAATGAAGCAGAACAGGTGCCCTTGGGGTATAGCAAGATTATGATTCATTAGGGAAAGCTGGAGGGTTGCTGAGAGCCTGGTAATTGCCGTGTCGGAAGAGTGGACATTTTTAGCAACAAAGCCACACTCTGCGCAAGGACACTCTGGTTGACACCAAGGACAGAGCAATTTCACTCCCAGCACCATGAGCATTCCATGCGATCTGAGGTTTCTGCTTTTCTCTCAGCATCACATTTACCAGCAATGGTGTTTCAGTGAATGTAAATTGGCTCTGTGTAGTTTTGTTTGTGGCCGGTAGCCTTTGAAGTGTTGTTTTGCTGTTTGCCTGGAAATCGGCAGACGGACACTGGAGGAGTGAAAGAATTGCTCAGTGCCCTGAGCCTGCCAGGCAGCATGTTCAATATGGTATTCATTTTATGGAGAAATTCAGTGTGAAATTTAGTAATGTTTGACAATCTCTGTACTCGCTTCTTATTTTTTCTTTGAATTATATTATTTTACTTGCCTGGTTAATAGTCACAGAGGAGAACAATTAGTAAGTGGTAATTTTCTCAAACTGGTTGCCACAGACACTGACAACTGTAAGAAGAACCCAGTCCACTGCGATGCATGCCAGGGAGAACATCTTTGTTTATTAGTCTGCACTTTGTATCTGTTGTTACTTTACTGGAAAGTGGAGATGTGTTAGAATATTCCCAAATATCACCACTGTCTGCCACCAAGGCCCAAGAGCATGCTAAGATCACCCCTCCTTCCGATTCCGAGCAGACACCGAGTTCATACCTCCAGCCACCCCACACTTTCATCTGCGTTCTTCATTTGACAAGGCCCCTGCCTCTTGCCTCCTTGCAGCTTTGAACTCTGTAAAAATGAGGCAGGCTTGGTTTCATCCACTTATGTCCGCAGAGGGTAGCAAAGCTGCCAGAGGCCTGCCTGCATCTCCTAGATCCAGCTGCTCAGCCACCCAGAGAGTCCTAAACATGTTTGAATTCTTGGTTGCCAAGGCTGGCCAGACCCAGACATTTAGGAGATTTTCCATAAACCGCATGAGTCATAACCTATCAAGATAGCTAAGGGCTGATTCTCTGTGTGTGCATATACATATGTATGTATGTGAGTGTGTATAAATACAGGTGCATGTATATATGTATCTAAGAAATTTGTAAAGTTAAAATGAATATTTAAAAGCATAGTCCCAATTACTCTCATTGGTAAACGTGGCTCAATTTTTAGTGGATTCCCCTATACTATTGAGACTTTGCATCATGCATCGACTTTCCTGGCTGCATGACTTTTGTTACCAGTTTCTTAGAATGTCTCCATTGCTGGTTCTTTATTTCCCTGTGGGATTTATACTTTACCAGTATTTCCTATCTTTTCTCTGTTCTCCTCCTCTAGTTTTTTAGTGGAAAAACAAACTCTAGGTTGGAAGTAGTTGCATCCATCTATCTTTGGTGGTAGGGCTGTGCATAGATGATCCTTCTCCAAGCTCTCATTGAACGTACTCGGTCTGCACCAATGGCCCAATGGCCTTCTGTTTCCCTCCACTTGGAATCTCTCTCTGTACCATGTAGGCTAAGATCAGCTTCACTTTTTCACACACAGTGGATGGCTTTCTTGTCCAAGTTTTTGTGACTAATGAAAACATTTCAGTTATTCTCAGGCATTTTTCTCATAGCAGAAAGCTCTGGCCCCTACATGTAAACAGAGCCAGTCTGATACAGGTTCCTACATCAGGTCCCTACATGTAAACAGAGCCAGTCTGATACAGGTATGGTTCCTACATCAGGTCCCTACATGTAAACAGAGCCAGTCTGATACAGGTTCCTACATTAGGTCCCTACATGTAAACAGAGCCAGTCTAATACAGGTATGGTTCCTACATCAGGTCCCCCCGACCCGAAGTTCACGGACATCAAGCCCACAGCATGTGGACTGGGAAGACTCTACAGTCTCCTCCTAGATGTACACACAAGGGACTCATCACTTGGCCTCCCTCTTGCTTTCTTCCCATGCAGCCAGTCCAGTTGTAAAGGAGACAGGAATGTAAGAATCACACAGCTATTGAAGGCGAGGTACACTAATGTTCCCTATCATGTCACATTCCTCAAAAACAGCCTGTCCCTTACCACTTCTACATACTTGATTCTGCCTTCCACAAATGGTAAAGTTCGTCTAATAGTGTGTCTCAGTGATAAGAACACCCTCAAAAATCACAATAGGAAGTAAAATGAAGCCAGAGACAAACTGGATCACTTCAAATACGAAGATGGAATAGAGCAGGGTTTTGTTAGCCTTTCAATCATAAAGCGAGCCAAAGTCAGTACCACAAAAACAGAGTTGAGGGGAATTAATGTCTTTTGCTAGTGTACAAACCACACCTGATGAACTTTCCCATTATGAGGAAAAGGGAAGCTTGGGTTACTCTTTAACTCCTTTCAAGGCCCCCTGAAGTTCTGCACAGTAGCTCTGCCAATGCAGCGTCACCAGCAAACAGCCACGGCACTTCCCACTTTCAGCCAAGTTACTAGATTTTTACTGTGGCCCCCAAGCGTTCTGACATTGTTGACGCTGTGAGGAGTATTCTCGGGGAAGCTGTGATCAGAACCTGAGTGTGGCTGAAGGTCTGATTCTGCAGGGTTGAAATGGCAAGCATGAGGCTGTGTAGTGATAATCATGGAGTCTGTGTTGATTACCTGGCCACCACAGATCCTTTGCTCTCAGGATGTCAACAGTGATGACAACACGTGCAGTATGTTGGACACTGGCAGTTCCGTGTCACTCATCGAGGCTGGCATGTCCAGAAGTCCACGAGGGGCTGACATTTCTGTTAACATTCAAGCATTATGGGGTCCAGCCCTGATTCTAGAACTAGACAGAGGTTTAGGGTGCTGCCCTGCTATCACAGAGAAATTACCTGCCCCCAGTTCTTCAATCACCCCCTCGTGAAAGTACAACTGTGTTTAAACTAGTCCAGCTCTCATCTGTGGAACGCCACGTGGGACACGTTGAGAAATGCAGTCCTACTTCTGAGGCTCGTGTGGGAGCTGCACTTCCGGTAACAGAGGGCAGTTGGACAGCCGCCATTGTGCACTGCTCCGTGAACTTGCCTGAGCACCCGCTGGATGCTGGGTATAGAGCCATACAGGGCTTACAGTGCAGAGTTCAGTACGTGAGCCTTGAGTGCAGTCAGGGTCCGCACTGCACAGTCCATAGCCCGCTATGTGGCCTTGTACGCTAAACCTTGCCTCAGTTTCCTCGTTGCTGGGAGAGATTGCAGAATTCTCACCTGGATGACAATTGGGGCGTTTATACACGTCCTAGAGCAGGAAGTGGTACAAGCTTACCTGTACCAGAGTATAAAGTAGACATTGTTTGAAGATTTCCAGGGATGCTCATAAAATCAGATGGAATTCTTTTCTCTACTTATGTAATTCTTACTCAAAAAGCAAAGCTATATTGCCATATGACCGTACAAATTAAGGAACTGTTAGAATAGACCCTCAGAAATGGCTTGGAGGTACTAACAGCAATCCCAGTCGCTTATCGCTTATGAAAAAATGTCTTTTTAATTTTTATTAGGTCAGACAAAAATCAGTTCCTCTGTTTTCTAAGCTTTTCAAAAGAGACTAGAAACTGGAATTTAGAATCAGCTTCCCCGCTTGATTGCAATTTTCAGTCTATTCATAATAATAGAACAATATGTTTTTAACTCAGGTCCCCAACTTGTTTTGGCAACACTCACTAAGCTGTTTCATGCCCTATCTCTGCCCTGTTTCACTGGCAACATAAAAACGTGTGTGCTGGGTCTCATTTAATCTGGGTGGCCCCGTGTGCTCACAGCACCTGTATATACCAGCAGATTGGAAAGCCAGAGTGCAGACCTAGTGCCGTCCTGAAGTCACGTGGAATTCTTCTCCAGCTGGTGGCAGCACACTGTGTGGTAGGTGTTTGCTTTGTACTTGTGGCTCTGAATTGCACAAGACACCATGTTAGTAGACAGTGGGGAGTTGGAAGAACGTGTGGGTGGTGGCAGGGTAGAAGTGGAGGAGTCTGGGTTGGGATGAGGAGAGCATTACACTCAGGCCATAAAATAGAATGTCCTGGTCATTGCTGGTTAGGACTTGGAATCCCCAGTCTTACAAGAGGTGCATGCCCTGAAGGTGTGACAGAGCAGGCAGAATAATCTACAACTGCTGAGGTACCCGCAGGGAGACGCACCGGCTTCAAGGGCTAGCCTCTGCTGGTGGCTGCTGGATTTCACAGCCAGGCCTGCGGGCTCTTGGAAATAGAGTGATTTGGTGAAGGTTGTTGAGATGACTTGTGTTAAGGGCACCAAAAAACAAGCACGTTGGGACCTTTGAAACCAGGGTGGTAAGTAATCTGCTGAGTCATCTGGGATCCCAGGGTTCTGAGGCTGTGGGCTACCCCCTCCTCCTCACAGCCCTAGCAGGGAGGGGAGGAGCCTTCATTCTGGCTGAGTGGATGTTTGCTTCTGCACCTACATCCTGGCACCTCATTAGCGCCTCATTAAGCAGACACTGCAGAAAACAATTCAAAGGGTGTTCTCGGAGTAAATGTATCCAGTGCCTACAGCTCCTTATAGGGAGTTTGGTCATTAAAAGTTTTCAGGGTCTAAAGGTCCAATTTCCCCCGGGGATGGCAGCACATTTTAAGATGGTGTTTGGGGTTTGCCCACCTGCTGGGTCACAGAGTGGCTGAATTCTTGCTGCCTCAGATAGAACACTGCTGCACTTGCTCATTAGGGAAATGTGCTGGTGAACATAACAGCCTGGGGATGTGGTTCAAGGCCAACGGCAGAGGCTTCGGACAAGCGTGCTCCTGAGGTCAGCCAGTTTTGGAGAAAGGGCTGCAGGAAAAAGAAGTACCTGTAAACACGCAACATGTTTGTGGCAACGCTCTTCAGTCTCTTTAGAGCACGGTGTTTGCCTACAATCCACTTGCTAATGACATTGTTTCCTCAGCAGGAAAGCATAATTGAGCTTTTTAATAGTCCCTTCACTGTCTTTGTTAGACACCCCCTGCCATCAATAAATAAGCCAGTGACACCTCCCTAACTCCAAGAATCCCAGAGTCTCCCTAAGATGCCCTCCTGTTGAAGCCAACAGTGACACTGAAGTTTCTAGACCCCTGACAATTTAGGCTCTTCTGGGGCACCAAGGGCATCAAGAAGGGTCCACCTCACAAGTCACACCCAGCAAGCTACCCAGGTCCCTCAAGAGAGGCACCACCTTCCCCACAGCACAGGAGTTCCGTGCTCACCTGATAGTGTGTGAAACAGCCACACCTGGGACACTGTGCTCTGAGCCGGGTGAGCTTCTGTCTAGCATTGCAGAAATGTATATTGGATGAAATTCAACTTCCTGTCCTCACAAACATGTTCAGTAAAATGGATGAAGTAACTGTCCACATAATCTCGTTGCTGTGTTTTTATACCAAGAACAAACTACTCTAAAGAGCAATATATATTTTACGTCGTATGTGCCCAAATCACAATATTTTCTCACTTGAACTTTTCAGAAAACCTATCTCAAGTTAGCTTTATTTGTTTAATGCCATAGCGCTTTCCCCATCTGCAAATGCCAGTGCTGCGATATGCAATGTGAACTTTCTCTGTCGTTATGAGTCCTGTTGCTTAAGGAACAGGCGACAGCCGTGAAATGTCGCAGCAAGTGCAAAGGCAGACCTGTGCTTCCAGCTTAGAAAGAAAACATCGGCAGAGTGAACTCAGGCCTGCCTTTCCTGGCTGCCTGTGACATCTTGCCTTCTTAATGCAGATTTTTCAGAACAAACAATTTTTCTCCAACTCATTACGTTCTGCTAGCAGGGGGAGACATCAGAGCATGGCTGCCCTTTCTTCTGGCACCCTAACCCTCTGGCAGTCTCTGCTGTCACATTATCTAGTACCTTCTTGGTCCTCTCATTTGGGAGGACTTCCTCTTCAAAGGCATTGCCTGTTACCTGTGCTAAGGGAACCGAATAATGGGAGCTATGAAAAAAGAAAAGAAAAAGAAATGTTTCTTGATAGTGAGGAGTGATCAGATCAATGGCAGCCGACAGGGAAGAGTCTATCGTCACTGGGGGAGAGAAGGACTGCTCAGTGTCAAGCTTTCTGTAGGAAAGGGGAAGAAGGCAGGAAGTGGGAAGAGTGAGTAACTTTTGTCACATCTCGTCTCCCTGGAAACCATCTGCTCTGCTGTGTGTATCACTCAGGAGTGTGTCCTTTCTGGGGACAAAGAAGGTGTAGCCTCTCCCACAGTGTGGCCAGGCATGGGTCCATCCATTTTCATGTGAGGCATTATGGGAAAGCCCCTGGTGGGACAAGGACTGCATGAACAGAGGATGACATCATGGGCTTGCAGCCACTGGGTGGCCACAGACTGGTGTGAGCAAAGTTGCCCCCAGCCCCAGCAGGAGAACAGATGTGAGGATGGGTGAGTATGAACCTCTGTGGTGTGGAGGGATGGAAGCTTAATTCAGTTTTCTAAATGTGTCCCAAGGAGAAGGAAAACAGTGGCATCTAGGGGAAATCTGCAGGTAGGGAAAAGAGGGCCAAGACAGAGTCCTCTTCAACTAGGGGCCGGAAATATTGCTGACACACTTAAACACCTTGGATGTTTAAGTAAATGCAGAAATACCAGTGAAGCATAATCTGCAGGTCTTATGACAACGAGGTGGGCTTATAAGGATATTTCCAGAACTGCCCGTATAGAATGTAGAAGCATCAAAGAGAAAACACAGGAGTGGCTGTGTGTCCCAGCTTGGCTCATGTAAAGTAGTATCTAAAAAAGAACAAGGGCTTGGGAATGTGGCTCAGTGGGTAGAATGCTTGCCTGTTACACACAAGGCCCTGGGTCTGACCTCCAGAATGCATAAGCCCGGTGTGGTGGCATGCCTATAGTCCCAGCACTTGAGAAGTGGAGGCAGGAAGCAGGGTCATGCCTTACTTTCTACTGAGTTTGGGGCCAGCCTGAGATACATGGAGCTCAATCAATCAAACCTCACATACAAATATAACTCACTTGTAGAATGCTTGCCCAGCATGTGTGAAGCCCTAGGTTCAATTCTTAAAACAGCACAAAAATATCCAAAACAGCACCGATTACTCCTTATCTTGGAACAAGACTGTCCTAGTACTGTGTCATCTCGCTGCAGCCTAGATTCACCTGAAGGCTCAGTGGAGTGCATGTCTCTACCAGGCTGGTCATGGGCGTGCCTGGGGAGGACTATCTCGATTGTAAATTTATGCAGTAGGGTCCATCCACTGTGACATCATCATTCCTTGGGCAAGTGGTCAAACATGAGCCAGGGAGCATGCCAGCAAGCAGTGTTCCTCCTGATTTCTGCTTCAAGTTCCTGCCCTGATTTCCCTCAGTGACCTATAAGTGTAAGCCAAACAAACTATTCCCTCTGGTGATGTGAACAGATCAAGTCTTAGGGAAGATGAGGAAGGTCAGAAATGGCAATAAAGCAGAGCCGATGCCTTGACAGACTTGAAGTTTATACATAGTGGTAATTATGAGGGTGAGGCTTGGTGCTCCAGACCAAATAGGGGGTTGCCCATGCCATGAGAGAGCTCCCTGGGGAGGGAGCACCCTGTGTCACTGAGAAGCCAAGGCAAGAAGTATGTGAGGAATACCTGTCCTGTGGGTCACCCTTCTCTCTGGGCTGCTTCGAGCTGGGCTGGTCTTGGGCTTCGGAGAATGTTTCACAGCCAAACATTCCTTTGTTAGAACCTGGCTTGGGTGTTCTGAGCTTGTGGCATGAAGCACCTCACTCATCAGTGTCTTGGTTTCTTCATGTGTGTGGAAGGATTGCTAGGGTGTCTGATGTGTCTGGTGTGAGGACTGTGCCAGCCAGAGAGAAGTAACCTGTGCGTGGTAGGCCATGTCTATCTTCATTGAAGTCTTTCTGTCTGTCCACCACGTTAAGATACACTCTAGATGACCCAACCCAAGGAACTTAACTGCTCAAGTAGGAGTGTGCTAGTGAGTCCCAAAACAGAAATTTTAAAATGATCATCTGATATCATGCACATTTTTAGCAGAAATGTTGCTTTTTCTGTGCTCGATTCCTCCAACAAAATACCATCTGTTTCAATGCAGACTCAACAATTGCTAGAACTTTCTTTAGGCTATAGAGGAAGGTGATGTTCTGTGTTTGTGAGAATCTGTGAAGTGTGCCTTTGGCATTGCCAGTCGCTGGGGAATTTTTATGGCAATGTTAAATAAAGTGCCTTTACTTTAAAAGATTCTCAACACCATCAAAATGTACACAAAACCAGTGGTGTTTTCACAAAATTAAGAGTATACCTGAAACCATAAATTGCTTAAGAATTTGGAGAATAGTTGGGTCTACATTAGACAATCTCTGATCACATAAGATTTCTCTTTGAGGTTCTAATAAGGAAACAGTTCTGTTGAGTAGATGGGCTGGAGAGATGGCTCAGCAGTTAAGAGCACTGGCAGCTCTTCTAGAAGACCCTCATGGTGCTCTTCCCAGCACCTTCATGGCAGCTCACAGCTGCCTGTAACTCTAGTTCCAGGGGATCTGACACCCTCATAACAACATGAACACAGGCAAAACACCAATGCGCATTAAAAAAGTTACTGTTTTACTGTTCTCTTTCCTTGAACCAAAGAGAGTCAGTTCTTTCAAAAATGGTCCATCATCCTCCCATCAGGGGGATTTTAATCTGCCTATTGCATTCATTCATTCATTCATTCATTCATTATTTCCTATACTAACTCATTCAGCTGGGGGCCTTCTTCACTGGGATGAGAGACAGAAATCCCTGAACATCTTGTTTTCCCAATGTGTCTAGCAGCTACTGGAGACGCTTCAAATGATAAATACTTTAACAGCCCTTGGGGACTCCAGGCTGCCACCCTAGAGGGCATGAATAACCTGCACTTTCTGTTAAAGAAATATTTTTCCCCAAATGCAGCAGTTATTAAAACAATAAAGGCAGGAGAGTTCTCGATTTTCGATGCTTTGTGGCTCAAGAAGCCATGTGCAGTGGTTAAACTTTCCTTGTCTCTGTGGACAGATACCTGACACAAGAAGCCACTTAGGAGGGTGGGGATTTACTCTGGCTCCCGGTTGAAGGGTGAAGTCCACCATGGCAGGAACACATGACAGAGTGGAGGTGGGAGCTCCTCAGCAGCACTGGGAAGCAGACAGACCGTGATCCAGAACAAGGGCCAAGTTATCAAAGGCTTTGCCCCCAGTGATGTACTTCCTCCCGCTAACCCCAGCTTCCTAACTATTCCACCACCTCTTTCTTCAAAGGGCACCACCAGGTGGAGACGTGCTCAAACGCATGAGCTTGTAGGAGACACTTCACACTCAGACCATCCCTTCATGCACCGAAGGCTCCTTAAGAGCTCCCCCTGTGGGACACTTGGGCCGTCTGACTTGTGGGACCTCACTTCCTCTTCCCATGGACCACAGCAGGTGCTCATTGTACCGATAGGGAAGAGCTCACCCTACTCACATGATACAGGGAGAATACTGGGTGATTTCCACAGGGTCTATGGCCCTCTGCAGAGTGAAGGAAGAGTCTTCCCTCCCTCACGTCTGTCTGGTGGACCCTCTTCACAGTGATTGTTTGGATTCCTTGCTGTGAGCTCCAGGCCAGCCAGCCATCTCCACCCCGTCAGCCTGAAGTTCTGACATACCTCCCAAGCCCAGCCAGCACAGACTTAGCACCTTGCCCCTGGTAATCTGTTTCCTCCTTTAGCCACTCTGGTCTCCTGTCCTCAGCGAGCCCTGCCCACATGGACCTTCTTGGACTAACACAGTGCTGCTTCTGCCTGGGCTTCACCGTTCTCTGCACTGGGACAGTAGCTGAGCTGATCAAAACCTCAAGCCTGCTGAACCACTACCCCAGTGCTGTTTAACCTTTTCCCTTCCTGGCCTGGTGCAATGCGCCCTCTGAGCCTCTGGGCTTGCAGAGATGTCACACTATTCCTCTGAAAAACATTAGTGACTATTCTTACCCAGAATGCTTGGGACATGAACTGCTTCAGGTTTCATAACGTCTGGAGCATCATGCCAGAGGGCTTTAAGTGAATCTGTTACAGGGTGTCTAAATCATGAAAGGAATCCTGAGCCATGCTGGGCAGGAAACTTTTAATGAAATCTCATTTGAGAAGAGAGAAACCTGAAAGCCCAGGTGCTAGTACCTGGACTGAGCAGGCAGGCTGACTGGGATTGGTGGTCACTGAAATGCCCCGGGTCCCTGAAGGTGGCCCACCATGCTCAGTAAATCTTCCTCCAGCCTTTCTAAGAATGGCTTTTCCCGGACACACCCTGGGCCTCTCCAGGGCCTGACCATGATTTCTTTCCTGGGTCTTGCCAAAGTCTCACAGGGTACAGGGCCTCTGTCTCAGAAGCCTCAGCTCTTCTGATCTTTGGCAAGCTACAACATAGAATATCTGATTCTGCACAAGCCAGAGTGAAGTTGCTGAGATGGCTTGTGTGAAAACAGGCCAATAGCAGCTGTTCAGCCATCACTACTGACCATCTCCTCAAAAGGCGTGAGGGAATTTAGCACTCTGGGCTTTTCACTTCAGACAACCCGCCTGGCATTCCAAAGGAGACCATCTGCTCCAAGGCCATGCTCACACACCATCTCTGTCCTCCTGGCCTTCAGCATTGATTGCAAGTAGAAACTGACTAGGCGTGGACGCAGAACTGAGTGACCTCCAGGCTGGTCCATGCAGCCTGGGGAAGCTGCCCTCCACGTTGCTGCTGGGCTCCAGTCAGTAGTTATACTCCTTCAGGGAACTTACTCCTGTACCCACAGTTTGAATGCCACCTCTATGGTGTTATGCTTGCGCACACACACAGCAACACAGGTGTGTTGTGACAAGGTATGTGTGTGTGAGAGTGTGCACTGACACGCATGTGCATTTACTCATACACAGATACACACTCATGTGAATTGTATACATGCACTCACACACATACTCAGGTCTTGCTGAGGGCTGTGAGTGCCCCAGACCCTTCCGTCTGACACCTCACTTTACCCCACCCATTAAGGTCTCTTTCCTATGGATTAAGTACCCTTTGCTGCAGCTTGAAGCCATCTTCTTTGTGTTGTGTCTTACCTTGGGAAACTTACAAATGGACTTTGCTTGGGATTTGTTTTGAATTTCCAACCTTAAAAGAAAGTCTACGCCAGGTGGGTCTCAAGTTACCAGGCACCTGGTGTCAGTTTTCTTCAAGCTAGGAGACTGTGAGCTTTATGTGTCTCCCCAGGGAGCAGCGTGACGGAAAGGAAGGCTGGACAAGGGCTGCCTGGGTTTGGAGCCTGTCCTGGAGTACACGGTTCTGAGCTCCTGTACACCAGCCGAGGTTTTGAAAGTTAAGCTCAGCTCTGGAATTGGGGCTCAGCAAAATGTTCCTAAGCCCAGAGTTCAAGGGTCCCAGAGGACTCTGCAGACACTAATATACACTCATGACTTAAAGACAAATGGAACACAACTACCAAAAAAGAGTTATTTATTTTAAAAAAAAAAAAAAAAAACCTATGGAAGTAAGCAATACAGAACTGACCTGTTAATACCAATCAGTTACAATGGACAAAGGCTGAGAAATTAGGTAATGAAATGCATCCAGGCTGCCTGAAGGAAGTTTTATAACAAACAGTAACAAAACCTAAGTCATAATATGCACTTTAAAAGACACAATTCTTGTGACTTCTTAAAAAAAGAAGACAAACTGAATAACCTTAAAAGATATGGGCCTCATGGTAAGTTGAGAGGAAGACCCCATTTAATGCTTTGCATATTGAATCTTTTCGGAAGCTGGGCATCTTGTAATAGGACCATGATGCTTATTTTACAGACAGTGAAAATGAGAGCAAGTAACTCACCCAATATCACATATGGAGGGAGCACTGGATGAGGCTCTAAAGGAGAATCAGCTGACCTCTGCAGCTCCTCCCCCACTCAGTGCATACAGGCATGCGTAAGCAAAAACACATGTGTGCCTGTGTGCACCACACAGGCTAAAAATCCCATGTCTAAGCCCACAGAGCACCTGATCAGGCCTCCCAGATACAGCAGTCTATTTCGAGCCTTTACTTGGGACTACATTTCAAAGCTAACTCCAGCACTGTCAAGAAAAATCCATGGGGACATGGATTTTGACACCTCTTCTGCACCCTCCTTCCTTCTCTTCCCGCCTCTCCTAAGCTGGATTGGAAGGTGTTCGGGACCTGTCCAGCCTAGCAGCCAGCGCCGTCCCACTCCAGGGACACAGCCACATGCGTCTGCTGAGCAGTAGGAATGGGTCGAGGCCCCTCTGCTGACCCTCAGCCACATGCCAGCTGGGAGTGACTGTCCTCCCAGGACAGGTACCCGTCATACCTAGCACCTAGATATGCTTACACCTGCTCTGTGCACAGTAACCTATGGCAGACTTTATCGCATTCAAGCGTCACTAACACCAACAAAGCCACAACATGCTTGTATCCTCGCCGTGTCCACAGAGTGCCCAAAGGCAGCATCACTTTTAACCCAGCGGCCCAGCACACTAAATGAACAAGACCCCAGGGCAACTGACAGCGACCCTGACAACGGAAAGCCATGTGCAGGTGGATACAATGGGGACTGTATGAAGTCAGAGAGGACCGGTCTTTTGAGTCGGCTGTTAGTCTACTGGCTACTCGGGGATGCCATCATGTTTAACAATGTGGCTGCCCGGCCCCCAGCCACAGCTCTGTAGGTAAAGTGTTTCCTGTGTGAGACTCCCAGAACCCAGGTAGGAAAGCATGGCACTGAGAGCTGCTAATCCTGGAACTGGGGAGGCAAAGATAGGAGGATCCCTGGGGCTCTCCAGTCACATAGCTTAGCCTAATCAGAAAGTTCCAGGTAAAGTGAGAGATGGATCACATCTGAGGCATGACAGCTGAGTTTTACCTCTGGCCTACACACAGGCACATGCACACGCACACACACACACACACACACACACACACACACACACACACACACCTGTATTTTTTTTTAAGCCTGAAGCAAAACCAGATCAAACCAAAGCCACACACGTGATTTTGTTTCACAGGTGCGGACCGAGCACCTGTGTTCTTGTTAACACTCTTCTTCATCATTGTTGGTCCGAGCCCGTAAAGGTTGGGGAGGTGAACAAAGTGTCCCCGTGGTGCTGCTTTAGCAGCCTGTAGTTCCCGAGAGAGAAAGAGCATCAAGAATGTTGTCACAGACTCTGAGGGATGACACCAAACTCTTGTGAAGGAGAGTGTCACACCCAAGTCTTTCCCCAGGAGATACAGGTAAAGATAGCTGAGAAGAAATGAGAATTATTTAAAAAAAAATACCCGAGACCAGAGTCTGGTTATTAAATGGAAACAGTCAGGGAAGATGGGCGCTCTGAGACTAAGACAACCAGTCCTTAATTGTATCTCCTTCACCCGCCACACGCACGTTTCCAATTCATGTTCTTGTCTCAGTGAATCTGTAACAAGTACTCAGCTACTTCAAAAGTAGCTTAAGGAAAGGTGGGTTTATTCGGACTCCCAGACCCAGGGTACAGTCCATAACCGCAGGGAAAGAACTCGAGGTACATGACAGCCTGTCCTCTGTCAGGAAGCAGGGATGAATTCTGGGTGCTCAGCTGACTTTCTGCTCTAACTGGGTCTGGGGCCCCAGTTTGTGGAATGTTGCCAGCCCCATTCAGGGTGAGTCTTAGCACTGAGCTGATGCAATCTGGACACTCCTGTACAGACTCAGCAGTGGCCATGGAGCAAGTGGGAGCGGGGTCTCTGCTCCCTGTCTCGTGGCACTGACGGACACAACAGTGAAAACAGCTCGGCCACCTGGCAGAACTGGTAAAGAAAATGCTCTTTTCAAAATCCAGTGTTTGTCTGTGTGATACCGAAACAGCCAATCAGAGAGGGCTGGCAGTGTACGCTCACTGCAGAGACCCACGCCTGGGAATTGCTGACAGCTGAGAGCCTCTCACTAGCTAGCTTAACCGAGAGAAGGCACTGAGCTGCTGGCTCCTGGCAGCCTCTCTCCCGCCATCAAATGGACTTCTCACTGGACTCTGTTCATGATCCTCCCGGGAAGAAAGAAAGCAACAAAGGGTCTCTTGTTCTGGGTTTTGTTGGTTGTATCTTGTAACACTTGGGACTTCCACAAAGAATAGGCAAAGTTTATGTTCTTGACAAAAGCCACAGAACAAAGTTACTGCAAGCCTGTTTGTCTGGTTCCTTTAATTCAGAATTCTCAGTCAGACCATGAGTTGTCAGTTGTCAGTACTGTACAAAGAAATTAAAAGAGGTGGTTAAAATATTCACATGGTCCAAAACTGTCTGCTCTCACTGGATGCATAAAGCAGCTTCCCTGCGCAAACACCTTCTGCTGTGTCTGATGCCAAAACTTTGGACTTTGACCTCAGCCACGGCTGTACAAGTTGTAAGTCTTGGTGGCCCCTTATTATTGAGTAGAACCACCCTTCATAAAAGTATGAAACCATACAACTAAGCATTAGGCTCATACCCTGGCGAGACCTGGGACATTACTACAGTCATCAGGCAGCTGCTTCCTCCCTCTCCTTGAGCCCTCTTTTTTCCTTTGAAAGCTCACTTGGTCTGGCTGGAAGCCTTCATAAAGGGTGTCAAGGATCCGGGATAGTAGAGAAAAAGGCAGAGCATTCCTCCCTGGGTTTCTGCCTTGTGAATGAGAAGACTCCCATTGGACAGGAAGTGCAAGCTCTGAATTCACAGCAGCACGCTGCTGTTTTACCCCAGGCTCCTGGGGACTAGCACCAGTGGCCACAGACTCAAAAGCCAACCCTATGCTTCTCACTGGGTTTACCAAAGAAAGCTAGGATGGCTGCAAGCCTCCAGCCTCTGGTCCCACAGCCTGGGTAGACGCCACCATTGGTGCATATGTGGATCGGGACCGACCCCAGTTCAAGGCCCTGTACAGGCACACTGCGCTATCAGTGTAGCATCCCAGGAATGCAGCGAGCCTGTTCAACTACTGTGAAACCACAGAAGCAGCAGGCTGCTGGATGCAGGTGCTGGTGGCTGACGGGAGGCAGCCATGTCTTTGGGGGTGTTCGGACCCCATCTGTGCACAGTTGGTCAAAGAGAAAAGTGAACCCCAAGAACACAGGAGCCTGGTTAGGAGTTAACAAGTATGTCCTGGGGTACTCTTCAGGTGAGCTGATGCTTAAGAGGCTAGAAGACTAAGAACCACAGCAGGCTGTCTAATAAGGGCCCACTGTCGCCCCAGTGTCGCCCACTTCTGGTGACAAGCCACAGGCTCTTAGATCTATGCTCATTTCGATTGTGACACCTCTTTTTTCATCTCTCACAGTCTAGCAGGCAGGTCCACTGCTCAGCATTCATGCTGCACGTGGCTCAGGATGGCTATAGATCTGGCCCAACGTGAAAGCATAAAGTTACTGAAAACATTATAAGGGGCTTTTATTTTCCATTCTTTGTTTCACTCAGTTATGTGGTTTTCAAGAGTGAACTTTGTAGATGAGAACATCTTGTCACGGTCAAATGGTTGGACATACCTGTCTTCTCGGAGTTGTCTCAGGCACCTTAAGATGGTCCTATGGCCCATGGCAGGACCCAGTCTTCAGTCCTTCAGAACACACACAGTCCTTTTGAGATGGTGGTCCTGACCTCTGACCCCCACACACACCTGCTTCCCAAGCTATAATAATGCATGAAATTGCAGGAATTCAGTAATTGCTCCCAAATAAGCACCATACTTGGCTTTTTAATTTTTGTTTGTAGTGGTATTGTGAACATATAATAGGCGAATATTTATCTCTATGACTCTCAAAGAAAACCCAGAAGTTGCACTGGAAGTGCCCCCGTGAGGAAGCTGTTTCTTCTGTCTGAATGGATGCGCTCCTCCCAAAGGGATCCTTCCGCAGTATCTCATGGGTGCAGGGAGGCTGCCTTTCAGCTTCACAAATTGAACCAGTTCAGAAGCAGAGGGCACCCTGCACCGCCAAAGGGATACTGGCTCCCTGATGTGCTGTCTACCAAAGCTGTAACACCCCAGCTCTGTTCTATGAAAGTGCCCACCCTTGCTTGTGGACAATACATCTTGACTGGCATCAGAAATGCCCCCACCAACTCGTGTGCCCTTGGCAAGCCTATTAGGAGACAGATCTTCCGCTGAGCCTCTAACCTGGTGTCTCTTTCCATCTCACACAGGGACGGATCTGCAGAAAAGCCGGCAAGTCAAAAAAGTCCTTCAGCCGCAAGGAAGCTGAAGCAACCTTTAAGAGTTTGGTGAAGACACATGAGAAATACGGCTGGGTCACCCCACCCGTATCTGACGGCTGATGCCTGCACGCACCCCAGACGCTTGAGCCGCCCGTCCACACTCCACCCTGCCATCTCCTCCCACCGCTGCGCATCTTCTACCCTTTTCTACTCCAGCCAGAGCTGTGTCCTGAATGCAAAGGACACACTTAAGTTATTTATGAACTGATGTGTTTACAGAGAGAAAGAGCAAACTGTTCAGGATTACGTTTCCATAATAAATGACCATCTCTAAGTCACTTTAGAACCAATGTCGAGATGATGCCGGTCCCCAGCCCCCCTGTGGCATTGCCCTTAGCTTCTTTCCATGACAGCAGCTCTGAGCAGCCGGCGGGAACTCAATGCCCTGCCCGCTCCATTTCCACGTGCAAGGCGCTGTTCCCAAGCCAGGGGCACCGCACACCACTGGGCTCCGCCGGTCCCTGTTTGCTGTGCTCTGTATCTGTCTCTCTTCCTGGCAGGTCAACATAACTTGAAGACGTTATCTTTCTTTCTGTGGCCTGTGGTCTGCTGTGATGACACTTAGACCTCATTCATGCTATGACCTTTGGCTCATGAAAACACACACTAACATTGCCGGGTTCTAGTGCTGGCTTAAAACCACAAACTGCCCACTTGATTAAAACGTGTTCCCGCGCTCATCTTGCGCTGTGAGGCCCTTCCCAGATAAACCAGTGCCACTTAATGAGAGGCAGAGGGTGCTGCAGCCACCAGGGGGGCTCAGAGCAGCAGACGGCCAGAGGGAACATTCTCTTCAGACATGAGGGAATGCTCCAAAAGTGCATCTGTGTCCATCTCCTCTCAGCCACCAAAAGACAATTTCCCATTTGCTGAGGTCATTAGACTAATCTGTCTTCCGTGCTAGTGACAGGAGACACCAGAACTGCCAAAGGACACCAAGTGACACCAGGAGGACTTGCATGATCCGGTCTGTTACTTCACCCACTAGTCACTTGTGTGTCCCTGAGGTTGAGGCAAGAGCACCCTCCCTGTGGTGTGAACTTCCTGTTATTTAATCTCCCCACACTTTCATTTTGCTCTTCTGTTAGAAATTTCTAAGATGCTCCATGAAATGAGGAGATAATGTTTATGATAACATGCAGAAAGAGGTAAAATGTTCATTCCAAGTGGAAAATCTTATTGGACACATTTTAAATAAAACCATGCATACCTGCCACCCAGCCTCGAGGATCAATCAAGGTGGACTAGCCTTCCGCTGGGACTCCTCTGTCCTTCCTCTCTCTTCTTGTCTGTCTGACTGCCTGCCTGCCTGCCTTTATTTCTTCCCTCTTTAATGAATGCAGATGTGTTGCCTGTGTGGATGTCTGTGTACCACATGCATGCCTAGTGCCTTCAGAAACCATTAGAGGGCATTGAATCCCCTGGAACCAGATTCAACGGTGGTTATGAGCCATCATGTAGATGCTGAGAATCAAACTCAGGCCCCCTGGAAGATCATTCAGTGCTATTAACCACAGAGTCAACTCTCCAGCCCCAGTGGAAGTATTTCACCTTCATTTAAAGTGTTAATATTTCAGACACTGATGATATTAAAACACAGGTGTCAGGAGCAGCATCTTACAGGCAGAAAACACATCTTAGGAGGCCATACTCTTGCAAACACATGGCTGACTAAAATGGTTCCAGGAAGCTGACTAGAACCTACCAGAAAGCATGGCTGCATAACTGGCCATGCTCAAATTTTGCCACTTTGGTTTTCCAACTATGAAGGGAGAGCCAGCTTTTGCCTGATTCCATGCAGTTACTTGGGCAGTTTGGGCTTCTCCTTGTTCAAAGATGTTTAGGGACCCTGAAAAACTCATCTCAGGGGAGAGGGATTGGCTCTTCCCAGTGTGTCCGGAGGCCAATCAAATACACCCAGTATTGTCACTTTGCTTCTTATCACTTTTTCTTTTGAGACAGGGTCTTGTGGATTCTTTACTGGCTTCAACCTCATTACATAGGTGAGGCTAGCCTTTAACTCCTAATCTTCCTGCCTCCACTTCCAAGAACTAGAACTGTATGTGTGTATCACTTTGCCTGCTGTATTCCTAACTGGGACTTGGGCACAGCATCGTGGTTGCTAGGCAAGCACTCCACCCACTCAGCTACATCCCCATCCTTGCTTCCACTTTCCCGCCTTCCCCAGATACATAGAGCAGCTGCTGGGCTAAAATGGCAAGATATTAGGAGGGATCTGCTTGGTCGCGTTCCCTCCCCCAAAGCAATTGTGCCCCATAGAAACTAGATGGCAGTGCACATGCGGAATTCTCCATGCTGAATTCTGACTGGCCTTTTGTACCTGGGGCTGCTGGTTGTTATAACATCCCTTCAGCTCTGGACCATGAGGACTCTGGACACAAACTGTTCCTCGGATATCTAGGGAGCCAACCTCTAGATAATCTCTTATTCCAACAAGTGCTTTCAGGAGAAAAAAATGCGCCTGCACAGCTGAGTCGCTGCATTTTGTCCGCTGGCTGAATAAAGGGCTCTCCTCTCATTATTCCCGGGTGGGCTCTACCTGAAGCACACCCACGGGACTTGGCATCGCCCCACTGGCCCTGTGACTGCCAGCCTCCAAATGGGAAGGTGTGACCCTCTATTTTATTCCTTTTAGCACCTGGAGTTTGTTTTCACGGCATCTGTATTATTTTGTATGAATTTATGGAAAAAATCAATTATTTGCCTCAAGAAATGCAATTTTCAACTAGGGAGATGGTTCCCTCTTCTGTCTGCTATGCAAGCTGGAAGACCTCATCAGAGCCTCAATGCCCAAAGCCATGCATGGTAGTGTGTCTCTATAACTGCAGCCTAGGAGGGAGTGGGGGTGAGACAGGCAGATCTGCAAAGCTCATGGGCCAGCCAGTCTACCTGATTAGTCACTGAGCTAGGTTCACTGAGAGACTCTGTCCCAAAATAATAAGGAGAACATCAGTCAAGGACAGACACCAAACATCAGCCTCTGGACTTGACACACACACACAAAAAAAAAAGTTTTTAATTAAAAATTTTAAAATACTGAAATGGGTACATTTTCAAATTATAAAAGCAGATCATTGAAGGGACAAATATTGCTATGACTCTGTCAACCAGAAACCACCTTTTCAGTGTAGATGCACCTACTTCATGCTGAACACAACTGTTGTGTCCTGGTTGGGCTTCACTGTTCCCCTCATAAGGCCATGCCTGTTCTGGAGCCCAGTGTGAAAAGGAAGCTCACTCCAGGCCTAGCCTGGTCCAGAGATCTTACTTCCACAAATCTAGAGGATCTATCTCCCTTCAGGCAAAAAGAAGATGACTGGAGAGTGGGCTAAGACACTGACCATCTCCCCTTACCAGCCAGAAGTCAAATCAAGGCAGAGGTCACAAAGCCACAAGAACAAAACACACAGCCAAGTGAGCTTCCTCACAGTGCAGACCTCCTTCCCAGCAGAACATCCTGGGTACTGACCACAGCCCACAGATGAGTGCAGGAACCCCACACACTCTGCCACGTGACTTGGTAGAAGACGAAGAGTCACAGCATCCTAGCCCCACGTGAGCCCTCTGCTACTACACCCACCCTACCCCCTAGCTACGTATATGATATTCTCATGAGAGTCACATTCATAACTTCATCATTTTATGATACAAGCTTTACCTCCCAACTTCTCAGTTTCTATGTTCACACCATCTTTTAAAGCTGGATCTCACTGCTTTTAGATAAACAGGTCTATAAAACAGTGAAAAAGACCTTAGATTGCAAGAGAAAACGCCCATATATGCATACAATTCTGGTGTGTCCATTCACCTGCCTGAATCTGAGTTTTCTTTTTTTTTTAAGATTTATGTATTTATTATGTATCAAGTATTCTGCCTGCATGTACACCTGCACACCAGAAGAGGGCACCAGATCTTATTATTATAGATGATTGTGAGCCACCATGTGGTTACTGGGAATTGAACTCAGGACCTTTGGAAGAGCAGTCAGTGCTCTTAACCTCTGAGCTATCTCTCCAGCCCCTGAACCTGAGTTTTCGTAGATGCAATTTCTTAACTAGATTCATGTCACACTGACACAATGGTTGAAAGGAAAGCATTTTTGAGACCCAAAACCAGCGTGTGAGCTTGGCAGATTCATCTAACTGCATTGGTAAGTTATAGTGCAGTAACATGCTGTAAATAGAACATGATTAACATGTATAGTAATTAAATTGTAACTATTCTGCAATCCCATTCCTTCATTTACAGCCAGTCCTGTACATTAAGTCAGCCAGCTACAGCACCTCCTCATAGCATTGGTGTTCTCTTCTCATACAGGAGAAACAGGAGTTTGACAGACATCAATGAGGGTCACTCCTAGGAAAAGTCAGCACAAATCACATCACACAAGCTCCAGCAACTTGCCCAAGCCAGACATTTCCTCAACAGGAGATGTTCACTGAGCCAGTGAGGTTAATCAAGACTGTGGACCGTATCCTTATTGCCTCCGTGCTGGGTGCTGATAGCTCCCTGCTCTTCTCATATTCAAGAACTTTGACCATACCTCATCTCAGAGAGAGGGCACAACCCAACCCAACTGTCCAGCCTGGCATGGGAAGCTGCCCTGTGCATAGAAATTATATGTCAGCAATTTAACTGAGCCTTTCTGACAGTGTGAAGAATTACAGTGGAATTAGCTTTGTGGGGAAGTAGAACTCATATCCCAAATCTGTGAGTACAGTCATTGCATTTCCTTGATGCACTCCACAGAGAAGGCATCGAGGCCAGAGAATCAATGGCTTGGCCAAAGTCAACTGGTCAAAGCTGAGGCTGTCCTGCTGTGGCTTTCTGCCACTCCGCAGTGCTTCTCATGAGACCACTAGATAGTTCACATAGGCACACACAAGCACATCCTTTTCTCCTGACGGTACACCAGTACAGTCACCGGTCCTCCCTGGTGTCTGGGAAATGCCAGGGTAATCTGCTCCACTCCGAAGCACTAGGGTACATGGGTAGAGTTTCCACTACTGTAGCTTTAGGAAGATGCAGTGATGGGCTTGTAACCACAGTCTGTCCTTTCTTCCTTTCCTCCCTCCCTTCCTTTCCTTCTTCCCTCCTTCCTACCCTCCTTTCTTTCCTTCCTTCTTTCTTTCCTTCCTTCCTTCTTTCCTTCCTTCCTTCTTTTCTGCCTTCCTTCCCTCCTTCCTACCCTTCCTTCCTTTCCTTTCCTTCCTTTCGTCCCTTCCTCCCTCCTTCCCTCCCTTCTTTCCTTTCCTTCCTTCTTTCCCTTTCTTCCCCCTCCCTCTCTCCCTCCCTCCCTGCCTGCCTGCCTTCCTTATTTACTTACTTATTTTTCCTATGTTCTGCCTCACTTACTGTTTTTTTACAGCCTTTGGTTCATACAATGTTAAGTATCATTAAACCCTAGGTCCCATCAGACCCACAGCATGTGGCCAATGAACTAGAAAAGCCAAAAAGTGATGACATTTGGGAAAGCAGTGAGTAAGGTCAGCTTGCTTCTTGAACAAACATGGGAGCTATTGTGCTAGTAAAAAGAGATGAAATCAGACCCTTCAAAGAGAGTGCAGATCCAAGAAGAAACAAGATTGTAGCAATCCAGACAAAAGCAGAATGGTCTGAAGGGTTGTGCTGGGTAGTTTTATGTCAACTTGAGGTAAGCTAAAGTCGTCTGAGAGGAGGGAACCTCAATTTTAAAATGTCTCCGTAAGATCAGGCTGTACGGAACAAAGCCTGTAAGACATTTTCCTAATTAGTGATTGATAAGAGAAGGCCAAGTCCATTTCAGGTGGTGCCATGGGGGCGCGGGGGGGGGGTGTCCTGGGTTCTATAAGAAAGCAGGCTGAGAAAGCCATGAGGAGCAAGCCAGGAAGCAGCACCCCTCCATGGCCTCTGCATCAGCTCCTGCCTCCTGGTTCCTGCCCAGCTCGAGTTCCTGTCCTGACTTCCTTTGGTGATGAACAGCAATGTGGAAGTGTAAGCCAAATAAACCCTTTCCTCCCCATCTTGCTTCTTGGTCATGGTGTTTCATCACAGCAGTAGACCCTAACTAGGATAGGATAATGTCAAGCATAGTGTTGTCCTCTTGGGTCTCTGAGGACATACAGTTAGAGGGAGAGTCCTCTGCCACTTCCCCTGCAGAGGTAGGGTGGCCATGCTTGGTAGACCTGCAGCCATGTTTGTTTCTCTAGCTCTTAGGCAATGGCTGGTGATGACATGAGCTTGGCTGAGGAAAGAGCTGCCATCACCCTGCTGCTTGGTTTGACAGGATGTGACTTTACTTCACAAACAGTGTTGCCCTCGTGACAGTGGTGGGATGGGGTGCTGGCTAAATGTCACCAGTTCCTATGAACCTTCTAACCAACCCACAATTCACTCTGACATTTCAGTGATTACTTTTTTCAAACGTCTTCTTAGACCTCAGAAAAACAAACTGCATGCAATCCTAAAATGCAGAGGAAGGCAGTGTTTGTCCCTGGGAAATGGTGAGTGCATGAGTCTACAAAGCTAGACTCGTGGGGAAAATAACGATTTTTGGAAAGCAAACCTTTGAAGCAGGTAAATGAAATGTCTTCACCACGAACATCTGCTGTGTCCCTGGGGTTCTCTGCCTGGCAGTGGCTAGGATTTCTCAGGGTTTCCCTGGGTGTCATACTCTGAGAATCCCTGGGGCGGCTTTCTGCGCTGTCATGCCCTTGGGTTTTCTGTGCTTTGACTTCCTCATGGCTTGCTAAATGGAAACGCTGAAGCATGTACGGGTCCCTACAAATTGATGAAATGTAACTGAACCAAATCTAATCACACATCCGTGTTGGGTGGAAGGTTTTCGGGCCCACCGAACACTGATTGTAAAGATATGGAGACTTTTTTTCTTTTTCTTATTTTATTTTTTATTTTTTTGGCTGAAGAGCTTGGTACAGTTTCTCAACGTAACTGAAATATCATTCTCAGCACAAGCGTAGCCTCTAACAGCACTGAAGTACCCAGACATTGTTTCAGAAGACTTAGGGAGCAGCAATTCTGAAAGAGGCAATTTTAAAATATATTTCGCATAATTCATTTAAAAGGCACTTCACCTCAATTTTTGACATTGGTATGTAAGTCAAGTCAGGTTTATTTTAAACTCTTTAATGGAGGGGTTTCTCAGTCCTTGAAATATTCATAGTAGGTTTTTTAATACTGAGCATTTGGGGGGTTTTGGTTGTTTTGTATTTTTCCTCTTAAGCTCTGAAAGCATGGCTTTAGGGTCAGCAGGGCATGCTCTAGGGAGTCTCACAGCCTGCCTTTCCCTTCACCTCTCTGCACAGACGCTGGGGAACCTGACGCTCAGGTTCACACTTTCCAAACTGAAAATTTGACACAAGTGTCTCTTCTTAAGGAGTGTTGTAACGAAACAGGTGCTCTGTGGGAAGTGGAATACTCACGGCCAGGTACATCACTCCAGTGACTTCACAATGAAATGGATTTGGTGTAGACAAGGGGATGCCTGTGGTGGCCGTTAGAACCAGGTTACTCTTTTCTTCTTGGCGAAGAGAGTCTGAGCCGTGGGAGACATGGATCAGCAAGTGCTGGCAGTGATCCTGAGGGGTGGAGGAGTGGGCAGAGCCTGAGCCTGCAATATCACGCACCTCAGAGTCAAGTCAGCCACAGCTGTATCTGAAAGTTGGCAGGTGGTAGCTGCCATCCCTGTCCGGAGGCATCGTTTTCTTGAGGCAAGAAGAAAGACCCTAGACCTGCATTCGGTACCTGTGTTGGTGTAAGGAAATGATATAATATAAATGTTCTAGATCCTTCCTTGACAGCCCTTGATGAACTGTATAAAAGAAGCCTGTACCCACGTGAGAGTGCATGCCACATCTTAATAATAACAGGAAAAATAGGAGGATCAAAGCGGATCTACACTCAGACTGGTCACCAAATGGAGTTAGAATGTGTGGCTCTTTCTTTGTCGAGGGGGGGAGCAGCTTGTGTATGTGACATACAATGATGGCCTGGGCTAAGGCCACGAAATGGTGACTGTTCTGAGACAAGCCTCCTCAGGCTTGGCTGTGGCTGTGGCTGCCTGCCTGTAGCCCAGACTGGCTTCAGCTTGCTGCAATCCTCCTGCCATGGGCTCCTGGGTAAAAAATAACTTTTAAAACTGTTTCTGGTCACTCACAGAAGGCTTTTGGAGTGATTATTTCCTATGATTTTTGAGTGGCAAGCTCAAGCATTCTAAACAGCATGTGTGAGCATTTCTTTTTGTTTTCTTTTCCAGTATTTTCTCCTACCTGGGACCCATCTTTTTTCATCTCCGCAGACTGCAGAGTGACAGAGCTGTGGCCACAGCAGCACATAGCCTCACAGACAGGAGCAGACATTAAGTGTAATTGATTTTTCTAATCTGATTTTACTTAAACATGGTCAATTACTTTCCCTTGTCGCTAAAATATTATGTTGTGTCAATCCAAAAGCCACGTGTGACACTGACTTTAGGGGATAGGTCAAGCTAACTTTCCAAAGGTATATTCCCTTCCAAATGGCATCAGCAATTTGCCACAAAGTAGTTCCTACACCGACCAGACTCTGTGTGACACATGGTACACATGTCACTTATATGGTTTTCATTAGTATTTCCAGTTATCAGACAACGTGATGGGTTCAGTGTGGCATTTTTAATAATGTGTATTTGCATATGTTGTTCCTCTGGCTTACCCCATTCCAGAAGCTGTCTTCTGGCTTTAGCTTCTGCGTTATATAATGTTGCTTTTCCACAGAACCTTGTACATACCACAGAACATAGCACACACTTCCCTGTGCTGCTTCCTGTTCCTTATTCTCCTTTTCTGTGGCATTGAGTCTCCTGGGAACCTTGGAACTCATCTGCTGGGGATCTCCTGCCCTCTGCCACTTGTGTCTAGAGCCCAGGGCATTTTGTCATCCAAGAACCAGACATCTCCATATCCAGATGTCAGAAATAGATACTGAGTTTGTCAAAATTCATTCTGTCATAGGAAACAAAGCAAGCCTTTGGCTTCTAATCTCCCTGCCAATTGTGTGTTAAATGGAGGCACTTGGAAGAGCCTCAGAGGCCACTCGGGATGAACCTGGTCATTGGCCGCTGATTGTTACATCTGCTCTCAGCTCCCAGCCAGCTTATACACGTCTCCATTCTGGCTCATGGAGACTCTCAAAGAAGCTGAATCTAGTATCTCCTACTGGGGAAAGGAAGCTCTATGACAAGGGAAGTGAAGCTGAAGCCTTGCTTTCAGAGACATGTGTACCACATAGATAGTTAAATTCAGACTCTATGGTCCTGTGTAAAGCTGAGAGCAGAAATGGAGGCCTATTGACTCTGGTCATGCCATCTTAGTACGTACATAGGATGCAGCTAAAAGTTAAGTGTGATCTTAAAACATGAAGGAAATTTGTATGTATAATATATCATACATAATTACATGTGCAATACATTATACATGATCACGTGTGTAGTGTATCATACATAGTCACATGTGTAATATGTAAGTTCTATAGAAGACATAGCCAAGTCCTAACTCGCAAAACATGTAAACTAATAATTGATTCACCGTCGCAGATACATCAAGTTATTTTTGATGAGATTATACTTACTGTAGATTGGACCACTGGTGTCTTTCCAAGAGAAAGTTAGGGCAAGGCTTGAAAACTGGACACACAGAGTAGATTGCTCTAGGAGCCAGAAGACACTGAAAAGATGGGTCCACAAGCCAAGGACTGCAAGGATGAATGAGCCACTGGAGGCTGGTAAAGATGTGTCAGTGACCACTGCCTTGATACATCCATAAGGGACTGGCTCTAACACTATCCCAACTTCAGACTTCTGGCACTGAGAACACAAGGAACAAATTCTGTCATTTTAAACTGCAAAATATGTATTAATGTGCTATCATAGTCCTTATGTAGTGAAAAGTGCCACTTTCCTCAGTAAGGGAGGAAGGGAAGGAGAGAAGAGGGAGGAAAAAAAGGAGAAAGAAAGAGCAAGGGAGAGGAGAGAAGGGAAGGAAGGGGAGGGGAGGTAAAGTGATGAGAGGGGAGAGGAAGGGAAGAAAAGAGAATTTCTTCCAGAGGAATCCCCACTTAAACTCACTACTTTGGAAGCGCCATTCACATCAGGATCTTATCAGATAATGTCAGTTCCCTGGGAGCTACCCACCAGAGGTTATCAAAGGACCCACCTTACCAAAAGTGAATATGAGCAATGGGAAAATATGGATCCTTGTACAGTCTCTTGTCCTAGTTACTACTGTGCCTTTGGTATTGCGCTAGTTTTCTGAGGACACTGTAGCAAACACCACTGAGTAATCTCAAACAACAGAAACTGGATTGGTTTATGGCTCAGTAATACAAAACTCAGTCTTTGCCTAGCACAGACAAGGCCTGAGTTGAACCCTCAACATACCTCTCCCCTCTAAAAAAATAAAATAAATTTTTTAAAGCAACCAGAAATATTAGGGGCTGGGGAGGTGGCTTAGTAGGCAAAAAGTCTGCTGCAATAGTATAAGGACAAGAGTTCAGATCGCCAGCACCCACATAAATAAGCAGCTATGCCAGTACACCAGAAACTCAATCCTGGAGTAGAGGGATGAGGGGGACCCTAAAGGCTTGCTGACCAGCCAGTCCAACCAAAAAGGTGAGCTCCAGGTTTAAGGAGAGACCCTGCCTCAGAAAATAAGGTGGGAATTAACAGATGTAGACACCCATGTTGAGAAGAATTATCTAGATCAGGTTAGTCTGTGAGGAACTGTCTTGGTTGTTAATTGATATAGAAGACTCAGTCCACTGTGGGCAGCATCATTCCCCAAGCAGAGACAAAAGAGAATGGTGCTGCCCACAGTGAACTGGGTCTTCTATATCAATATAAGAGATATAAGAGAAGAGAAAGCTGGCTAAGAGCAAGTGAGGATGCATTCTTTCCCTCTTTGGGTCTCATTTGTCCTCAGCTGTGGGTGGGATGTGACTAGCTGCTTGAGTTCCCTGCAACAACAGACTGCAACTTGGAATTGAAGGCAAATAAACACTTTCCTCCCTGTGTTGACTTCTCTCACAGCAACAGAAGTAAAATTGCAACAAGTGGCTTGTGTCTGCTTAGCCTCCACACCTCGTCCTCAGTCATCACACAGCCTCCCTTTCCACCTTCCTCAGCCCAAGAGCACTCTAGGCACTGCTGTTGGCAGGGAAATTTGTTCCCGCATCCAGTCCGGCTTCCCTTCCCTGCTCTAAGCTGTGCAGAATGCGCTCTGGCCAGAGCACTGTCAGTTCTCAGTGCTCCACCAGCCTCCTACCTGCACCCAGGAACCTCCATCCTCCAAGCAGGCCTGCGGTGGGGGAGGTGGGGTGCTGGAGGCAACCTGGAAGAGACAGGCATGGTCAACAGGTCAGCAACAGGGTGACTTGTTGATGGAAGAGGAGAGCAAGCAGGACGACCATGCTGCCAGTTAGTCTGTGGCACCCCACACTCAGCGTTTCACTAGGAAACCAGCTGGCTCTTTGGGGAGTTAGTTCCCAGCTCCTAAAGAGCATCTTTCTCTGATAATTGCCTTTTCCTCCATCTTGTTTGCTCTAATTAATTAAATGTTTGCCAAGTGTCCAGCTGATGGCCCCAAGCCTGCCACTCCGCGCTGAAGAGGCTCCTGAGCCTTGACTCATCTGCCTATTGTGTTCCTATTCTCCTCCTGGCTGGCAACATCATCTTCTTGCAATTATCAGGAGAAAAGGGAACAGAAAATAAAACTAGTTTGGGTGTAAAAAGATCAATGTTCTCGGTAAAGGAAATGATCGCGGGAACACGTACCCAATCCCTCAGGGGGCGGTGTCGTGTTTGGGGGCGTCACGCCTCCCTGCCTTCTCACCCTGGCTCTGGATTATACACACACTGACACTCTGAAATTCCAGGAAGAAAAGACCCCTATCTCCCCGTGCTGGTGTTCTGAACCCTAGGAGCTCAAACTTCACCCAGGGCAAATCATTACTGTCTGCAGCACACGCAGGATTTGTCTGAGGCTGGGAAACCCCAGGTTCATCGTTCTTTCGTCCACTTGGTCGAATCCTTCAGGCACACGCTCTACTGCGTCTTTCACATGGTTGGTAGATTCAGTAAGGCTTTGCTGAAAGCGTTAGGCTGAAAGTTAAGACGATGATTTAATTGGAGGAAGCCAGAGACAGTCGCCAAGGGAGAAAATCTAAGAAGCCAGCCACCGCCCCCTCGTGGCCATCAGCCTCTGGCGGCTGTAGAACTGCATTGCCAGTTCTCTCCTGAGACAAATGAATCCCAGCATTTCTGCTGGAGAACCCCTGCTTGGGGACCCAGGTGAGGTGACGCTTGAGCTTGAATCGTCACTAGGTGCCAAGGCTTCACGGCCAGACAAGACTGCTGGAGCCTTCCAGCCCTGGCCCCGAATAGAAGACCCAGAATTCTCAACCACAAGCAGAACCCCAGCCAGCCACACAAACAAGATCTGGGTAAAAATATCCACCTACGACCCACCCTGTACTTTATTTTCGTTCTTGTTTCTTTATGTCTTTTCTCAAGCTCCTTTTCTTTTTAGTCATTGTGAGCAGTGGGCTGAAATAAGCGATGAATCAATAAAAGATGTTTGATCCTGCCTTGGGGTCACTCAGCCTGTATCTGCATTTCACGTGGGGCCCAGCAGGGACCTTGAAATAAAGAAGCCCTGGAACGGAGTGGGCTGTGTGGGCCCAAAAATGGGAACATTCACACTAAATGGGCCCAAATTGCCCACTTGAGCTTCCTAACATCTTATTTGTGTGGGTTCTTTTTTTCTTCCCACTTCAGTAGGGAGGAAGGCGGTATATTTTCTGTAATTTTTTTCTCTCAAAAAGAAAAGGGTGAAGGGGACAAAGGAAAAAACAAAAATGAAAAGGAGAGAGGTGGTCAAGCGACTGGGGTGCGGAGGCTCAAAATAGCCAAGAAGCTGGTGCTTCCAGAGAATAAAGGGTGGGAGGGACTGGGTGACCTGCTTTCCCCAGGGCTGGTCTTGGTGTGAGGATAAAGGAAGGAAGCCAACACCCTCAGGGTGGGCTGAAATAGCGGCAAGTGTGAGGTATGAGGTATGTAGGGGCCTACAGGAATCTTCACGTCAGTGACTCAGGGCCGGTCTGGGGAATGCCAGCCAGGGGCTCTATTTACCAATGAGAGGTTTTAGAAAGTGGGTACCATTTCCAGGTGACCCAGGACCAGATTACTCAGTGGTGGGGACCAATCTGAAAAGACAGTAGCAGTGAGCTGGCAGATCTGTATACTGTGACCATCACATGTGGAGGCCAGCATGAAGGCCTGAAGGCATATACCTGCCTGTGTCCCCGAGGATGGCCTAGTAGATGCCACACAGCCCCCTCACTGTCAAAGGAAACTGGCAGAAGAAACAGTGCTTCTGCTCCTGAGGGGGCACAGCTGGAGGGCCAGCCTGAGGGCACAGCCAAGGAAAGGCAATGAGGAGTGCATCTGTGCTTCATTTGAAGATTGGGAGCAGATTCCTCACCTAGTGCCTTCTCCTGAGGTCCCAGGGGCGGGGGGTGCCACTCTGGTGTCTGGGCTGATTCATGCTGCGAAAGCCTTGAAGAGCAGAAAGGCAGCACAGCTCAGTCCAGTACGTCTGCCTTAGGACAGCCCCTCAGTCTTTCCCTCACTGCTCTCAGCTGTACATCAGAAGTCACCAGAAGCCTAGGTTCCTTTAGGAACATTTGTGGTTAGAAAGCAACAAAAGAAATTACTGTGGAGCTGCCATGCCTGTCGTGCCTTTGGAAGATGCTGAACGCTGCTGAAACGGCCGTGCCAAGGTCACAGAGGTTCTCAAGACTCTTCGAAGTAGAAGAACGTGTGAACAGAAAACCAACCCCATAGAGAGGACACTTGAAGGAGCAGACAAGGACTCCCCTTGTGTTCCCTATTTTGCAAGTGTTCCTGTGAAGACAAGGTGCTGGCAGTCAGTGAGGATCTTTTCTCCTGCAAAGCTGAATCTGCTTCAGATCTGAGCTGCTTTCTCTCCCACCCCTTTTATGCTGAGGTAGTGATCAATAGGCGTATTGGACCCTCATGGTGCCGAGAGAGCATGGAAAACAGCAAAGCCGATACCCTAGGAACAGGAGATGAGGTCCTTTGAGGTTGGCCAGGGGATGTCTGCCCCCGGCTTGCTGTGGGCCACCTCCCTTATCGATTTCCAATGTCATAAGTGACAATAAAGACAGAAGTGATATATAAAATCCTCTTATGTAAATTAGGCAAGGCAGGAAGGTTTATGATCATTTAGGATTGCTGACCTGCTAACAGTCTGGAGTAGCCTAGCAGCAAAGTACACCGCAGATACGGAATGGATGGAAAAGAGCACTCTGCTGAACACTCTATGTCTGTGTCATTCCCTCTTGCCACCTCTGCTGGGCTCCTCTGCCTTCCCAGACCATCTCTCCTGCTTTCTTAGGATGTCTACAAATGATCACCCGGGGTGTAGACCCAGGAGTGGAAGCTGCACATCCATCCGAATGAGAACCTCAGCTATACAGATGCTGTCGGGAGCCTGGGGATGAGGATGCAGAGTGCAGGAAGGGTCAGGACACGGCCAGGTTGGCACAGGATGGAAAGGGGTGCTCTCTAGGGAAGTACCAAGGCTGGATGCAGACAGGCAGAGAAACAGACCTCAGTCTCCTGGGGCAGGTGAAAACCTTGGAATCCCTCTTGGGTCTCAGGAGTTGAGGGCACAAAGCTTTGGGTACCGAATGAGAATGGGGGAAGCATCAGATTCTTAGTGATGCCTCATAAAATGGCCTGAGAAGACTACTGTCCTTGGGGCCCAGACCTGTGAGAGAGGCTGGAAAGGTGGTGCACCTGTTGGTCCGGCATGGGGAAAAGAGGAGCCTGTGCCTGCTGCAGCTGCCATCTTCTGCAGGGAGTGGAAGGAGAGGAAAGGGCAGGCTCCAGGCTTGTTGGTTACATCTCTGAGCACCAGGAATGAGGATAAGGTGTCTAACTTCTCACCCTACTCTCAGGGGCCGCCAACTGGGCCAGCAGACACAGCCTTTCCAAGAGTGAAGACTGTACCAGGCAGCCATGCTCAAGGTGAAATTACAGCCCCTTAAGGAAACAAAAGCTTGGCTTTTGCTAGCATTCCTCTCACCAAGGCCATTGTGTTGTAGATTATTCAACACTGACTTACTAGGGCCAAACCTAAAACAAATGGACCCAGCACAAAGACAGGTTCTGCATTCTGTGGTGGGCAGGGCTCTGCCGCTGGTGTGTGCATGAGAGCAACATTTATAAAGTTTGACTCTACCACCTAAGAGCGGAGTACCAGCCCTTGGAGTAAGTGGACATTCCTCCTCCACCCACACACAGAGCAGGTCAGAGAAGGGAAGATGCCATCCTTGCTGAGCAGTGACTGGCCATTGATGGTCCCCAGCATCATGTACATCTTGACCCTCTGCTCTCTAGGAAGCTGACTGATTTGTAACAGGACTATTTGGCTTATTGGTTCCCCTGCCTCCAGGCCTGGCCTCCGGGTGGCCCACATAAATTAGTATTGGCTGGAGTCCCAGAAAGGACTCAGGCAGTCTCTCACTCATGCAGGTGTGAGCAGCTGTTCACTTCCGCAGCCATCACTTCCTTCTATGTTGAGCAAAAGGCTCCAAGACACACCCAGAAGGGGATTGCAGGACAGACCCCTTTCCTATGACAAGAGCTGTAGGAGGGTAGCGTGAGGACAATTGTCCAGTACATTTGCAAAGGGTAGGGAGTGATTTGAAGAGCCTATACTAGTTGTAGCCAGACTTTTGGTTGCTTTGTTGGGTTCTTTTTCCTACCTCCCTACACCACCCCTAGCCCTTCCAACCACACCCCCCAACACTAGGTGGAAAAATAGAACAGAGAGAAAGGGGGGCATTGATATCATTAGACTACTTCCTGCTGATTAGGGGTGTTGAGTTCCTTAGGGAGAATTTGATCCTCGATGTCAGGATATCTCCAACCAGCAACCAGCAAATCAGCAAAGAGCAACAAACGGCAAACAGCAGCAGCAGCAGCAGCTGTCCCAGACCCTGTCAGGGCTCTAGCATTTATACCCTCTCAAGAGTCCCCAAAATTCCAAATGTAAACTACCTTCAGCTGGCAAAACCACACCTCAGCTAGAGCACGAGGCAAATCAGAGTCAGCTGCTATTGACAGTCTGAAGCAGCCTCATATCCCTATGCCTGGGCTTAACACAAAAACACATTCACATAACATTTCTGTGTTTTTAAAGAAACTAAAAGCCTCGCTACAACTAGTCAACTGGGCTACAATGACAACGTGCCAGACTTTGGCTTACACAGCAGACATATGTCCTTCCCCATCCTGCAATCTGGAACCCAGCAGCACTATCTAATCTTCCTAGTATTTCAGACAAAACAAAAAGGCAGGGAAAAAATGGCCTGGATGCAAAGAGTGGGATCCCCCGGACCTCAGGAGAAGGCACTGGGTGCTGAATCTGCTCTGTCTTCAAATGAAGCACAATGCCCGTTCACCACACCTTTCCTTGACGATGCCCTCAGGTAGCCTCTCCTGCTGTGCCCCCTCTGGAGGAGAACAATGGCTCCTGCACCCACAGTGCAGCAGCCACAGCCCAGCAGCTTTCTCTTCCCCTTTCCATCTGCCATACGCAGGCTTGTATTTTTGAAATGGCCTTTTTCTAACAGCCTTGAGTCCTTAACTCTCAAGCATACTCTCTGCCCTTTGGAAGTGTGTAGCTCTGTAGTTGTTTTCATATGTTCAGATAATGTGCTTGCCCACACAGTTTTAGAACACTTCACTGCTTCCAGAAGGAAACTCTGTACCTTCAGTCATGTTCCTCAGTCTGTGAACACTAGGCTCCCTCGAAACCCCGGTATTCTAGAATCTACTTTCATATCTGCAGAGAGCCCTCTTTTGGGATTTATTCCCTGTAAATGAATCATAGAATCTGCTCATTGTGAATGTTTTTTTCCCAGGGAACATCACAACTCCTGTTCACCTCTGCTGGAGCATGCACAGGTGCATCATTCCTTCTCATGGCCAAGAACATTCCCTGCATAGACATTCTACTTGAGTTTACACATCACCCATCAGTTGGTGGACATCTAGAGTGTCCCTGCTTCCTGGTGATAGTGAAGAATGCCTCTACAAACGTTCATGAACAGTTTTGAGTGGGCACAGTTTTCATTCCTCCTGAGCCCATTGGGTAAGATGATAAGCTTGTATACAGTTGTCTGGGCAGTAAAGGCTTTCTAAATTTTTGGCACCTTGCTATATTCCCAGCACCAGGGAAGGTCTGGTTTCTCCGTCATGTGGCTTTTCCCATTGCCAACACTGAGGTCCAGGTCATGTAGTGCCATATACTCTGTGGTGCTCTGTTCCCTGACTGCTGCATCACTTCCCAACAGTCCATGCCTTTCTTTCATCAGAGACTTTGTCACCCCCTTCCCCCACCCTTGCTGGAACTCTGAGAGGCAGAATGATGGCCTACTAATCAGGAGTCACCATGACCCAAACAGTACTCAGCAACAGCCTCCACACCTACCCTTCTTTATGTCCTTTCCCAGCATGCACCTTCACATCCAGGCAACACCTGAGTTCCTGTCATGCCCTCAGATACAGCCCCTGAGGACTGTGTATTGCTGTCCCAACATCCCTGCTCCCCAGTAAGTAAACACTGGGCTTTTCCAGTGCTGCCACAGTGTTGAGGATGACACACAGGTGTGCTCTTCTGGTTACTCTGCTTCTTTCTGTGCTAAGCCCCTAGAGTGCCCCAGGGGACAGACCCTGTCTATGCACCCACTCTCACCATCTGTCATCCGTAAGGCTTCACAAGACCACTCCCAGTGACCCCTTCCCTACTGAACTTTTAATTGAGTACCTGCTAGTAGAGCCCCCAAATATTCCTGAGCCAGGTGCTCTCTGAAGAGCCCCGTGCTGGGCACTGGGTGGGAGCCCTGGTGCCCAATATTCCCACTTCTGTGTAAGCTCTGGTGCCCAGTACTCCCGCTTCTGGGTGAGCCCCTCTAACTTTCCTGACAGCCCTGAAGAGGGAAGGCAGGACTCAACATCACTTACCAAGAACCCTCTCTACCAGCAAGATTCTGGGCTGGGGACCACCCTGACTCAGTAAACTGCATAGAGAAGTTCAGGAAGTGGGATAGAATAGGCATGGCTGTAGGAATATCCCACAGTGACAAGACAGGCCCAGAGAGGGACAGAGCCTTGGCTCAGCAGTGGAGTGGGGGCTCAGAGATGAATCAACAGCACAATAGAGGAAACAGGAAGCCACATGCATAGATTGGTCCTCTTATAAGATCAACCTCACTCCACCTTCCAATGATGGTAGGTCCATGCACCAAGGATTCCTTACTGGGCAAGAATGCTGCTGTTGCTGTTTACCATGGTGATGATGGTGGTGATGATGGTAATACAACATTATGATAATAGAGAAGATATGATAATGATGTTATGATGATGAAGGAACTAGTGTTGCTGATGATGATGATGACATAATGAAGATGATAATGATGAAAATGCTTCTGCTAGAGCTGCTGGTGTGATACAATAATGTCACAGCTGCTGCTATATTGATGACAATGAAGATGAATATGAGGGTACTGTTGGTGTGATGATGATCAGAGAATGAGGATGTTGCTGGTGTGAAAATGTAGATGCTGCTGCTGCTGCTGCTGCTGCTGCTGAGGATGATGATGCTCATGCTATGACCAAAATGCTGCTGCTGCCAATGATGATGATGATAATGATGATGATGATGATGATAGCTAGCATTCATGGAGGATGTTGGCATTCAGTAAGTTCTATTATAAATTCATTTTGCAGATGAATTTTTCTGAACTTGGGGCTTAAGCAGCTGACCTCAGAGATTCTGGATTCTTTGTCTCAGGGCTGAGTCTGCTTTGCTTCTCCTCCAATCTTGTGAGAGGAAGTAAACATAACCATGGTGGGATGGCCAGCAAGAGCCAGGGAGTCAAAGATGTGGGTGCTGGTCACAGTGACCAGCCTTTCTGAGGGACATTGGGCAATCAACCTTTCCCTTACCTTTTTCCATCATTGCTTTAGCCATTAACTCCACAGTGTGGACACTGGAACACCGGCTTCCGGGTGTAAGAGTAACGTGGTTTCCTGCAGAAGCCCTCCCATCCCCCATATGGCCACAGGCCGATACTGTGACAGTTGTATGACCTGGGTACCACCAGAAAGTAGACCTTATCCTTCCAGAGAGGCCAGAGGGGACTTTGCAGAGGTGACTCTGGGAGAGGGTGCAGAGGGCAGTCACAAGCAGCACTATCTGTGTGCACATTTGTATGTGCACTCTGTGAGCGTGCAGACATGCATGTGTGTGCCCAGGAGGGGTTAAAGTAAGTGTGCACCTTCACGTGTACATCTGAGGAGTGTGTGCTTGGACACCACACCAGGTGAGAGGTGAGGTTTTCAGTTTCTCTCGGTGGCCATGAGCTGGAGAAGCCCGGGGTCTGGAAGGAACAGCAATGCAGTCCAGGACTGTGAGAGACAGGACAGAAAGGAGGTAGGGCCACAGAGCCCTCTCTGCTCTGCTGTGGACACTGCACCTGACCTGACACAGTCCCCAAGCAGCATCTCGGCTTGCAGTGGGAAAGGCTCCATTTCTGAGTATTAACTCTAGTGCTAGAGCTCCCCCACCCCCGACAGCCGTCGTTAGCATACTGACTAGCTTTTGCTGGAGGGACCACAGTCACAGACAGGCCAGGTGGGGATTCATCTCAGGGAGGCATGGATGGAGGGTTTTTAATTTTTTAAGATTTATTTTATTCCATGTACATGAGCCGTTTGCCTTTGTGTAGGTGTGTACATCGTGTGCTTGCCTGAGTACCTGTGAGCCATCACTGGAAACTGAACCTGGGTCGTTTGCAAGAACAGCAAGTACTCTTAACCACTGAGCCATCTCTCCAGCTCCCTGGGTGGAAATTCTTATGAATGGGCTGCATAGCTCACAGGTACCATTCACATCCATGGGCAGGAATGTATGGGGATTCTCATGAATGGACTGACACTCATGGATATCATTTATCCTCCATTTCTCCTTCTATTGCTGCCACTCAGTGATCTCATCTCACTCCCATGTGACCCGTGCTATTCTCCTAGAGCATTTCTGTTCACACTTTCTTTCTTCCATCATCATACACACCTCACAGACCTTACATGTATGCATACATGGGTTCTTGTTGTATACATTCATACACATGTGTTTATGTGTATACGTACAAGTATGTGTGTATATATAGGGTAGTTGTCATCATTTACCTCTAAACCTGTCTGCTTCCATCTTTTCTCTTTTATTGCTGTTTGTTTAGAGACTGTATGGTCCAGGTTGGCCTTGAACTCTCAGTTTTCCTGTCATGACCTCCTAAATGCTGGGATTACAGGCATGTGCCAATGCATGTAGATTCCAGCTTTTCTCTCAGACAATATTCCCCACATGTAATCTCACTGTCGATTCCGACATTGCTAATCCATAGGAATGCCCTTGTTGGTCTCCATTCACAGACCAAATTCTTGACAAAAGCAGCTTCAGAAGGGGTTTGTTCGGCTGGCAGTTGAAGGTGCTGTCCACCATGGTGCAGAAGCCCACCAACCACAACAACATCTGCAGGGAGCAGAGCTAGGAATATGCTGGTGCTCACTGCCCCCGCCAATTCTTTTCAGAATAGGGCCGCAGCCCAGGGGCTAGCGTCGTCCACAATTAAGGTGGGTCTTCTCACGTCAGTGATCAGATCTACAAGTTCTGTAATGATCTGAACAAGAAATATCCAACATAGTCTCTGGTGTCTGAATATTTGGTCCCAAGCTGGTGGTGCTGTTTAGAGAGGCCTGTGGAGTGTGGGCTTGCTGGAGGAAGTGTGTCACTGGGAACAGGCTTTGAGGTTTCAAAACAGAAGCACGGCTCCAGTTTGCTCTCTCTTCCTGCTGCTCATGAAGACGTGAGCTCTCAGCTGCCCCTGCAGCCATGCCACTTCCCCTCCGTGATGGTGATGGATTCTTATCCCTCTGGAACTGCAACCTATAATTAGTGCTCCCTTCTGTAAGTTGCCCTGGGTGTGTGTTTTGCTACAACAATAGCAAGTTAACTGAGATGAGTGGTAAGCCCTTTCTTTTGCAAGGTGACTTGGTCATGGTGTTTTACCACAGCAACAAGAAAGTGATACAAATCCCCTCACAGATGTGTCTCCTAGGTGACTCTAGATCCTCACGGTACTAACCATCCACGGGGCTTTAGAAGTAAGACCCTGGGATTACTTCTAATAATAATTTAATTTCAATATCTTGAAATCGTCAAATGGAGTCTTTCAGATAAAAAAAAAATCTATAAGTATCTTTCAATATTGTAGTCAATAAAGTGGTGAAAATTTACCTTTCCCTTGTCAATGTATCAGTGCACACTTGTCCTGTAAGGGGCAGGTGCATCATCTCATATTCCAATGTCATTCTTGCTTAAATTCCCCTTACTATTGTGGAATTAGGACATCTTTTTAGACAGTTGTTGCCCAATTGGGTTTCATTTTGAGAGCCTCATCTTTTAAAAATCTTTGCCCATTTAAAATACTAGGTGAATTTTTTTTTTTTATTTTTAGGTTATAGAAATTATCATTCTGTCATCTGCCTCACAACTGCTTTGTGAGAGAGCCGCCATCTAAATACTGTTGGTGGCTTTTTCCGTTGTGGGTAGACACACAAGCTGCTATAACTGATGCATTAAATTTAAATAACTGTTAGATTTCTTTACAAGAGCATCCTTGTCACTATGTCTTTATTCCATCTAGAATTTCCTACTGTCTTGTGAGTAAGACACTTGACCTTGTTTCCTACCAGCCATCACCCCCACCCCCAGTACATCCCGGTACCAGTGGTCCAGTCTTTGCCTCTGTCTGTCTCTCCATGGGCATCTCTGCTGTGAAGGGTAGTGTCATTTGGTAATTTGATACTATATAGAATCATCCGTGCAGAGTCTCAGTGGAGGACTGTCCATATCGGTTTGGCCTCTCCATATGTCTGTGGAGACTGCCTTGATTACATTATCTAAGGCAGGGAGGCCTGACCATCTGGGCGGCACCAGTCCCTGGGTTTGCCTCCTGAACTGAGTAAGAATAGAGAAAGTGAGCTGAGCAGGGCATCTCTGCATTGGTTCTCTGCTCGTGGCTGTAGCCGTGTTAGGTTCCTGCCACCCTGACTCTCCTGTTGTGATGGGATGTAACCTAGAATTGTGAGCTAAGAAACCCATCTTCTCTGAGCTGCTTTTCACCACAGTAATTTATCACAGCAACAGAAATGTCTCAATTCTTTTTCCCCCATTTCTCCTTAATACTCTTAACATTGGATTTAAGCCTACACTATGCCCACAATCATCTTGAGATTCTAAATGCCCTGCCATTTACAAAGATCCATTTTTTTTCTTTTTTCTTTTTTTTTTTTTTTTTTTTTTGGTTTGTAGACCTTCCTATATGCCTGCATGCCAGAAGGGGGCACCAGATCTCACTATAGATGATTATGAACCACACCACGAAGTTGCTAGGCATTGAACTGAGGATTTTTGGAAGAACAAGCAGTGTTCTTAACCTCTGAGCCATCTCTCTGGCCTCAAAGATGCATTTTCAAAGAAAGTCGCATTTACAGGTCCTGCAATTTAGTTTTAAATGTCTTATGTAGAGCCAATATTCCTCCCACTACAAACACACACACACACACACACACACAGACACACACACACACACAGATTTACAGGCTAAAAGAACAAGATTCTGTGGTAGAAAGATGCTGCACTGGCCAGTCATGCTCTGAAGGATGGAAGTTTGAGTTCTTTCTTTGAGAAAGAACCACAAGTTCACAACCCTATTTGGGCCAACATTGCACTGAGGAGGGAGAGAGGCAGGGCTAGGTAGGAGTTCTGAGGCCTTGTCTACCAGGTGTTTTTCATGGACATCACTGAAAAAGAACACTCTCAGGAGATGACAGTGCCTGGGCTGAGCTCAAGATGTTTGTGTGTGCAAAGTCTGTGTGAGAGTGCATCATATCCTTGCTCATTGAGAACCCATGACACATAACTATATGGGAATTTCTATAAACCTACAATACCATGGCAAGAATTACAGATAGGAGAGGAGAAGGGAGGAAACACACGTATTCCAAATCTCTGGGGAATGAGGAAAAAGTAATTTAAAAGTTATAGTTAAAAGGACAGGGACCGAATTGAGAAATCTTTGTGCAGAAATGGCTGCTACACTATTTATACAACATAGATAAACTTACTGTACCAAGACCCCAGAAATGGGGACAATAAAGAGGGAGAGGGTGAAGAAATGCAGCCGCTCACAAAAAAAAAAAAATATATATATAAATATATATATATATATATATATATATATATATATATATATATATATATATATATATATAGGAAGGAGCACACAGAACAAGAGACTGCCAGGTCAAAACAGCAAGATGGCTGGAATGAAAAATGAAAATAATTAAAGCTTAAGGAATCGATGCGGAAAATCAATACGGAGATGAAATTAATAGACAGAGGAGAAGAATGATTCCCAAAGCCTAGTCAGAAAGGTGTGCCTAGAGAAGGGGCGGGAGGGTGTGAGCAGTGAAGAGACTGCTGGGAGCTGGGTGAAGGGTGATGAGGAAAACTATCTCCAAAGGCTAGAACCCTGAATCTCCAGAGTCACGTTGACAAGACTGCACTGCTAGCGCAGAAAGCCCCAGGACCTCCTGGATTCAAAACTGAGTTCATAAAATCTTTGTAGGCTAAAAGATCCCCTTGTTTTGTCTGGGCTGTATAGGAAAGCTGCATATTTCGTCAATTCATTTTATAATCTTAATACTTATATTTTAACTCAATAGTGTCAGGACATCTATAATCTCCTTATGTATCTACGTAGATAGCATCTATCAATCATCCATCTATTATTTGTCATCTGTCTTTATATCCATCTATCATCTACCTATTTTTCATCTATCCATCTTACCTATCATCTACCTACATATTATCAATACATTATCTGTTTAATCTCAAGCAGGAGTGTTTGAGCACCTAGATGTCTGTCAAAATGTATAATCTTGTATTAATACATTAAGGAGGAAAATTTTAATAATGAATCAAAAGGCACTGAACACATCTGGCATGTCTACCTGCTGTTCCTAATAAGATCTTTTTAGCCAAGCAGGGATACAATGAAAAACCCTTCCTTAACCACGAGATTCTTAGTGAAAACTGCTATCATTTTTAGGTGGTAAAATATCACATTATTTCATTAAAACCAGGAATTAATGTACAGAACTGATTGCTTTTGTAATTTTTGTTTAACAGAGTCTGTGTGATTCTAAAGCACAGTAAAAAATAATCAGGACAAACCCTGAGAAAAAGTGGTATAATCACATCTTATTTGCTAAAGTTATTAAGTATTAGAAGCCCAAGAGGCTTTAGAATTAATATGAAATCACATACATACAAAGTAAAATGCAATTATCAACATTTCTCTGCACCCACCATATGTTTCTAGAAATAAAAACAATAAGAACCATAAAGAGGGAAGAAAATTATAAAATATTATTAAAAGACATAAAGCAAGATAAGAAAGGATAAGAAGGCATTCTATAGTTTGTTTGGTTGTTTTTTTTTAATGGGAAGGCTTCTTATCACCTTCACAAAATTAGTATTTTTAATGCAGTTGCAATTGGTGCCCCAACAGGAGTTTGCACGGATTGGTTGTGAAAGGCAAAAAGATGGAGGACCCCAGGAAGAGCTGAGGGGTTAAAGAGCCCGGGCAAAACACTGGAGCAATATCAGATCCTGCACTTGGATGCTAAGTGTGGGCCATGGGCCAGATATCAGATGGAAAAGTGGCACCAGGGAAGGCCACACTAGCCTCCTAGCTACCTGAGAACCCAATATTTAGCTACAGTGGTAAGTAATAGTCTCCTGGGGCTGCCAGGCTGCCCTGCTATGGCTGAACACGAATGGAGCCGCACACGAGTCCGACTTCTCACTTATGGGAGAGCCCAAGTCAGAACACAGGGATAGCAATGACTTGAGAAAACTGAGCGATGATAAGTACACACCCAGGACCAGAAAGCTGTAGAGGCCACACCCAAGGTAGGAGCAACTGGGACTGTCAAGGAGAGTTGCCCACCAGTCTCCAATTCCTGCCAGCCCAGGGCATGTGTACTATGCCTGCCCAAAGGCTGGACCCCACTCCAGTTCTGTCCTTTGCAGCCAGAGTTTGGGGCCAGGTTTTGGTCCTGAGAAGTTTAGTTTTGACCCAAAACCTTAAGTATGATTTCTCAGGCTTATGACTATCAGCAATTTGCCTGGTGAGAGGTCTCCCCAAATGCATTCTGGACTTGGGACCTGTCTGATGCTCTGCAATCCCTGGAAAGAACTTCAGTTAAGAAGGCTAGGAGGATGAGCTCATCTCAGTATCTGACTTCCCAGCCTCATCCTGACACAAGATCATCTACATCCTGGTTTCCCAGCTCTGGCACCTGCCACCCTCTGCTTGCCCATGCCTCCTCCTCTCTGGGACAGAGGATTCCCTAAGGGGAAAGAGCCTGCAGCTCTCCTGAGCAGTGAGATAGTGGCCCATCTGCATCTTAGCTGCTGCTGCTCCTGTGTCACCCTGGGAGGCAGTGCCTACAAGGGCAAGTACATGAAGGACAGTCTGCAGCTTTCAGGTTGACACATGCCCTAAAACACCTCCACCTTGATTGCTTTGGCTTCCTTGTCTGTAATTACAGTCTGGAGGACTATGAAATCCTTTGGGAGAGGAGGAAGAGACAGCAGGCAAGAATTCACTAGCAACCAGCTTCCTAAAAGACAGGCATATTGCAGCAATGTTCCTCCGGTCAGCAAAGCCATCCAACTCCCACCCCCCAAAACCAGCCTTCTGCAGGCTTTGAGGATGAAGGCTCTGTCCTCACCTGTGTGGCTCATATCTCATGGTACATCTGGAGGTTTTTCATGCCATCTGGCAGCCAACAAGCCTTTCTTCTCACACAACACTCTGAGCCTCTGAGAGTCACACAAACCAACTTTATATTAAATCTCTTAAGCATAGCATCTGAGTTTTAGTTGTGGTTCCTATTGCTGTGATAAAATACCATAGGCAAAAACAACCTGGGGAAAGGGGGGGGGGGTCCTCTCAGCTTACCGTTCCACATTACAGTCCATCCCTGAAGGAAGTCAGGGCAGGAACTCAAGCAGGGCAGGAATGTGGGGCCAGGAACTGTAGCAGAAGCCACAGGGGAGTGCTGCTTACTGGTTTGCTTGCTCAGCCTGCTTTCTTACAGTTCCTAGGACTACCAGCACAGGGGTGGCACTGCCCACAGTGAGCTGGGTGCTCCCACATCAATTATCAGTCAGGAAAATCCACCACGGCCACCACCACTACCCACTGCAACTTTTCAACTGGCCGGTCCTATAGAGGCATTTTCTCGGTTAGGATCCCTTCTTTCCAGATAACTCAAGTAGGTGGTTTGAGTAGGAATGGTCCCGATAGACTCTTGTGTTCGAATGCTTGGCCATAGGGAGTGGCACTATTAGGAGGTGTGCCTTTGCTGGATAGGTGTGGGCTTGTTGGAGGAAGTGTGTAGCTATGGGGGCAGGCTGTGAGGTCATATATGTTCAAGCTATACCCAGTGTGACACAGCCTTTTTCTGCTGACTACAGATTAAAGTGTTGAACTCTCAGCTCCTTCTCTAGCACCATGTCTGCCTGGACACTGCCCTGACAGTAGTAGACGAAACCTCTGAATCTGTAAGCCAGTCCTTATTAAATGCTTCCTTTATAACAGCTGACATGGCAACAAAACCCAAACACCAAGTTTATGTCAAGTGGACATAAAAATTATCCAGCACAACATGTATCTATGGCAAACTCACTGAATGGGTAAAGGAATGGGGAAGCCTTCAGGTCTCTGAAATGATAAGGCATTGCCAACTGCTATACTGCTCATGTCTCCTCAGCCCAAGCACCATACCAGGCCCAAAGATGCTCAGCTAATAGAAGCAGAATTATTACTGCCTTCACTCCCACACCCAGACCCAGTAAAAATGTCTCCTTCCCCTGTGTGTGCCTGGTTTTTTCCCTCTGAGTTGTCATTGTGTCCTGGAGCGCAGCAGACCTTGAGGAGAAGGAAGCTTCAGCTTCCAATCTCTTGAGGTTTGCTCTCACTCAGATGTTATGCTTCAAAGACCCATAAACCACATGGATAGGGTCCTTTCCAAATCCCAGACAAGGGTCTGGCACATACCAGCACCACGGATGAGGTGTGAGAGTGAGAACACCATCGTCACCATTGGCTGCAGAGACTGCCACAGACCTCAAGCCCAAACCAGCTAACTGAGCCTAACAAACACCTACAGGGTTAAAAGAAGACTCAACAAAAATAATGAAACAGGCAAAGGAGTAATAAGGGCTGTTGAAACAGAGATAGTGGGTGGATACCTGCCCATCTTAATGCAAGCCTTCCCCTCCATTCTACATTAGTACAAATGAGCCTCTGCTAAGCAGAGCTGCACCACTATTTTACATCACTTTGAGTCTTTTGAGAGACAGGTGTCACTAGGCATCATCCACACCAAATACCACTTTCAAAGCGGACAGTTTAGCTGGTGATTCATTTCAGCTGTCAGCTTGATGAGATCTAGGACCACCTAGAAGACCGGCATGCCCGTGGGGGATTACCTTGCTTAGGCCAATGAAGTTCAGAAGATCTACCACTGTGAGTAACACCACTCCCTAGACTTGGATCCTGAATTGAAAAAAAAAAAAAAGGAAAATTAAGTTGAGCATTAATATTCCTCTCTCTCAGCCTCTTGACAGTGAGTACAATGTGACCAGCTGCCCTGAGCTCCTGCTTCATCATTTCCACTATATGATGGACAGCTGTGAGGCAATAGCCTTCCTTCCTTGGCTGATCATCGGGGAATTTTATCACAACAGAAAAGGAACTAAGACCACTCACCCAAGGCCATACTACAACCTGAGCCCATCCAGTTTGCTCATTAATGTAGTATTTTTCTCCCCAGCTCTTTCTTTGTGAATGTAAATCTGTTTGCCCAAAGACCCAATATTTGAGCATGAACAAGGCTGTTTAATAATTGATCATTAAACAGCTTCAATGTAGACTATGAGTCAAAGCGAAACTAAAGATTATTATATGAATAAATATAACTGGGTCAATAGCACCACCATGGTAAATCCCTGATTTCAAACAGATAAATGTTTGTGTGACAAGGATTTCCGTCACCTGAAAACTTGTTAGAGAGTCAGAATGTGAGTAGAGCATGGTGACAAGCATCGATGATACCAGTTCACAGACTATAGAAGCAGGTATGTGAGTGAGGGTGCAAGAGGATCAAGGCCAGCCTGGGATGCCCAAGCCCCTGTCTCCACAAAAGTCTCAGAATGTTCTAGCCAAGACCTGAGAGCAAACTAGAATCTGTTTGACTGTGTGGGAAGAAAGCTCTTTGCTGGACAGCAATGTCGTCCTCCAACAGAGTTTTGACAGTATAGACTGAGTGAAGAAGTTAAAAGTAACAGGGCTAACTCCATTTTGCTTCTCAGACTACATCTTAAGCTGATTGTCTTTAGAGTGACTTGGCCCTCACCCTTGAGTTCCAGGAAAAGCCACAGAATATTCTCAGCAGCTTGCAGTCAGACACAGCAACTGAGGCTAACCAATAATGACAGGGATGGTCAATTAAAACTTGAGTTGCTCCCAGGTCAAGATACCCCTTTTGGACTAATTGTTTTTCTCTATGGTTTGATCCGCTGTGATTAACCAATTTGTTTACAGTGCATTGCATTCCTTTGCCCCTTTGTCCAATTGTGTAATGCCAAGGCTTGGAGGTCTCTGCTTGCAGTTTTTCCCTTTAAAACCCCTGTCTCCCCAGACCTCAGGATCGCTCTCTTAACCTGCTATGTCAGGAAGGATTTCGACCTGGGCTTGAGCTTGTGATAAAATAACTCTCTTGTGTTTACATTGGACTCAAGTTCCTGGTGGTCTCTTGGGGGTTTCATGATATAGGCATAACATTGAGGACCTTGGGAAGGCTAGCATTCTTCCTACTCCCAGGAGGACACTAAACAATCACAGCCTTTTTCATGGAAGTTTTCAAAGCTACATTAAGCCTCGGCCAGCCTGTGAGTTCAGTAGTAGCAGAGAACAAAGATGCCCCCACTCTGGAGAGGAGTAATCAGGCCTGTCTGGAAGGGCTCATAATGTTCTACCTCTGCACATTTACACATACAGTCCCAGAACATCCTATGTGTTCTCTCTCATATTCAGAATCTAACCAGTAGTATATGGGTGTATGTGTATACAAACACACATATGTGTTCAGTGTAACATGAAGAAAGAAGAGCAAAAAGGGCTAAGCTAAGAAAGGATGAAGGAATGAATGCAGAAAATGGACATTGAAGGTGACTCCCCAGCACCTGAGCAGCTTCACAGAAACATAGGTACACAGTGCCAGAGCAGAACACTGAAGGCATAACCACTGGCCATTTCACAGAGCACATCATGCATTTGTGGACAGAAACACCAAGTTAACTTTTATATTTAAAAAGACATTGTCAGTGATACAGCTATCACTGTAGAGCTGTATCAATGTCCTGTTACAGCTGTCAATATAGGTGTTAATGAAATATGTGCCTATTTTACTTGGATTAGTAATCATTCTGAAAGTCTCTTCAAGTAAAGTTTCTATTTGAAAACTCAAGTATTAAAGAATATTAGGTAATTGTGGTAGTTTGAATGAAAATGGGCCCCCCAGGTTCATGAGGGGTGGCATTATTTGTAAGGATTAGGAGGTGTGGCCTTGTTGGAGGAGGTGTGGCCTTGTTGGAGGAGGTGTGGCCTTGTTGGAGGAAGTGTGCCACTGCAGGATGAGCTCTGAAGTTTCAGAAGTTCAAGCCAGGACCAATGTCTCTCTCTTTCTGCTGCCTTCAGATCCAGATAGACCTCTCAGTTTTGTCCAACACCATGCCTGCCTGCATCCTGCCTGTGCTTCCTGCCATGATGATAATGGGGTAAACCTCTGAACTATAAGCCAGCCCCAACTACATGTTTTCTTTTATAAGAATTGCCTTGCCAGGCAGTGGTGGGGCACGCCTTTAATCCGAGCACTGGGAAGACAGAGGCTGACAGATCTCTGTTTGAGGTCAGCCTGGTCTACAGAGTGAATTCTGGGACAGCTGGAACTACACAGAGAAACCTTGTCTTAAAAACCAAATCCTGCAAGCCTTCCCTGCCAAAAGGAGTTGCTTTGATCATGGTATCCCTTCACAGCAATAGAAAACCTAACTAAGACAGTAATTCAAACTGACATGTTCTGTTTAAGGAGTGCAGATTTCATCAGAGCCTCCAGTTGTATTTCAGTTATATTCTCCAATCAAAGTGTTCATGGCACATTTTTTTATTAATGTCATTGGTAGAAACACCACCAAAAGATGGGAGAAAAGGTGGTAATTGATGCAAAGACATTCTGGATTCAGCTACAAGATAATGGTAACGTAAACATAGCGTCTGAAAAAAGTCAGAAGGTGTGCTCCAGTCACTGAAGCAGAAGATCCAAGGTAGCTCAGCCACAGATGGAGAGCATATCCAAGCCATGGTTCTAGTGAACAAAGCAACTAGAGCAGCTCATCACTGACAAAGAATCTGCCAGGGAGAGAAGCGCTCCCTCTGAATGACAAAGGTGCAGACTTAAGGGAGAAAGAATCCCCTTTGCCTTTGTCTCACCACAGTCATGCCTGCTCTCCTGCTTGTCTAACGGAAATGCTGCTCACCTTAAAGGGAGAGAAACCTTCTGCAGCTACCAATCAGATGCTACCCACAAAGACAAGCCCTCATTCCTCTACTCTCCACGTGGAAGGAGTCTGCAAAAGACTAAGGAAGTCTTTGGCCTCCAGCAATGTAGCTGTTTATCCACAGGCAACTTTTTTGCAGTATTTATATTTAGTTGATTTGGAATTACCCAAAGGAAAATGAAGTTGTTTCTAGTGTGGATGTTGGTGATGGAGTGCAATCAGTGCCAACGTCTTTCTGTAAATAAACTGACAGTAGGGAACCTCTACAGTTTTTTAGCCTGTTTTCTGAGTCATGTGACTATTCTGAGAGCTCCATAGACATAAAAGATAAATAGTGCATGTCTTTACTGACAGCAAAGAATGCCAAAAATGCCCCTCATCAAGAGATGGAGTATGACTTGATATGAATACAAAAGACTAACGCCTCTGGCATTTAGGAAGGCAACCTGCTGTGCACTTGTAGCTGACAGATGTGTCAGAACCCAGTTGTCCAACATCCTCCTCAGTGAGGCTGCAGGCCGTTTACATGTGAGAGGAAGGGCTGGGGAGATGCCTCCAGGATGACATTGGCAGAGGGGCATGTGTGTACTCATTCTGGAAGACTGGCTAAGCCCCCCACCACCACCACAGGAACCTAATAAAATTGGTGAAGATGAAAAAGAACACAACACAGTGAAGAGCCATTTTCAAAAATGAGGAAAATAGAACTTGAATGTTCAGATCATGAGAAACATCCTAGAAGTCCTAAAACAGAGAAATACCCACCTAAGTTTAGCAATGATCCAAACAAGCCTGTCATGGAAGTGAACTATAGATCTATTCAAGAGCTCAGTATCACTAAGAGTCTGTAGCCTGAGAAGATAAAAATGGATTTGAACCAAATCAAGGGCACCTGAACAAAGCCAAAACAGATCACAAAAACACAAGTTCAAACCAAGGTGGAGATTCTGAAAACAAACAGCTGATTGTACAAAATATGATGGATCAACTAGAAGCATAGACACTTCACCAGAGGACAACCGTCACCAAACAGCCACTGGACCTTTAGAACACTAACAAGGTGCTGGAGGCTCTGACTAAAGAGATCCAAGAGAAAACACCCGCGGTATTGCAAATTCAGCAGGGTTTGTTGCCAGGTAAGGCCAAGAATACTATAATAGCAGACTCTCTGGCCATGCTCAGCCTAAGGAATGTGTTTCTGTGGGAGGCTTCAAAAGAAGGAAATGTGTACATTTCCTTAATCATAGCTGTTGCCTGAATCTCTCGGTACAGAACGTTTTGTTTTTGTTTTACAGAAACAGAGAAATTTTCCACCAATGGCCTTCCTCACTAATAAGTATGTGAAAATGAGAACTGAACTAATAAGGGATTGTTAACATAATAAACACAATGTGGAATTATGGCAATGATGCTGAGACACACCTGACAGGGTTAATAAGTGAAGGGGAAAAGAATATAACTCTATGTCTAATACCTATTCATGAAATCAGCTAATCAGGCTGAAATTACAGCCTTCAGTTGCCAACGGAACTATGGTTAATCCCTCTGTTTCCCTTGTTCAGGGAATTCATATTTTATTTCTGATTTTGTATAACTTAGGCCAGTAACAAAATAAGATAATTCCATATGCATCAAGTATTGCTTGCTTTTATTGTCATTTAACTTTACACAAAAATAATAAAAAAATATATTTTATATAATTACCAAGGTACAGTTTATAACTTACTTGTATTTTATATATTAAAGACATAATTACAATAAATCTGTATGTTCTCTAAAAAAAAATCTTATGACATGTAAGTCTAAGCAAAATTTAGCAAGACAGTGAAACAAGGGCATAATTTCTTTTTACAGATGGTATGGTTTTTTTATGTTTAAAAAAGTTTTTAAAATACACATATCCAGAAACTGTTAGAACTCTTAAAACAACTCAGTTTCCTTTCAGGGTACAAAATCAGCAAATAAAGTCAGTGGTGTTGTTATACCCCAAAAATGAGATGATGAGATTTCTGAGTATATAAATGGCTAAAGGGTAAATGAAAGGAAAGCTGGCCAGTGTTGCACCAGGAAAATGTAACCCAAAGCCATGGTGAGCTGTCATCTCACACCTGCTGGGGTAGCTGTCACACTATCAGTGTCATGGAAGGGAAGTCTTGGTGAAGATGCAGAGAAACCACAGACAATAATTTAAGAGAACATTCTGAGAACTGAGGAAAACTGAGAGCCCCCCCAATAGAACAAAACGTTCTAGGGGCTTTGGTTTTGTGACCTACTCTTGTGTTGAAGAGGTGGATGCAGCAATGGGTGCTGGACCACACAAGGTTGACGGGCACGTGATGGAGCCAAACACAGCCATTCCTAGAGAGGACTCTGTAAACCCTGGTGCCCTTTTAATGGTGAAGAATGTTTTCTTGGTGGTATTAAAGGAGATACAGAAGCATGTGATCTGAGGGGATATTTCAGAAAGCATGGCAAGACTGAAACCATCCAAGTATGGAAAACAGGCAGAGTAGAAAAAAGAGAGGATTTGCCTTGCAAGTTTTGATGATCATGGCACCAAAATTCATGGCTGATAGAACTGCTCAGAAATACCGCAGTATTAATGGGCATAATTGTGAAGTGAAAGGGGCCCTTTCCAAAAAGAGATGCTGTGTGCTGGACCACAGAGAGGTGCTGGGGGTGGCTATGGCAACTTTATGGGTCCGGGAGGAAGCTTTGGAGGTGGTGGAGGCAGTTTTGGTAGTGGTGGAATGGAAGGCTATAATGGTGGATGTGGTGGCAGCAGAGGCAGCTATGGAGGCAGTGGTGGTGGGCATAGTGGCAGTGATGATGATGTTGGCAGCTATGATGATGTTGGCAGCTATGATGATGTTGGCAGCTATGATGATG
>NW_026596440.1:1409849-1462630 GCF_907164565.1 Psammomys obesus | reverse complement strand
CTATGATGATGTTGGCAGCTATGATGATGTTGGCAGCTATGATGATGGCCCTCGCTATAGTAATGGAGGAGGTTTGATGGTAGTTTAGAAACAAAGGTGGTGGATGAGGAGGACATAATTCTTATAATAAAGGGAGAAATTTGGAGGAGTTAACTATGGTGGCGGTGGGAACTATAATGACTTTGGAAAATACAGTGGACAACAGCAATCAAATTATGGAGTCATGAAGATAGTAGTGTTGGTGGAAGAAGCTCAGACAGTCTCTCTGGAGGTGGCTATGGATCTGGTGAAATGGTAGATGTGGAAGCGGAAGGTTTAATAAACAGCAGGAAAAGGCTACAGTTTGTCGCAGGAGAAGGAGCAAGTTGTCAGGAAAGCTGCAGATTACCCTGAGACAGTTGTCCCAAATACATTAGCAGAACTGTAAAGACCAGCCACAGAAGAACGATGGTCCATAGCCAAATAAGCTACTGCAGCTTAAACAGGAAACCCTTCTTGTTCAGGACCGCCACAGCCACAGTTTGCAAAAGCATAGCTTTTGAAAATCCCATGTGATATCATTCAGATCCCTGGCTCTTTTGTCTGTTGTGGTGCCTCCTTTTTCTTTTCATTACATCAGGTATATTGCCTTATAAACTGTGGTAGTGGTACCAGAAACAGAAAAAAAAAAGTTAAGGAATTTTTAAGTTTAAAAACAAAACAAACCAACTCAGGCTACAGTGTCTGTGTAAGGGAGCCATTTTCTGAACGCAGAACCAGAAAACTCATCACCTAGAAATTCTTCTGGAAACATTATGCTTTGGTTTTGGTAATTCTGTTTTTATTCAAAATAAAGTTAACTTTTGTGCATGCTGAGAGGTGCGGATCCAGTTTCACACTTTCTGCGTGGGCATTGGCAAGCTCACCTTCCCAGCTCCCTTCACTGAAAAGTCTCCAACCTGTCCTTCCCCACAAGGCCGTGGCTGCAGTGTCTGGGAGTTCTGTTCCTCTGCTGTAGTGTCTGTGGTACGCGACACTACAGCAGCACTGCACCTTCGTGTCAGACCCTCTCACAGGCAAGACTTTCCGCAGCCACATGTGTGTCTTCGTTTTGTTTCCTTAGAAGCTGCTGGCTATTCCTAGAACTTTCATTTTTCCTTATGTATTATCATCGAGGCATCAAGTTCATAAAATTGTTGCAATTCTGTGTGGAGCTCTAGAGATGTATTTGGAGAGAATTTCTCTTTGTGGTGTTGTGCCCACCTGTCCATTTTTTGGGGATTTCTTTAAAATGTCCTTATGTGTATAGTTTTTGTATGTATAGATTTCAAAAAAAATGATCTTTTAGATTTGTTCTAAGGTAATTTACATGAGATTTTTATATTATCATGTTGTCACTGAATTTTATATTTAACCTTGTACACAACTATCTTACTAAACATGCTTCTAATATTTTATATAATTTAGTGTTATCCTTATTACATACAAATTAATTCTTTTAAATAACGTGCTACTAATTTATTTTCTCTTTTAAAAACTTTTTAAAGAATTTCATACCTGAATACTGTATTTACATCATTTTCAACCCTTTTACTCCCCCTTTAAGGCCTCCTGTATCTCTCAAATCCATAATTTCTTTTTCATTATTGTTTTACACACACACCACAATCTACTGAATCCATTCGGTGCTATTCCTACTTATGTGTCTTTAGGGCTGACTGCTTGGAACTAAATAACCTATCCAGAAGCTTGTTCCTGAAGCAGACCGATTCTGCTCCTCAGCAGTCAATAATCGCCAATAGGTCTTCATCTAGGGGAAGGAGGTCTTATGTCAACATCTATTGTCTTGCTTAGGCAGCTATATTGATCAGATTTCATTAGGTGGAGCTTCCTTGTCATTGATAGGAAAGACTATCTCACAGCAGACATCTGGTCCTCTGGCTCTTCCAATCTTTCTGCCCCTCTCCTTCAATGTTCCCTGAGCTGTAGGTGTAGGGAGCTGTAGTCTGACCAGCTGTGGACTCTGTGGTGGTCTCTGCCTGCTGTATAAAGAACTCCTTTGATGAGGCGTGAGAGCTGGACTTATCTGTGTGTATATGGATAAGTGTATTTAGAGCGAAGTTAGAGATTATACTGGATTTGGAAAGTGGCAATCATAAAATGGGTCACCTTATCTTGTTGCTAAATTTAAAGCAGATGCTCCAAACATGTCGTGACTAGAAATGTCTTATTAGTATGCTGGCAGGCAGTCTTATCAGATGTGTTACCCGGCTTTTGTGTCACCATAACAAAATCCCTCCTTCACAGTCCACGGAGGCTTTTTTTTTTTTCATCTCTAGAAAAAGAACCCCAGGATTTCCTCTCCTGTGTGCTTTTGTCTTGCTTCTTCATGGCCCATGATGCCAGCTGAGGTTGTCAGTACAATGAATCTAACTGGGAGGATGATGGTAGGTTGTTCTGTCATCTTTTTAGCTCTTTGAGCTGCACGTCAAATATAAGCTGGTCACCCCACACTTGTTCAGCCCCCCCAATGAGGTACACAACAGTTTTCCCAGCTCTGTGATCATCGATGATTTCAAATTCACCGACCATGCCTCATCATCACAGTTAGGATCCAAATGACAACTTTGGCGCATGGCCTAATGAGGACCTGGCATTTGCCTCTCTTTTCAGCATTGCTGATGCTCTTGACAGCATCTTCCAGGACATTTGTGTGCACCATGGTAGCTATGGGCAAAGATGGCAGAAAGAGGGTAGCTAGCTTTTTAAACTTTTCCAGATGCTCCTACCCTGCTTTTTAAGCTCATGGGGAGGCCGAAAGGAAAGATGGAAGGTGCTAAGTCTTCCCCGGTGATCTCATTTCCTTCCACTGGGCCCCTCCTCCAGGTGCTGAACACAAAGGCTTGACCTATTTGGCCAAAGGTTAAATATTCTTAGAAAAGTTCACTGCACCTTACATCTTTATTGTAAACACCTCTTAATGCCGTTCCTTCTTAAACTGTCAGGGAAACTGGGGCTGCTTGATTGGCAGCTTCTCGAACTTTCCTGCATGGCTGGCCACAGCAGCAGTTTCTATGGATGAAACTCGGTGACTACATCAGGACAGACAGAGACAAGAGCTCGATGGGAGCTGCTGTTGTTGTCTTTGTGATTTCTGTGCCCACCAAGTCTGTGAACAATATCCTGCCACTCCTGGAGGACCAACAGAAGATGCAGCCTCAGCTTCAGCAGCACCATTCTCACAGAGGCCATGGGAGTTGTCAGTCAAGCAGCCACTCCTTTAGCTGTTCCAAGAACTGCAATCAGGACAGTCACAATTGTGAACTGTTTTGTTTGTTTGTTTGTTTGTTTGTTTAAAAAAAAACCTCTAGGTTGCTCAAAGAAGACTTAAAACCAGGTACCCCCCTCCCAAAAAAAAAGACATTTCTGGTGGCGGGAATCACCAACTGTAATGGCCAGCTTCCCTAACTGCTTTGCCTTGGGAGCACTCTCACCTTCTACTTGATGCAGCTTAAGCTCCAGCAAAGCCTTTTCCCAGCAGCTGTGTACTTCACTGGGCTTTTACAGTGGGGAGAGTGTGCTGTGCTCATTACACAAGAGCAGTCAGCTCCCAGTAAAGCCAGCCTTAGCAGAGCCCAGGAGGAGATAGAAGATGGGTTCCAGAGAGTGTCCAGATGTAGAAACAGTAGAGAGCTGAGCCCATGAAAGACAATAGATGTACAACGAAGATGAGAGACAATGGAGAACAGAATTCAGAAGGTGAAGTGCCACAAAAAGCCAAGAGTGCAAGGAAGCATCAGAGATGGTGGAGAGCAACCTTGGATGCTCAAAGAGTTCTGGAAAGCCAGGATGAGTTACTGGTTTCAGCTCGGGTGGTGGGGCTGTGCAGCTGGAGAATAATAAATAATAAACAAAGCTAGGCTTTCAACGTCTTAAGCCCTGGCTGTAGTGCTAGCTGCTATGTGCTAGGCCACTGGCTAAACATCCCAGAGCTAAAATCACCATCAATGATGGGTTCCCAGCACCCCAGTTCAGAGCTGCTAGCACTAAGGGGCTGTACTTTCCCTACTCAGATTTTCATGCAAAGAAAACAAAAGAAATCTCATCTTTTCAGTGGCAGTCCTACCATTGCCCAATAAGTAGTTCCTCAGCCATGAGGTCAAGCCTTCAACATGAGGGCCCTTAGGGGACAGTCAATATCCACACGATCACATGACATTAGAGAAACATCCTCTGGCACCTCCAGGTATCCATTGTCAATGGTTAATTTTATTAGACCCCTCTGATGTTTTTTTTTCCAAAAACTGTCATTTTTTAAGTTTCTTATATGAAACATTTTATTTCCTACATATCAGCTATTATCATTTTCTCATACACTGTGGGGCTCTATCTACTAATACTTGTTAAGATCACTGCAGTCATTTTCATAAGGGAGATAGGCATAAAATTGGCTTTTCTGTACTGGTTTTAAGGTTCCTGATCAAACCAGGCTCATAAGATGAGCAAGGGTCAGATCATACAAATGAATTAATTTTCCTGTCTCACTTTGTTGGCTTCTTCAAATCAGCTTCTTAATCCCACTGAGCAAGATGGGAAGAAATCCAAGGTAGAGACAAGAAGGGTTTCTATACATTATAAATATATGAACAAGCATCTGTGTGCTTGGGCTTAGTTATAATTTCTTAGGGTGCACTTCTTTTAAAATGCCTGTAGGGCTAGGGCTGTAGTTCAGAAAGAAAGATCTTACCTAGGGTCCATGAGTCCCTGGATTTGATCCTCAGCATCTTGGGAGAAAAACAAAGAGCAAAACAAACATGCTGATGAGGGAATTACCCAACCATTGTTGTTACTAAGTGTCCTGAGTGAATGTGTTATGCAGCCTGGATTAACAATACTGCCTCATGAGAAGCTGATTTTTCTTTCCAATAATTTAATTATTCCCCTGCAAAAATCTCACATACTGTCATCACTTAGTGAACAAGTCCAGTTTTTTAGGACAGTATTTGCTCACCAGTTGGCCTATTATGAGAACATAACAGGCCCAAGGAATTGATGGAGTATGGTTACCAGCTTGCCACCCCGCTTTGCTGGTTAGAGAACAATTTGTTGAGACCTGTGTGGCAACAATGATGCGGGCTCCAACATCAGCACACGCAGGCCACAGCACACTAGAATGAATCGGGGCTCATTTTGTTAAGGAAATCTAGCACAAGAAAAAAGTGCCACAAAGATGTTAATGACCTGATGTCCTTGAAGATTCCAGCACTACAGATGCTGACAGTAGCATTTTGCAACGTTTTTTTACACAGGAGGAAAAGCTGAATGGACAGGCAACAAATAACTATGTTAATTGCATTGTGCTGAAAAGAATTGTTAGAGGGTTCCAAGTGTCAGACAGAAGAAATAGATTGTAATGATTTGTTGCAAGATGTGACAGCAAGAGTTAATAACAATCCACCATGCGTTTCAAAACCACTAGAGCTTTTAAAGGCTTTTGCCAGGAAGGAACAGTAAGTCCTAAGGTTACAGATGGGTTAATTACTACAATTTCACCTTCCACAGTATAGAAGTGTCCTAACTTCATATGGCACCCTACAGATATGTACAATTATTTGTCAATTAAAAGTAAGACAAGATCTATATTGACTTGCTTTTAAGGTTTTATTGCAACCTCTTTGCATTACATTGATATTTCTAATATGATAAGGAAGAAATAAACCCACAATATAATGACAGCTGGGTGATGGCTTATTATATTTAAAGGACTTTTTGTTTTGCTGGAAAATTGTGCATTTTAACTCCAAGATAGGAAGCAAGGATTTCTGTATGGAGTTTAAGAAGCAAACCTAGGCCTAGTGGTGCAGGCCTGTAATGCCAGTTGATCCAGGGACTGAGGGCTAAAGATTCAAGTTCAGGCTGCCAAGTGAGGGCAAAGATAGCCTGGGCAGTTTAATGAGACCTTGCCTCAAAATAGAGTGAAAAGAGAGCTTGCCTAGCTTGTGTGAGACATAGGTTCAACCCCCCGGGTCTCCCCCTACCAAAATAATAAGAGAAATAAGGCCAAAGTGTAGAGCCAGAATAAAATTCAATGTGGCATTTCCTCTGGGAAGCTCTCTCCAAGATCCTACCTATTTCTCAGTCTCCCCAGAAGTGGCTGGCCCATGAAGGCTGTTTTTCCATGATGACTCAGACTTCAGCAATGACAACTTGACTTTTTGAGCCTGGTACCCAACTCTTTACCCAAGTTCTTAAATCTTGCCAGGCGCCCCTTGAATTAGCAGGAACAAAAAAGAATTACCTCAAATATATTTAGGAATGAAATTCCTAGCAAAGTACCCATCGTGAAAGACTATTTCAATAGGCCGTGTGTGTGGTGATGCTTGTGTGTAGCACAGACATGGAGGTAGAGGCCACTTTTGGCTTTGTAGTGAGCTGGGGCCAGCCTTGACTACAAAAGATCCAGTCTCAAAGAAAACAAAACACATTCAATAGACAGGGCTAGTGATATGTAGAATTGTAACAGCTGTAGCTGGCATGACACCTGGAGCAGGCCAGAGATGCAGACAGAGAGTAGCCAAGCTTTATCCTAGGGCTGGAGACCTCCCTGTGGCACTGGTACCAACGCTCTTGGTTAACAGTAACCCCTAAAGCCATTTCTTATTATGTGCTTGTTTGCTTGTTTGTTTGTTTCAGTTTCTCAGAAAATAGGGCACCCCCTCCCCCAATTTCATAGTTTAGCTCTAAGACAGCCTCTGTGTGGCTAGCTCATCCTGGGCTAGAGAAAGCTAGCTAAGACCAACCTTTATCCTTCGCTGCTTCCTGACACATGACCATTATCTCACATCCCTACATCCCTGCTTACCTGCCATGACGGGGCTGTACCAGAAAATTGTGAACCGAAGTAAACCTCCTCAGGTAAGTGACTTCTGTCAGGGTGTTCTATCCCACTTTTCCCACAGGAAAAGTGACTAATACAGATGATGACACCCAGGGCCTGACTTGTCCCCACATGCCATCATTGTCTGCTTTTACATTCCTACTTCCAATCCAGGCCACTCTTATGCGCATACTAAACACATGGCTCTCTGAAGGCCATTTTCCCTGTGTGCCCAGTGCTGTGCAGGGCACCCCATCACCTACCCTGATTCAATGGAACTTAAGAACGACTTTCTTTCTGGGCCCAGAGAGGTTAGGCAGAGTAGGCGGCAAGGCCGAAGCATAGCTCTCCCTAGGGAGCAGAAATAGAATAGGTGCTGCAGGTGGACTGGGAACGGGTGGGGCCCATGGGAAGGATCAGGTGGGGAGGAAGGGGTGGAATGAGAGAGTGCAGGGAGAGGCAAGTAGAAATGGGGATACGGGGGTCAGGGGTAGAAGCCTAATGCAGTGGAAACTTCCTGGAGTCTATGAGGACGACCCTAATAAAGACGCCTGGTAATGGAGGGTAGGAAGTCCGAACTGGCCAGCTTTTGTAGCCAGGCAAGGTTTCTGTGCTGGGACTGGGTTACATCCAATTGAGTTTTTGGCCCACGAAGTCCCATGGATCTCCCTAGACAACCCAGGCTAGGACAGAAGGGACAGAAGATCACCCTCTGAAAACTGAAAGTGGGACCCTGTTTTCGAAGACAACTTCCACTCGGCTCGTTGGACATACAGATTGAGGCGTTCACCCCTACTGCAGGCTACAGGAAAAGAAACTTAGACACCAACCCCGCCACAAGATACTCACGTACAATCTGTCCTGCCAGCAGAATGGCTGGGTAAAGGTGGAGCAGAACGTGGGCATGGGGAATGTTTGGCTTAAATTGAGGCTCAGGCCACTAGAGGGAGCCCCTGCTCTATACTGCCTGGATGGCAAGGAACCCGAGACTGGACAACACAGTCACCGACAGAAGAATCAAACGCGACTGGGAAAACGAATCAATGAAATGATTCCTAATGATACTCTGCTCTACTCATAGCTAAGTGCCTTGTCCAGTTGTCATCAGAGAGGCTTCCTCTGGCAGAACATGGGAGCGCATACAGCCAGACATAAAACTGAGAAAGAGTCTAAGTTGGGGGTCTCCATCTGCTCTCTCCCCTCAGGGATCAGGGAAGCCCGGGAAAGACGGGGAGGAAAGACTGCAGGAGTCATAGGGGATGGAGGATGCCAGGAGAACATGGCCCACAGAGTCAGCTAAGCAGGGCTCACACGGGCTCACAGAGACTGAAACGGCAAGCACGGGCCCTGCACGGATCTGCACCAGGTCCTCTGTGTGTGTTATGGCTGACAGCTTGGTGTTCTGGCGAGAGTCCTAAAAGTGGGGGCGAGTATAATCTCTGATTCCTTTGCCTGCTCTTGAGACTTTTCCTCCCATGGCGTTGGCCCTGTCCAGCCTCGATATGAGGGTTTTCACCTTGTTTTGTCCTGTCTGACCGTCATCTCTGGGGGGCCTGCTCTTTTCTGAAGAGGAAAAGGGGGAGTAGATCTGGGGGACTTCCTCTAGGTCAAAAACCAATGCTCACTGCACTTCATAAACAAACTACCACAGTAAAAATGTTTCCATACTCATAGAGCTCACTCCAGACTGGTGACATGCACAGGTTCCCCACGCCACTCCACAGACCAACAGCACTCCCTCCAAAAGGACAACTGAAAAGCCCCTCTTTTTATGGCAGATTCTGACCAGGGCAGGATGACACCCTGAGCCAGGCTGTCCCCAGCCCCGGAACCCAGGAACAGGGCATGGCAGAATGTAGCCTTCTGGGGGAAGAGCAGTCGTGCAGACATTCAATGTAGGCCTCATTTTGAAGTTGAGTGTGTGTCACACCTGGATTGGCCATTTCATCTCTTATACTCCCACAACTACTGTGGATGTGAGGCAAGACATGAATAAACTGACAGTATTAGCTAGGATCTACAAACACCGTTAATGACCTTTTCCTCCGGGCCTAGTTTCCTCCTGAATTGTTTGTTTGTTTGCTGCTACAGGACAAATTACAAAAACAGTACTAGCTTAGGTTTACCAAGCAGATGAATATTCATCAGTCTACACAGCATTATTCCCGGTGGTGAAGGGATGGAAACGCTGAAATGCTCGTTGAAATAGCAGCAGGTAACCGATCTGGCACATGGAAACCTGAGTGAATGAAGCCTAAGAACTTTACCTCAAAGTGAGGAAAGCTGCTCAGAAAACAATTACTGCTACACGATTGCACTTCCATGAGACAAAGTATAGGGACACGGAGCTGGCTACCCCAGTGGCAGGGCAGGAGGGAAGAAGCAATGATGAGGGTGGTGAAGAAGAGGACTGAGGAGGGCCTGGGAAGGAGCAGAGAGGAGGGCTGCGGACAGAGGATGGAACTGGCCTGGGAAGAGGCAATGAAGTTGGGAAACAAGGCTGTGGAGAAGCAGGGGAGGGGGGGAATGGAAATTTCTGCCTAATGGGCATATAGCTTCAGCCCAGGATGTTAGAAATTAAATTCAGTTTTATATTAAAATGATTAATACTATTTATAACATGCATATTTTACTGCAAACTAACCCCCAAGTCCCACAATCTGCCATCTTGCTGTGCATGGGTTCTGGGATGTGGCCTCAGCAGGCTGATGTCATGGTGTCAGAAACCTGCCATCTTTCTAGATGTCTCGGAGTTCTAATATCTCCCAGGCTGTTTAGTGGAATTTCTGGACTGGAACCCTAGCTGTCTTGTTAGTTGTCATCTAGGACTACTCTCAGCTTCTATCAGCCTGTCAGGTCTTTGTCCTAAAGCCCTCTCCTGGCCAATTCCTCTTTATAGGAAAGCCCATGGACCTTGAAAACATTCCCCTGGTGAGGTCTGACCCATCTCTACCTGGATTAGCTGTTACTACAGTAAGCATAGAATCCCATCATCTTCTTGGGTCTGCCTGATACCCCAGGAAGGACGTGGTACAGGGTGTGCCTAGTAGGGAGTCATGGGAACCCGGTCAGTTTGCCTCTGCAGGGATGGCCTCAGTGAACCCAAATAACCCTGACATCAGCAGGTGATGACAGGTGGGCTGATTCCTCTGGTTGGCTGATAGGACTCCCTGAGAAAGAAGATGCTACAGCAAGATATAAAAGGAATGAAAAGATGTCTGTTCTGAAGGCCTACCTTGCTTTAAGACCTGAGGAGGCTCCCTGATAAGACAGAGATGATGGAAAGGCCAGCATGAATCCCGCCATCTCTCTGGCAAAGGAGCCTCTTGTGGTTCCCAATTAGGCAATGCTTCCCAGCCTAATGATCTGGCTCCAACTGTTCCCAGACTTGAAAGCCATAAAACTGGGTCAAGCAAATGATTTCAGGCCTCCAGAGCAGTTACTCCTGCTAATCCGTTTATTTTCTAGAAGATGCCGATGCTTTGAGGATGGGCCAAGTAACTGTTGCTCACTACAGCCCCCTGTGAGGAACACAAGACCCATGTGCCCAGCCCTGGCCCAGGTCTTTTCAAAACCACTCAGGTAATCCTGAGGGACAGCCCAGGTGGAGAACCAGATATCATTCAGGAAATAACTTCTACTCAGTTTAAAAAAAAAAAATCAGATAAGTTTTCATTTCACTGGAGGAGCAGTCGGCTTATTAGAGCAAGAAGCACAGCCCTTCAGGGAGGACAAGTGCATTGTGGAAAGAAACTGGCTGCATGCAGCTGGGGTGGAAATGGCTCATTTCAGGACATCCAGGCTCATCTGATGAGCACTTACAGAGCGTGCCCCCAAGTACCAGATGTTAGAGGCACAGCCAGTTGCACCTGAGATGGACAGGGACCCTGTCTCCAGAAAGCTGCAGTCTCCTGGAAATGTACTGTGCTGGCTGAATGGTCCTTAAAGCACTAAGGGCCTGGAATTTTTACAAGGAGCATAACTCCACTCTTCTGTACTATTTTAAGTAATAAAATCACATCAGGGTTGTATTAAGACATAGTGTATCTTGACGTTTGCTCCTAAAAATTTATGAAATGGTAGAATTCTCTCTCTCAGTGCATGTGCATGTATAGGGTGTGTGTGTGTGTGTGTGTGTGTTTGTAAGTTGTGGATCCCTGGAGCGGGACAGCAGCTGTAGGAGGAGCATCATGGTATCACTCTCCCTCCTTCTGTATGAGCAGAATTTTCCATAGTGAAAAAGAATTAGCGAACCTAAATTTAATTTTAAGGCAATAAATCAAGAGACAAAAGAATAACTTAGTGGTTGCAATTTTAAACTTTTATCATTTTTTTTTTATTTATTGCAAGTGTGCACATGAGTCATGTCACAAACTTGCAGGTCAAAGGAAAGTTTGTGGAAATCAGTGTTTCCTTCCACCATGTGGGTTCCAGGGATAGAATTCAGACCTTTGGTGTCTAGTACCCACTGAGACATCTGCCCAGCTCTCAGACACTGAGGCCCATCTGTGAACATGAGCAGACAAGAGCAGACTGCTGTAAGACCCAGGTGCCACCAAGCCCCACCTCCTTACAGGTGAAGCATTTGTAGAGGGTAGAGTCACCAGAGCTAAGCCAAAAACCCATGTGCAATTCTCAGAAGACCGAGTCACATCTCAGAAGACCGAGTCACAGAGCAGTGTATGGGGAATCCATGCACAATTACAGAGTTGAAGTGGACCAATAGGAATGCTTGTTCTCTCTCTGCTAAGCCCAGTCAGGCTCTTGTGAACTACTTTCAGAAGTATGGTTGTCCACACTCAAAGAGAACATAAGCATACTGAAAAGGAGAAAAGAAAGCCCCTAGCCACCAGAAGGAGTAGATATCAGGGGAGCAGGCAGTGGTATTGGAGATTTAGCCATCAGTTGCCTCTCTACAGATACTCAGTGAAAGAGATTCGGATTTCTACCAACAAAAGATGGGCCGTGCCAGACACTGAGAGATCCAGGTAGTGATGGAGCCTGTTTTCCAGTCTTCATGAACAGACAGCATGATTCTGGGCACATAGCAGTACGTGTCATAGGGAGAGAGGAAAGGATGGAGAAGGAAAGTCAGTAAGGGGGGATGTGGATGTAAGTTTACAGAACGTCACTCTACCCTACTAGTACCCATCTCAGGAGGCTCACAACTGCCCAGTCCACACCCAGATATAACACTGGCCTTGCAGGCACCGCCATCTCCAGCACAAACCCATGCAAGTGCATAACCATAACACAGGAGGCATATCCATGCTCAAGTCTCTAGTGGCATTTTCAGGCTTCGTGGGTGTACTGTGCTGCCAGGCCTCTCCACAAGGGGGCACCAGAGCTCGCATATCAGTGGACTGGTCCCAGCTTCGCCCTTCCCCCATGTCATCTTGTGATACAGACTGTGAAGGGCATCCTCTTTTGAGCAATGGAGAAGACAGGAGGCATGGCATAAGCCTTACATGCTGGCACGGAGCTGCAGTGAGATCATGCATGGCTTCCATCTTCAACACATAGTTGTCCTCTGAGAAGTCGGTATGACTACACTGAAATGGTTGGTATGAGTCCTTAATACTCTTCCTCCTCCCCAACACCTGTGCTCCCTAGGGCCACAGGGGCTCCAACTTGTTCAGCAGCTTCAGGCCACCGTTATTTAGTGAGGTCATTACTGTAGTGGAAGTGTTGGTTTCTTTGAAAGCTCAGCTTGTTATGCCCAGATCACAAGACCCTGAAAGACCAGCAGGAAACGACTTCATTGCAAGAGCAAGAGAGCTTTATTATGAAAGCAAAGGAACTCAGCAATCGAACTCGAGACCCAAGCCTCACTGACACAGCAGTGAAGGAGAGGGACCCCGAACTCTGAGTGAACAAGGTTTTTAAAGGGAAAAACCGCAAGCAGGGGGTTTCCATGCCTTGGCGTTACAGGATTGGGTAAACGGTTTAGGAGCAAGGAGACTTTTAACATAATTGGCTTGGCAGCTGAAGCTTAACCACAGCTGCTATTCTAAGCTATCTGAAAGTACACCTGGACTATCGGGAAATTTTCCACTTTGCTCTGATTGGCTGTTGCTAGGGAAGTTCACACTCTGTTTTCTGTCAACTGTATATTATGTGTTTTTCCTGGAACTTGAGTTCAGCCCCTTGTCACAGGTGTGCACAAGATGGCTTCTCATCTCAAAATGGAAGTAACCCAAGGAGCTAATTTAAGCAATTCATTCCCCCTTTTCCTTGTGCATAAAGAAGCCAACCTTGGGCTCTTACAGTTCATCGTCAGCTCCAAGCTGGCGATACTGAGTTCTCATTACCATCAACTGTATCAACTGTATTAGGTTATATTAATCTTTGCTTAATATAACCTAACAGCCTATTAAGCAAGCATTGTCCAAAAGTAACCAAAAGCAAAAGAATAAGAAGGGGGCCTAATAGGGTGGAGATTAAAGAGGTAAGCCAAGGGGATGCATCAAACCAGGTTTCAAACCAGCCTTGGCTCATTTCTCTGGGTCTTTTTATTTCTTCTAGTCCTCTCCTTACTTTGGCTATAGAGTCTTTGACAATCCCTGAATGATCCACATAGAAACAACATTCCTCTCCTTATGCAACACATAGACCCCCTTGCTGCAGGAACAATAAGTCTAGACCTCTCCTATTCTGTAGTACCACCTCTGAGAGGGAGGTAAGGGATTCTTGTAGGTGAGAGATTGAGGTCTCAATCCTTTCAATATCCATATCAATAGCTGCCCATAGGCTTTGGTACTGTTGTCCCTGTAAAACTAAGAAAGTAGCCCCGGTGGCCACTCCAGCAGCACCTAACCCAAGTAGGAGCGATACTGTTAAGACGGTTATGGGCTCCCTTTTAACCTGGGCAATTCTTCCCTGCCATCTATCTAGTAATTCTTCATAGGGGTGATATAGTAGGCAAGGCACAAGTTGGATTAACACACAAAAAACTCCAGTTTGGTCCATTACTCCCTTATGGACACATGGCGTTAACCCAGTGGAACAAGCCCACCATCCATTTTCTGGGGGTTCTATGTATTTATTCTCTGAAGAGATTGATAGGTTGGTGTTGCATAGATGTTGATGGGTATGCGGTACTTGTCCAATGCAGAGCCATTGCCCAGTTACCGATTGTAAGGTCAGCCTAGTTTTCTGTTGCCATGTGTAGAGAGAGCTATCTGTTCTCTCTTTTACTGAGGAATTATAAGCAATCCTTTTGTAATAAGAAGGCTGCACATCATAACATAACCAGCAAGATTCAGTCAAATTAGAATCTGAGGCATTTAGGACTCGGGCTGTCTTGGTTATGAGCATGACCAAGGGATCTCCGCTCTCTGGTGGAGAACTAGGGGCTTTTTCTTGACCAGAGGCCAGAGTTAGAGGAGTTGGAGTAGGGGCTGGTGGTTATGTTGGGGCTGGGGGAGGTGCCAATACGTGGTTGGGTCCCACTGGTACTGGCAGGATGGGGGAGGTGGTCAACTGGATGGACAGGAGATGGACAGGGTCACTTTCTTCCGAATATAACCTTATCCCCCAAGTCTTTTCTGTCTTCCATTCCATTTGCTTTCCTTCCTCAGTGAAAGACAGGTGAATAGTATTGCATTTACCTCCAATGGAGCCCCCCACTGTCTCTTTTTCATGACATGCCCCTCCCCATCCATAGGCTTTCCCACCAGCCTGGATTATGCTATGTCCCCTGGAATTGGCAGGAAATTGAAGCATGAAGGATTGCCCATTAATCTGGCCTGTCCAAGTATAAGGGTGAATGTTACCTCCCCTTTCAAGGGTAATTAGGTCCCCTTTTAGCTTTCAGTAGACATTATCTGTTTTTTCACATCCCCAAGCAGCACAAAACCCTTCATCAGGCCCTCCACACTGCCATCTCTGTTTTCTGTCTGTTATCTACCCAGGACATGCATAGAAAGAATGGCTACATATTTTTTGCCCTCCCTACTACCATAGCCCATCATCACCAGGCTGCCCATGTCACAGAGGTCGAAAAGCAAGTCTGACTACCATTTCCCAAGGGGATGCGTTTGGTAGTAGAGTTAATAACATGTCCAGTGTCAGTGTCTATAACCTCTCAAGTCTGAGAGACAGGAATATGTGGTGAGCCTTATCCTATCTCAACCATTAACAGTAGCTGGATGACTAACAGGGCTAGCATGCCACTGACTTGGTGATTTTAAGTTTGGGGGGTTGTCGGCCTTCTGGACTTTCCATTCTGGTGTTACTGGGGTCAAATAGTCCTCTTGAGTTGAAAAAGGGTTTTCTGGCTGGGCATTCGAGTAGTGGAGCCAAGCGGCAATCTGGTCAACCTTGATGGCCGTGGGAGTATTCAGGAGAATGATGTATGGTCCCTTCTATCTAGGTTCCAACGTGTCTTGGTGAAACTGCTTCACGTAGACCCAAACTCTCAGCTGGAATTTGTGTGGCTCTGGAACCGGGCCTGCTTCATAAAGAACATGTAGTTTAGACCAAATATGCTTGTGGGTCCATTGGGTAGCTCGTACCCAAAAGAGTAAATCACCTTCATCTATCTTAGCAATTGCATCAGTCTTAAGATTGGGTACTATAGGGGCTGGCATCCCATATTTGATCTCAAAGGGGATTAACCCTGGTTAGTAACGGGGATTTCTGACCCTATAAAAGGCAAAAGGGAGGAACATCACCAAGTCAGCACCAGTCTCCAAGATCAATTTAGTTAAGGTCTCTTTTAATGTTCTATTCATTCTTTCTCTGGACCCAGACTTGGAACATCCTCTGCATCAATGTGAAGAAATCCTGGCCTGAGCATATGGCATCCGTGGGGACCTTAAGGATGCACCCTTGCAGAATGCTGACCACACTTAGTTCACAGATGGAAGCAGCTTCACCCATGAGGGTCAGAGGAGAGCAGATGTGGCAGTAACAATTGAGGCTGAGGTAATATAGGCTCAAACCCTCCCTCCAAAGTTCTGAACTTTGGGGCCTATATGCACAGTGCAACTTCCAGTTTGCCCCAAGAAACTTAGCTACGTTCTTGACTTACCTTTGACACAAATGCTGGTCCATTATCTGACCCTATCATGTGAGGAAAGCCGTACCTGGGCAAAATATCTTCCAACAGCTTCTTTGCCACAACCTGGGCAATCTCATCTTTGGTGGGAAAGGCCTCAGTCCATCCTGAGACAGTGTCCACAAACACCGGCAGATATTATCCGGCAGATAAGCTGTATTTTCCAGGCTTAATCTCTGTAAAGTCAACCTCCCAATAGGCCCCAGGCCTCTTACATGGAGAATGTGACCCTGAATGTCATGACTGGTTGAGATTGGTTGGTGGCAATTGGCAAGCTTTACAGTTAGTCACAATGTCATCAATAGTTTTATGCAGGTCTCTGAATGTCATTTTTGACTGCCAGACAGTGTCTGCAATTCTCTTGGATCCCATGTGAGTAACTCTATGAATCTTTCTGAGGATTGTCCCGGCTAGAGAGTTGGGCAAGATGGACTTACCCTCAGTTGAGTGCCACCATCCTTCCAGGTATTCACTCGTGGCTGGTTCCTTGCCCACTGGATTTCCTCTTCCATGTACCAAGGTGTTTTTGGTAAATTTGGGTCAAGTGGCTCTGGCAGTATGGCAGCCATGACATCAGTTGCTTCTTAGAGTGCAAGAAGTTTTGTGATGCCCAGGGCAATGAATAATGGCGAGCTTCCTGGGAAGCTATAAGGCTTCTAGGAGCCATAGGATCTCCTCCTTATTTTTGATGATTTTTTCCTTCTGCCATAAGGAGTCCCCTTTCCTGATATATGGCCCCATGCACGTGGGCAGTAGCAAAGGCGAATTGACTGTCCGTGTAAACATTGATAGCCAGCTCTTCACATAGTCAGAGCTTGTGTCAAAGCTATCAGTTCCACTCACTGGGCAGATGTTCCTGGAGGAACACAACTACAACAGGTAACCTGCTTAGCACCTGACAGTTAAACTACCAGCTTTATGAGATCACCTGGGATATGGTCCTCTGGACGTGCCTGACGGGAATTATCTTGGTTAGGTTAATTGAGATGGCAAGATGGGTGGCACCATCCCCTGGGCTGAGACCCTGGGTTGTTAAAAAAAAAAAAAATGAGTAAGTGACCTGACCATAGGTATTCATGTCTGCCCTGCTTCCTGTCAGTGCCAATATCTGAAGCTGCCCCTTAATTTCTCTGCCATGTTGGACTATGCCCTGGAACTGAGGCAAAACAAACCCTTCTCTCTCACACTTATGTTTTTGTTGGGGTTTTTCATCACAGAACAGAAATAACTCAGACAGCACTTATCCACAGAATCTCCAACCTTCTGAATTTGAAAGGCATGAAGAACAACAGTAGGTCTAAGATGGGCAATGGGGCAGAGGCCAGTGGGAAGAACAAGCCCAGGCCAGTTGTGTAGCTCAAGGGCACAGTGCTTGACCTGTGTTTCTCCCTGCACAGTCTCTCTTCCTTCCTGGCCTTGCAGCTTTGGCATTACAAACCTCATATTCTCTTAACAGTGAATTCTCAGAGTGGTCTTAAATTAATGCAATACCTCTCTAGCTTTGGCAAAAACTGGACATACAAGTAAAACTGCAGAGATGAAGGGGGAAAATCCTGCCTGTGTCTTCCTGGTGTGTATGTGTAAACCGTGGTCTTGAAATATTACTTTTAAACGATAAGTTTCCACCCCTTGTCCCAAGCCTCATGTCTATCTCCAAATGTAAGATATAGTCAAACTTACTAAGTCCCCATAGACTTAAATTCCACCACATGAAGTCTAAAACCTCTTAGTGCGAGCACCTTTAGAACAAAAATCAATTTACAAACTTCCAATACATAAAGACACAGAGTAAACTTTTATTTTTCCAAATTCAAGAACCAGGGTGTAAAAGCAAAGAAATAAAATAAATAAATCCAACAGGGAGAACAAATTTTGCAATTCCATGTCAACTTGTAATCAATTAAGCTCCAAAGGGCTTACTTAGATGGGGCTCCCACACACCACCCACCCCAGCTCTGACACCTGCAGTACACAGCTCTCCTCAGCACAGGCCAGCTCCACTCCACACCTGCAGCTTTCCTTGGTTACCACCTCAGGGCCTGGCATCTCCAATATCCTGGGCTCCCCACAGCACCAAGGCTTCACCTTTGTAGCTTCCTGCAGCAGCAGTTCTGGGACCTCTTTGCAGGGACTCCCAACTGTGCCACATGAGGTCTAGCCTCAACTGCTCTCTAAAGACTCCTCCCTCAGTCTCGCATCTTTGCCCTCAAAACAAGCACCATATGGATGATGTTTATAGCCCTGCAAAGTTTGGCTACCAGCTCCAGATGTAGGCCCCTTGGCCTACCGCTATCATGAGCTTCCGAACCGGGCAGTGCTGGTGCATGTCCTTAATCCCAGCACTCTAGAGACAGAGGCAGGTGGGTCTCTATGAGTTCAAGGTCAGCCTGATCTACAGAGTGAGTTCCAGGACAGCCAGGACTACACAGACTCTGTAGACCACAGAACCCTTCATGGTAGGCATTCTTCAAGTGAATTCAGATTCTGACAGAATGGAGGTTCTGCAAGGTGAGGACTTGCTTCCGGACAGCCTTCCTCGTCCTTCCTTGCAGTACAGGGGGTCTCACAATGGTGCTTTTTCTTTAGCACCAGCCTGAATACCACCTGCTTTGAAATGTCTTGTGCCAGATAAACCACTTCATCATCTTCACACTTAAACCTACCCACGCTCTCAGGACATAGGCAAAACACAGCTAGATTCTTGATCAAGATGGCCCTCAGTCCAGTTATTGACGGAGTCCTTGTTCCCCTCTGAATCCTCATGAGCCTCGTGGAGCTGGGTCTCCACTGTTTGCACTTTTCTCAGCATTGCTGACTTGCAAGATCCTGCTATAATAGCCTAGGTTCTGCTTACAGCATTCTGTAGTTTTGTAGCCACTGTACCAAGTGCTTCCAGTCTTTCCAAAAACAACTGCAGAGGCTCAACAGCCACATGGTCAGGTTTAATGCTGCAACAATGCATTCTCAGTTCCAATTTGTCCTGGTCTTGTTAGTTGCTATGATAAAATACCCTAATGGAGGGTAACAGCATTTTATTTCAGCTCACAGTTCCAGGTTACAGTCCACTATTATGGAGAGGTCAAGGCAGGGATGTGAGGTGTGGCTCACACCCGCAGTCAGCAGCAGAGAAAACAAACATGCTTGGCTTATGTTCATGTGGTTTCTCCTTTCATACAGTCCAGGTCCATAACCCACAGGAAAGCTATGAGGCAAGGACTTACTTTTGGCATAATTGATAGACACCTCTCCCAGTTGAGTCAAAGTAACCACCATAAGGCAGGAGACTCAGGAGCCCTTCATTCGCTTTGTGCTCATCCCAAAGTGCAGATCTTTACACTGGTTTCAGAGCTGGGAACTGCTGAAGACTTCTTACTGGGCTTTATCTAAAATTCTTCTGCAAAGTCACATGGCATCCCAGGAAAGAAGTGGCTCACCTTGTGTGGTCTCTCTGCAAGTGAGATACCTGTGAGGCAGGCCTGGCCTCAACTCTTGCCAAGCCCTTCGATGTTGCTGTGTTCACTGAAACCTAGCCTCAGATCAGTGCTGCTGAGGGCTGGGGCCTTTGGTCAGAAGGGTGTGGTTCTCATGAATGGGGTTAGTGCTCTTAAAGAACGGCCTGATGGATACCTGTTAACTTGGAAATAATGCTTAAAAGCATACAATCTGTCAGGGCCTTGATCAGAGGATTTGACTCTACAGAAGAACGAACACTGCCCTCAACTACCATGGACCGAGACAGAGCCCCAGCTCAATGCATATTCCACATCAAATTGAGATATTAAGCCTTTAATGGATGGACAGGATTCCCAGCAGAGAAGAAACCCAAGAGAGCACTGTTGCTTTGGACCCCAGTGGGTACTCCTATGGTGTTTTCTCCTTGGATCAATGCTGGTGAGTCACACTTACTACAGAATTCAATGGTCTGAAATATCACTTCCACCTCAGTGGATCTAGAGAATCCAAAAGGCTCCATGGTCTTCTGCTTTTAGTTCACTCACAAGGTTTTGTTGGCAGGATTTAGCTCCCAAAGTGCTGGGCCAGAATCTCCTTCCTTAGGGAAGAAAAAGGCCCCCACACAGGCTGCCCCTTAGCTGGCTTCTGGACACTTGGATTTCATTGTGCTCTTGTCCTTCTCCTATGGAAGCCTAGAGTTTGAGACATACCAGACAGAAGGTACCTATATGACCCCAAGAAAAACGTGGGCTTGGAATTTGCTGAGCCTCCCTGGAAGACTGTGGTGAAACCAGCTCTGTATTGACTCTGGGAAATAGCTTAGAAACAGATTTCTGGGTATTTATAGACATCTAGGTGGCTAGTTTTATGTCAACTTGACATAAGCTTGTCATCTAAAATAAGGGAACCTCAATCGAGAAAATGCCTCTATAAAATAGGGCTGTATGCAAACCTGTAAAACACTTTAATTAGTGGATGATGGAAAAGGGCCCAGGACATTGTGGTTGGGGACACCCGTGGGCTGTGGTCCTAGATTCCTTAAGAAAGCAGGCTGAGCAAGCTATGATGAGCAAGCCAGTAAGGAGCACCCCTCCATGGCCTTGCATCAGCTCCTGCCTCCAGGTTCCTGCCCTGACTTCCCTCATTGTTGGACTATTACCTGGAAGTGTAACCCAAAATAAACTCATTTCTTCCCCAAGTTGCTTTGGTCATCGAATTTCATCACAGCAATAGTGACCTTAACTAGGTCACTTAACTAGAACAGCCCCCATTGCTGCATTTCTAGTTTTCCACTGTAGCAAAGAAAAGCTGTAAGAATGACTATGCTGAATCCCAAGAGTCCTTGGGGGACCTGACAGTCAGAAAGATGGAAATCCATCTTCTACAACTAATTGCCCTCATCCCTTACACTATCAACAAGTCACTATGTGTGCTAACCCCCAAACAAAAGACAGAAGAATCCACAAGGGCATGGAATCCCAAGTTCAAAGTCCTCACTACCAAGGCCTGGTGATGGCCACAGAATCAGTACAAGTCACTGGCCTCATCTGGCTAAGCCTTCCCCTGTAAGAGGGCTGACAGGCAATGCTCCATTTGCTCAGATCGCTGAGTACCTCAGCCATCAGTGTAGCTATGTAAATATCCCCAAGGCTATGGATGGCAGTAACAGTTCCACCCTTAGGACTCTCATGTGTATGGCTGTCTCCTGTACTCTATAGTTACTTAGCCCTAAATCTCCCTAGTTCAACATTTATATATCGACCTCGGTCTCAACCACTGAAGGTCGCTCCCTGGAGGCAAACCAGTATTGTCAGTTCCTGCACTCTTCCGGTTTAGTGAGCTCCAGACTCAGGCTCACGCCAGGTGCTTACTTCTGCCTAAGCAGCCGCTCTCCACTTCCCTCCCAGGTCATGTGCCGACACAGGACCTTCTGTTCTTATATACAATATGTGGAATAATTTTGCAAGCACAAGTTCAGCACCCCTGCTCTGGGCTGTGACCAGAGGAAGCATCATTTTACTCATACTTTATCCATCATACTTTATGTGCTTGTACAAGAACATGCAGAAACCAGAAGAAGGTGGTTATCTTCCCTGGAGTTAAAAGCAGCTGTGAGCTACCCAACATGGGTGCTGGGAACTGAACTCAGGTCCTCTGCAAGAGAAGCAAGTGTTCTGATCTGAGACTTCGTTCCAGCCACATAAGTGTTTACTTAAAAGTCTGTCATTCTTTTGCTCCACCCACAGAGGCAACTGCTACTTTATACATGCTCCATGAGTACACTTCAGTGACCACTTAGGAAATACAAGCTCACACAATTGCTCTGTGCAAGGCCAAGAAATCCCACAGGTAAATGTCTTTCCTCCTGCAATGCACTTTATGGGAATCTGACAGCTGTTACTGAGACTGAGAAGAGACCATTCTTCACTCTAACCATTCATTGGAATCTTGGGTGTAGCAGCCAGGAGTACCACCTGGCCGGCACTCCCAGCAGAAGGATTTGAGCAAGAGTCAAACCAGAGCATGGTTCGTCTGCTCAGAGGGTCTCTAGAAGACAGCATCTACAGTGGGGCATGGCATCACACTTATAAGCGAAGTACTTTAGAGGCTGAAGCAAGAGGTTCTCAAGTTCAGGACACCTGGTCTGCAGAACAAAACCATGTCTCAAAAAAGATGTTAACGCTGTCGAAGTCTGATAAGGAAAAAGAACACACATAGTCTTGAAAAATCTCCCTGTAAAATGCAAATATCTGAGTGGAGCACCATGGCAGGCAGGCGTCTTCCAAGGAGCAAAGCTGTCACCACTGTAAGAGAAGAAATCACAAGACATTACACATGCAGGAAAGGAAACGCTGCTCCAAACACTCTGCCTGAAGAATCTGAGTAAGGAGAAAACCCTGCTGACAAAGACATCACGGGTATAATATCTGCCCTGCACCTGTGCACAATGTAAGCAAAGCCAGAGGTCGCATCTGAGCAGGAGGCTGACAGAAGAAGCTGCTCCATGCTGGAAAAGGTCACAAACACTGCTGAGAATAAGAGAGGTGACCAGGCCGGCACTCCTGGAAGCCAGGCAGGAGACACAGTCTGTTCCGCCCTGCTGTACCTCTCCAGCCTTAAATCAGACACCATCGATGGCTCAATCAGCATACACTTGGTTCTGTGCTAAAACATCAAGGATCCAGCACACCCCAGTTCCGTGTGTCTCAATGAAGCAGGAAGCCACTCAGGACACACTGGCTGACAACCCTGTGGCAGCCCTGCTTCAGTGCCTATTCCAGAGACAAGAGGGCTTTGGTTTTCTCTCCCATTAGCCAACTAAGAACAAATCCAAGTCACATGCCGAGACACACTATTACAATAGCTCTTTATTTATTTTAGACCCCACTTAAAGCACCTCCTGGATAAGCACAGAATGGACCCCAAAACTGCTGTCATGATTCACCAGTCTTCGCGCTGGGATGGCTTACTTCACCCTTTATCACAAAGGCACAGAAATCACCTGAGGCCTCAGGTGTCAGCATCACCACACATGGCACATGAATGTGTCACCATCATCACATGGCACACCAATGTGCAGTCCAAACAGTATTAAAGCAGAGCTCCTTCCTAAAGAGGTATACATATTTACTATAAATAAAGTTTAAAAGATGAGGCCAGTATTGGCCCAACAAAGGATCTGAACTTCTGCAAAGGCTGTTCCACATTAGCCTTTAGTAGCAGAAACATAGATCCACTCTGCCAAAGCGATTCCTAAATGCTAGAAAACACAGCTCTCCCCAGACTGCTGCCACCCACCCATTTCCAGGTCTTAATACATTTCAAAGCTAAGGACAGTCTAGATTTCACCTCCAATACCAAGGGATGGTACCAGTTCTGTGTGTGCAGCTGTCTTCACCGGGATGGCTCAGCTGCAGCCGGGTCACAGCCACGGACGGTGTCTGGGACACAGGCCTCTTGCGCTGTATGCTCAGAACCCTCCTCATCTTCAGGCTGCTCTGGGCTGGCCACACTCTCATCGGGATGAATGACACCCTCTTTCTTTTTTTCTCCCAACACCTCTACGCCCATCATCCTGAGACAATGAAGCCGCTCATTCTTAGGTACAAAAGTTTGAATAGAGGCCTTTCCCCGCCACCCACACAGCACGATGGGGCACTGGAGGGCATCTGGATTCCTGCCAACAAAGAAGGTCCCACGTGAGCATTAAACACCTTGTTAGCTGTCTCTGACAATACTGACATGCCACCCCCAATGCTCCCAGTTCCCAGCAGGTGCAGTCTTGTTCCTGCCACCCGGCAGCTCCCATCATTACCTTTGCTACATGGAACTCCCCAAGGGCAAGGTCCTAAAAACCCCACAATCTGGAACTGTCCTGCACCAGCCTTCAAAAGCTGTGGTTACACCATAAGCTGCCACGCCTAGCTACTTATCCAACAGTGAGGCATGTACACTTACGTAGAGTCTGGTTCATACTTCAGCACAACGCTTCCCTTTGCTGAAAGAACAGAAAAAGAGACATGTGCCAAGGTTTTCACTTAGTGGCCACAACTACTGAGCAGATGTGTGTGCTGTTTCAAGTGGGGTCAGTGAGCTTTTGGTCTTGAGGCTCCAGGTAGAAGAAAAATCGTTCTCAGTCAACAGCGGAGCCCAAACATCATAGGAAGAACAACAGGCAGAGACTGAAGCAGGATGCAGAGAAAGAGAGTGTGTGCGCCCACAGGCAGTATGTAGTACAACTCTGAGGAAGGAGCAGGAGGATAAGAGTTCACTACCAGTCTAGTCTCAACACTCAAGGTTAAACAGTCCCAACTCCTATACACAACACAAAATGCCACGAGAATTACCAAGTCTTCTAGCTCATCATCTCAGTGCAGGGGGAGGCCAGCGAGACAGCTCAGCTGGTCCCAGAGCTTGTTGGCCATGCCCGAAGCCTGGCCTGGAGTTCAATCCTGGGGGGAGGGAGGACTACACCAAGATGGCGGCAACCAGCGCGCACTGTATTTGAGGGGCAGAGGAGCTAAAACTCTGAACTGGTGAGTGGAGGGGCAGTGGAACCCAAAACACTGAGGGGAAAAGGGGGACAAACCCTGATCTGAGTCCAGTAGGGCACAGGTCAACCTCGGACATCTCCGTGGACCTCTCCTGGGGAATCAATTCCCAGGCACTTCCCCATAACAGGCAGAAGCAGCATCGGAGGTACCACTGCCAGCAGCGGAGGCAGAGGCTGAGGTACTGCAGCCAGCAGTGGAGGCGGCCTGCAGTGCATACAGCAACTTGCAAAGAACACAGTGCTGGCTGCTTCAAGCACAGATCTCCCTTCTTGAGATTTGAGACTGAGAACACTCAAACCCTGATCTCCCTCCTTGCCTGAGGGGGAGGAGGCAGAGGAAGCACATAGCGCTTTCCAACTCAGAAAGCAGAGCCCAGCCTGCTATGCCCACAGCGTCCCGCCCGCAGCGTCAGCTACAGAGCTCAGAGTCCAGCCCCCAGAGCCCGCCAGACTAGGGAGTCTGGAAACCAGCACAGGCGCTTTGCGCCCGCAATCTGTGCTTGCGAACAGCACTAGCATCCACATCCCCTCCTGCGCTTGCTCCCAACCCCCATATTCCAAGCACCTATACTCTCTAGCACTCTCTCCTGCAAGACACTTCCGCACACGCGCACATACATACACACACACACACACACACACACACACATACACACACACACGAGCGCTTACTCCCCCGTAATAGCGATTCTGCGCCAGTGGCTTTTCCTCCCTCAAGTACAGCTGAAGCAACAACTCACACTCTCAAACTACTGGACCTCTCTCATCTTCCTGAAGAATACTCCAGACACCAGAGAAAGACAATTCCAGTCTGAAGTCAGACTTCAGGAACAAACAGTGAAGGTTAGCAAGTGGCCAGAGGTTGGCGTAAGAACACACTCAACAAAAATCAGGACATCATGTCTCTACCAGCAACCCCCCAAATCAATGGGTATTTTAATTCAGCGGAAACACAGGAAAATGACTTTAAAGCTATGCTTATGCAGGTATTAGAGGAACAAAAAGAGGAAATGAACAGAGCTCTCAAAGAAAAACAGAAAAATATAACGGCCCAAGTAGAGGAGCAATTAATGGTATGTAGAGAGGAAACAAACAAAAAATAGGAGCCACTATAGAAAGACAAGAATCTACATTCAAACATATGAAAGAAATGGTGCAAAGCATGGAGTTCAATCCCAGAGCCCACAGTGAGAGGAGGGAGCCAGTTCCTGCGGGCTGTTTTCTGACCTCTACATGCAAACTATGGCACACACATGGCCCATCCCCAACAAAAGATAGAAAATAAAGTGAACCTTCATGAGGATTCAAAAGGAAAGAAATATAAAGTTCCCATTTTTGTCTGTTTTTCAAACAGTCTCTGCTTTGAATTGTGGTTTTGCTGAGGAGGAATGCTATGAACCTGTAGGCCTCTGACGCACACCAGGTGAGATGAGATCATATACAGCCAGGACCATGTGGCTGCCCCAGACTGAGCTGTACACACCAGCAGACACATGAGAGAAGAGTGCAAACGAAGGAACAAGCACAATAGGGGCACTTGGTGAAGATGTCACCAGTGACCTGATGCAGGAGTTTATGTGCTGAAAGAGGACAGTGCAACCAAGACTGCTGGTCTCCTAGCCTAACATATGGAAACATTAAGTCCAGAGCCCTACAAGATGTGTACAAGAGCCCAGAGGTGCCAGGTGACCTGAACCCACACAGTGTAGAGCTCAGAAAGGCTCCGCCAAGCAGGGCTTAAGGGGTCAGGCTCAAGTGCTTTCTAAACTCAGCGGGCACTGCTGAGTAGAAGCAGGGGTTCCACAAGGGACAAAGGAAGAACCCTCAAAAAGGGCTTCTTTCATGTGAAATGGCAGAATCCATTCACAGCCTCTGTAACGTTATGTCGAGATGAATGTCCTATAAACAGTTGTTATTCCACATTACTTGCTGTGTAGCCAAGGATGACCCTGAATTTCTGATCCTCCTGACATTTTCCTAAGTGCTGGACTACAGGCATGCTCAGTTTATAATTTATGGGACCAAACCCAAGGACCTGAAGCATGCCAAGGGAAACCCTGTGTCAACTGAGCACATCCCTGGCCAGGCACGACTGTTTTCTTCCTCTCAAATATTTTCAATCCATGGCTGGTTGACCCTGAGGATGTGTCAATACAGAAGCCCATATTGACACATTCAGCTGAGAAATGTGCACCTATTATTTGCAGTCCTCACAAAACTAACACACCCCAGCCTCTGGCTCCCTTTACTCACCTAGGTCCTTGACTTGACTGTAGGCCTCACTGCTCAGTTTTCTAAAGAATGGGTTCTCCTGGGTCAACAGTATTTTCACATCTTCCATGGACACAGTAATGATTCTTGAATTAATAAATGGATACAATGTATATATCCCCTGCAAGATCAAGAAAGACCACTGTAATCCCCATGTATACTTTTACTGAAGGGCTCTCTGTATGGTTCCGGACTTGACTGAAGTCTCTCCCCTGGGTCAAGGCCCCAAAGAAACCCAGGCCCTGGAGAAACTGAAGGACCTCTGAGGTGACCAGTTCAGTTCCAGCCAGCCCTGAGGTACTGAACCCAAGTGACACGCCAGAAGGTCCCTCTGTGGCTATTTTCCATTAACCATAGCTAGGATTTTGAAATCCCTTTCCAAATTACCTCCTGTGCCAAACGAAATGCACAGTCAAACTCCTCACCACTGTTGTTTCGACACCAGACTTTGACTCCAGTGTTAATGACCTGTATGTTACAAATGAGATGAAACAGGAATCAAGACCAGTTCACTGCTGCCCCTTCCACTACAGGCAGCAGTAAGCAGCTTTAAAAAGGGATGGGCAGAGAAATGGCCCTTTCTGGAACTGGTTTCCAAGAATCGGCTCATAGCTCCAACTACTTCTATGTCCACAGCATCATGACAACAATGAAAAGTCAACAATAAAACTCAAGAATAAGCCGCACACCTCTCAGTGTGCATCAAGACAGAGACATCTCTGTCACTGCCTGGCAGCCCAGAAGACCCATGAGGAGCTGACAGTCACTGTTAGGAAGCACAGCCAGCAGGCTGGCAAAACTAAGGAAAACCGTCCAGGGAGAGAACAATGTGGAAACACTGGGCCTTGCCCCTCCCGAGTGAAACCAGTGGGGGTGTGCAAGGCCCTACCTGTACTCAGTTGAGCCCCCCGCCCCTGCCCCAGCCCTCCACCTTCATCTTCTCGCTGTTGTTCAGCAGTATATTCCTCAGCTCCTTGGAGACCATGTAAAGCTGCCGCTTCTTCCCTTCTGTAGTTCGGGTTAACAAATTCATCCTTGGGAACGAGGGATCCAAGGCATAAAACTTCCTGTCAACAAAGTAGTGTCTACTTACACACAGTCCAGGGGCAGACCATTTATGCATCTTACAGCCCCCAGCAGAATCTAACTCTAGACAATCTGCCTGTCCTTGCCTCAAATCACAAGCAGGCTTTGCCCAGAGCACAGTCAGGCTACAGGCTGTTACCAAGGCAGCTGTTCTACCAACTGCTACCCCAATGAAGAGGAACCCAGACTCCTGCTCTGGGCCAAACCTTAAAGCTTTTACAGTGTATGCTTTTCTGTATTTCCTATGCAGGACAACTGCATTCCCACCCAGACCTACTTGCTCCTCAATTTCCTAAGTAAGAGCAGACCAGGAGTCTTGGCCACTGCCTGCTAACCCCACTGAGTGAGTTGAACTACACTGGGTCCCAGCTGACAGCACTTCTTGTCACCTTCACCTCCACGTGGTTCTTTCTTTTCCAACTTAATGAAGAGGGCTGGGACACCTCTCAAGGACTGGCCACCTCTAATGCACAAACAGGACAGAGAGCTAACTACAACATACCCGTTGTGTGTGTGATTGGTAATGCATTTGACTACAATCAGCTTTCTAAAGTGGCACTCAAATGGAAGGATCCTTACTCAATAGGCGGAAATAAAGGATCATCTTCAGGAATGAATACAAACGGATCTTCTTTAAATCCAAACAACTTCATTTTCTTTGATGGAGGAGGGCTGTGGAAATATGGAGGAGGTAAGGCAGTCAGTAGTTGTGGCAGGAGCATTTGACACCACCAGCCTCATCCCGACCCACTCAGCATTCAGCCCTGCACTGTAAGCTGGACCCCAGCTGTGGGGTGCTTTCTAACCCACGGAACATAAAACATAGGCTGAGGCTCTGGGATCCCACTTAGTTTAACAAGGGCCATGAGAATAAGACAGCCATGCTCAGATGTGGTCTTCTCACCCACACACGCCATCTTTCTTCTCAGTGCTCTCGGTGTTCTCAGTGGTGTGTGTTCCTTCTGAGTCTGCAGCTCCAGTGATCACCTGACTTCCACTGGAATTCCCCTCTGCAGCAGCTACAGGGCTGGACTCTGCGGTCTCTCTGGGCTCTGCAGACTTACTCTGTACCTTTTGAAGAGAACAAGTTCAATTTTACATAAAAGCAACACACTCCACTGCAAGAAAATTGTAACTAGTATGTTCCTATCAACCTGCTGCACTGTGCATTACAGCACTGGAAGACAAAAAAATACTCTCTTTTTAAAACATACTGCTTCTCAAATTTGCTCTTACAAATGGGATCTGTAGGCACTGGTCATTCAGAGCTGACTCTACAAAGAACAGAAGCCTACAGAGCCAGCCTGCTCTTACTCAGTAACCTCTAGTCTGCTCTGGGTAAGGCACATGATGCTCAAGAGAATGTGAGATTGTGTTACCCACATTCCTGCACAGTTAGGCATAGGCATTTAACTAATGACACAAAGGGGGCTGTGGGAGCTATTCCATGGTGCAAGTAACAAGGAGGGCACACTTCCACGGCTTCAGGAACTGGGGGGAACTGGGCAACTATGATACACAATTGGCTTAGAGTACAAGTAAAACATTTTGTTCACACATTGAAACTCTTTTAGCCTAGGGATGCACTTGTATTCTGGCACACTTGTCTACACAAAGCCCGAGGCTCAACCATGAGTGACAGCAAACAACCCACAAAGCCATGTTCTTTCTGTGTCTGAAGAGCAGTGAGAGAAGGGATCTTAGTTCCACTGCCATGTTACAATTTAGAATGCTCCAGCACAGGCAAGTTCTGATTTTCCCCCAAGTCACCACGTTGTTAAAAGCCAAATCCAAGGCACAGCAACAGTCTCAAGAGGTATCCCAAAGAGCCCATTACCCACAGTGCCAGCCTTCCCTGAAAAGACAGCTATGTCTGTGGCTTTAATTCTGATGGTCTTTGTCTCCCCATGATACCACCTCATAAAGAGTGTGTCCCCAGCAGTGCAGACTCTTCACTCACACACAGGGCAAGCCAGAAACCCAAAACTGAGTAAGAGACAGAAGACCAGAAATGAGAAAGATGTGCTAACATGGAACTGAGCAAACTATACAAGGTAATGTATCAACCGGAAAATGGAAGAGGTCAACATGAAACCAGAAGGCACCTGAGGGCCAGGGCAACCTACTGCATACTCACAACAGCCTCTAAACTGCTTCCAACAGCTCAGAGCCACCAGCTACGGGTACAAGGCACAGATAATACCACCAGTACAAGCCAAGATGCATCACACCCAAAACACACACTTCTGGGGCTGGAGGCAGAGCCAAGTGGTGGAACATGTGCTTGGCATAGGTAAAGGCTCTCGTTTCAACACCAGCTCCAAACAACTACATCACGCACACATGCCACTGTTGAAACACACTGTGAGAGAATACAAGGTGTCCTGATACTATACCTCAACCAACTACTTAGAAACAGCATTTTAAATACACTGGCATAAGTAAAATTTATTAGTAAAGTTAATTTTACTTTTTTAGCACACTAGTGAAAAATGTAGACTGCCATCTTACCTCTTTCAGGAAAGAACACAGCTGTAAGCTTTATTCCCGAGGGGCTGGGACTCCCCAGGTTTAGAACCACAGTCTCAATTCTATCAGCCAGAAGCTGGATCAACAGTTGCCAGAGACAGCTGTTCTTTAAGAAAACAGTGCCTGTCTGTTTTTTCAAAGCTGAGCAGCCTTAGTCCTAATCCAACATGACCTTGAAGAAATAGAGGTTTGCACAACACTTCCTGAACACATTCTATAACCACAGACGGCAATGGCTAATAAGGAAAAGGGTACAGTATTAAGAGGAACCATGCACTGAGGCTGAGAAAGCTGTTATAGCCTCTCAAATGAGACAGATGAGAGGAAAATGTCCCACTCACGGCCAGCACTTACAGTGGGCAGAATGAACCCCAGTGTGTAGGTCAGTAAATGTCTGAGGACTTCACACTCAGAGCCCCTAGTACTGCCCACAGTCAATCTCACATCCTTTCAATTGCTGTTAGGTAGCTGGGGATAAGAAAGAGACAGAACGTGCTCCCCAAACATGGCCCTTGTGAGAAATACCTGTGTTTTAGAAAATCTGAAATGGAAATGAATCCCTCTTCCTTTAGGCCCTGCCTCTCTTAACACCCTCAAAACTCCCACTTCAAGTGAACTAATTTGTAAGCTTTGCCTTGTATGAACAGGAGTAAGGACAAACACTCTGTCAAGCTGTTGGGATTTGAAGGTCCTTACCTTTGGCTGACGCTTATTCCATGGCATTGGTGCTTTCTTCACCAGTACAGCCACAAAGAACCCTCCAGTATTCTGATGATGTGGTAGTATTCGAAGGCTAAAACAGCACACATACAGAACACCATGATCCACACCGTTCTTTGGTACTGGACTGACTACCAAGACGATGTGCTCTGGTCTTAAGATGCTCAGCCCCATTCATGTATGCCCAGCCCTTTACGTATCATCTTTGTAAAGGCCATGGAGAGGAACAAGGGAAAAGAAAAGGGAACCAGACAGGGATGGAGGAATGTAATGACCACGGTACACTATATGCATTTATGGAGCTGTCATGAGGCCACTGCTTTGTACAATTACTATCCAGAAACAAATACAGGATGGAAAGCATATGCAGCTTCCTATGTAATAACGCTGAGATTCTAACCACTCCCAATATTTATAAACAGCAGTGCTAATAAACAACGGGCACCAAGTTCATCAATCTGACAGACTACCTCCCCATCCCAAAGCCCACGGTACCCACAAACTTACCATCGCTCTAGATGCACTGCCTGTAATTTTTCCAGGTCCTTTGGTGGGAACATAGTAGGTCGGATTTGCGTATGCCTGCCCTGGGGAACCTCATCCCAGTCTGCAAACCACTGTCCATCTCTAGTCATGACCTGTACAGAGACCAGCAGCACCACCACAATGGAGAACACATGGTACACAGGTCGAGGTGTGATGGCCATATAAATACCTTCACCCCAAAGTCCGAGAAAAACCTCATCAAGTCCACCAACAGCTTTCTCTTTTGTTTGTAAAACAAGTCTCAGACTGTTTTGCGCAAGAAGGTCAAAGGGAACAGTTTTGTCTATTAAACCAAAGTTGGACTGCAGACCACACACATACAAAAAAAGTAACAAGGTTATATTTATGGACATGAGATCCATATGAAACACAAAATAGAGAGAAAGACATGCAATTATAGCATTTGTCATTACACAGACTCTGTAAGTTGAATCCGTACTGTACAACCAGGTGATGCACTTAACATACCCAAACACAAATGTTTCCCAATGTGTGTGGCTTTTTCAAGGTGTCTCTGGTCCTCTGAAATAAAGCCTCATCAAAGGATTACCTTCCACTGTGAGATTCCAGGCATCCACTTCAGTCCTGGCAACTCAGCAGATACATCAGCAAGCTCAAGAGCACCTAGGAAGAGACAAGAAAAACCCCAGAGGCTCCCACACTGTGCCCATTCAAAGAAACCACAATAAAGTACACAGAGCATGGCTCCACTGTAAGACTGTCCAGAGAATGCAAATCCACCGAGAGAAAGCAGCTTAGAGTGGGACAGGGAGCAAATGCTAACGGGCACAGGAACCTTCTTGGGGTGAAAAATGCTCTCAAACCAGACTGTGATGACAGGCTCAGTTGAGTAAGTTTACGAGTTAAAGTTAAAGTTAAAGTCATTTAACTTTATTCTTAAAATGTAAATCAAAACTCAGAAAAAATGCTAAAACAGACACTGCAGTCACACTGAAGCTGGAAGTCTAACTGCACTGAGCTGCCGCCTGTCTGCCCCGTCTGAATTCTAAATCAGAGGCAGGTCTGTTCTACACATATTGGTCAGGTGATCTCTGTCTGAGTTCAACCATAAAGTTCTACATCCCCAAAAGTTTTCGAAGTAGCTCACTGGGCACAACTGTGGCAGCCTTACAGAAGGGCAGCTGTGAACATGCTCTGGTCCTGTGGTCTCCAAGAGTGACACTGTAAAAAGCTGTACAGCGGAGCCATCAGTCAACATTCACCCAGCTACCAATACAGACTTGAGGGAAACAACAAAGCCCCTTAGAAAAGCACAGAAAAACTATATAAACAAACCAAAAGGCCTCCAAGGGGATACTTGCCAGGGGAGCCTTTCACAAAAGGAGTCTGCTCTAAGAATCTCCCTCCTTCAGAGTAAACAAAAAGGGCAGACATCTTTAGTCTCCACACTTGTGAGCTATTTTTCCTCCAGCTACAGCTCTGAGCACTTAATCCAAGTGGGTGTCAACTCTGAGCATCTGATATTCCTTGATTTCCTGGCACTTAAGTACTCTATGCACTCCATTTTCTATTTAAATCTTGTGACCAGGACCCAATACCATGACTGATGACAGCAGGAAGGCTCTTGTCACCATCAAACCTGTGCTTCAAGTGAGATTAGCTGCAGTTAGTACCCACTCTGGTCAAGGAGACTGTTCACCAAGAAACCAGTCATTTTATTTTACATCAGTAGAAGGCACTACCAATCAGTGTGACTCCCTCAAATCCTATAATCACCTTGAGAGGGTTCTGTTTCTGCATTGCTGGGGATTAACCCCATGGGCTAGTCTTGCCAGCCAAGGACTGTCTCTGAACTACATCCCAACCCTGGGCTTTTGAAAAAAAGACTCCTGTGGAGCTCAGCCTGGCCTTGACTCAGTTCCCCTGTTTCCTTGTTCCTCGTGTTGAGAGCACAGGGCTTCTTCCTGGCTTAGCCTAGCTACTGGGCAGTGATAGGAACTAGCTGTAGATGTGAGGGTGCCGAATGCTTCTCACAGCTCTGAAACAACGCTGCAGCAAAAGACAGGTTTAGAGTCTGCCATTGTCACTACCAGAATCCTATCTTTTCTAAAAGTCAGCAACAGACATAAATCTGAGCAAGTTCAATTATCACTTGACCCAGAGTGTCTCCAGGTATGACATAACTATAGTTTCCTTCTTCACACGCACTTTTAGAAGTTAAATACTACTGAAACAATTGTTTCAAAATCCTACCTTTACCAAGGCCAAAGTGCAAGATTACAAATATAGTATATTAAATCTCAATCTAAAGGTCTGCACAGCCCAGTACAGACAGAACTGAGGCACACCTTAACACAAGGGACAGCAAGTGCTGGATGCTGAGCCTCAATTAGTGCACTGTCCACATTATGTTTGACTCCCTCCATGTTCACAAGGATAGCATGTGTCTGTACTGTGATATCAAAACATAAAAAAAAAAAGCCTGTTTGCTTTTAGACAACTCTAGCACAGGTTGATGGAGGAAAGCTAACACTTGGCAAATGCTGAAAGTGAAGCCCTTAGAAAGCATTGTACAAATGCTGTCTTGGGATACGGTTTGAAAATGATGCCTGTCTGATGTCTCAGTATAATTCAGCATCTAAGACCTCCCAGCACTGGGATGGGTACTAAAACCACAGCACATGCTGCAGCTGGAACCCGGGTGTTCAGGATGTGCTACCACACTCTCACTACAAAGAGCAGCCCTGTAGCCCTCAACACTGGAAGAGCTACTAAAGGATTCAGGAATCCCCTTCCAGATGCACACCCAAAGCACAGAAAGCAGGCTATCTAAGAGACTCCTAACACATCGTGTTCACAAACTCAAGTTCACAGGAGTTCCAGCAGAAAACCAAGTGTGCACTCACTGATGATCTGGAAAACAAGGTAGGTTTACACAGACAACTGGGCACTGCTCATTCACACATGAAATGAAACTAACAGCCATGAGAAGACAGCTGCAGTAGGACCCTAGAGTCACAAGTGCAGAGAAAAAACGGGAATGGTGGCAGCAGGGGACACAGACAACAACCTGCAGCTCAGTTTTACAGGATGAGGAACTGAGATAGATGGTGGTAAAAGCTGTAGTCACGTCAGTCGACCTAGCATACTATACTGCACACTTAGTGATGAGGTGATCGGTGGGGATCATTCTACCCATTAAACACTTACATACACCAATGTAATAAGGGCCTCACATTATAGTCATTTTGTCATTGGAGAAAAATGAGCACAACTTTGTCCTCAGGCTTCCAGATTCCAAGCTTTTCACAGCATGTGATAAACATTGCAGAAGCCAATTTCTATGACACTCACTTTCAGAGTTTCAGGCAATGGGTTAAACATACATGCAGATAGTCAAGCCCTATCCTCCCCTGCCTCACCCACAGCCTGCTCACTCTTCACTTTAGGAGCGGCTGCACGCATGCTCACCTTCACTCTTTTCCAGTAGAGCTGCTATTACTGCTTCATCCTCAATGGGATTCAAAGAACACGTGGAGTACACCATCCTGCCGCCTTCTGCCAGCTGCTCAGCACCTCGAGTTGCAATCCGAAGCTGAAGGCTAAGGGCAGACCTCAGGTTAGCACACGAAACCTCTCCGGAAAAGAACACCTACCTACCTTGTCACATACACTTTCCGTGGCATTTTACAATAAAAAAAAAAAAAAAACAAAAACAAACACGTCTCAAGGTTGCAAGTGAAGTTAGTACAATCTTATATAAGCTATCTGTTTATTCTTTAAGAAAACAGCTATTTTTATATTTTTTCTGTTGTTACATATTTCCCAAGTTTAACAAGAGAAGTATAACATAGTTGGAGAATTTCTCTATTAAAAATCTCCAAATTTATTTAAATGTTTTTCTATGAAAAATATACACACTTTCTTTTATTTTACAAAACCAGTAGTATTTAATAATACTTATCAAATTGTTTGTAGTCAGTTTTTACTAGTATACCAGACCAATCATTATACAAGGAAGAAAACATGCTTTCATGTTCAAAGAAAAAAATGCCAACCTCTATAACCAGAGCCACTGAAAATGCTGTGTGAGGGGCTGGAGAGATGGCTCAGCAGTTAAAAACACTTATTGAGGAGCTGAGTTTGGCTCCCAGAATCCACACAGTAGATCACAACCATCTCTAACTCCAGTCCCAGGATCTAATGCCTTCTTCTGATCTCCACCAGCACCTGCATGCACACTGTATATACACACTAAGGCAAAACATAAAAATAGGAAAGAGTGCCATACACAAACACTGCAATGCACTAAGCCATGAGCAGATGCTACCATGAGAAGTCCAAGGTTAGTTACAGGAGTGGAAATGCATGCTTCAAATGTGTTATCAAACTGTGATAAAAGACATAACACCTTGACAACATAAAAGTATCAACTACCACGCCTAAAGGCTTTAGAGCAATGGTTCTCAACCTTCCTTCCTAACATTGCTACCCTTTAATATAGTTCATGTTGTGGTGACTCCCAATCATGAAATTACTTTGTTGTTACTTCATAACGTAATTTCGCTACTGTTAGAATCATAATGTAAATATTTGATATATAGGATATCTGATATGTGCTCCTAAAAGTGTCATAACCTACAGATGAAGAACCATTGCTTTAAAGTAACTTCTAGTGTGCAGACAAACTCTCATGAGGCGACTATTAAATGTGGCTCCAGGTGCTCACTTATTGATGGTCAGTCAGGGAACGATGCATCTTGGCAGCATCCTGTCTGAGAGTGTAACTGATTTACTTACCCATGGAGCTGCAAGCTGTTTAAGGTAGTCCATTTCTTCCAAACATCAATGTTTTTTCTCATTGTGCCATCACCACTGAAAAGAAGATATTGAACAAACTGAACCCGTGCCTAGAAAGACAGCTAATGGGCATTTCACATCCAAGATGAACTGCAAAGCAGGTATTCTAGATACTGACAGAAGCACCTCCATCCTCACAGATGAGGTTCTGCTTCGGCTTTCAGAACACGACACTTCAGCATTCAATCCCAAAAGGAAGTAATAGGAGCAGAGAACCTCATTCAATTGATGAGACTGTCTCCATGAGAGAAGCATAGGCTACATGTACCTATATTCACAATGCTCTGGTGAAAACAAGTTCTGGGTGTCTTTGGAAAGTATAAAGAAAGAGAACCAATTCTAAACACAAAGTCCATTTGTTTTGTATACATCTCATATGCACAGCCTGAAAATAATTACATGGCATTTTGAATATGCAGTGTTTTGACTGTCAATTGTCACAAGTTCAGGTATGGAATTGTTCACTTGGAGATCTGTCAAAGACTCAAAACGCTTTGACTTTTGAAGTACTTTACACTTTAATCAAAGATGTTCAACCTGTACCAACACTAATCTGTACACCTAAACACAGGTCCTTGCATAAATGCCACTGAGAAACCTCACTGATAAAAAATGACACTTCAAAACAAGAATTATACTTGCAAACATTTTCCCACAGCAATCAATTCAATCAAGCCAATTTAATCCATCTAACAACTTGTTTTTCTACACAGTTAAATATTTTCATTTCCTCCACGGACTTGATACAAATTATTACCGTGTGCATTTTACAGGACAGACTTCTGTTGTCCTGTTTCATCTACCAGCTTGCCAGGTTTGTTCCTACCCTAGCTGATAACTGCAAAGCTTCACTTCCATATGCTTCAGGAACAGGTCCACAAGATAGACAAGCTCTGATATATAATCCCTACTTTAAAATGACTCCCTGGCTAGATGCTAGGGCTCACATAGAAGAAACCCTAACATAATTTCAGGAATTTCTTTAGGAAATTGTTCTTACAAACTTTAACAGTTTGTAAGGTCAACTTAATTTCAGAATATAAAAAAATATTTTATTTTGTTATTATTAAGACCGAATGGGTAGAAAACAGAGGACCCTCAAGGTTAATCAGAATACCGTAACCAAGGAAACAAGAGAGAATTCATGACTCATCCACTTAATATGTGACATTTCACACAGAGCGTTAAAAGTGTTACTTACTATGCTGCAAGTTATTTAAAAGGAAGTCCATGTTTTAACTTTTATGGAATTCTCAAGTTTCAAACAGTTCCCACGCATTTTTAACCCAGCCACACTCAGTGCTACCAGCCACAATACAAATAAGCTCTACTACAAGCAGCAACTGCCTAACAGAACAGTATCCTACCAAAGAATTTTCCTAAGCATTGTAATAGGCAGATTCTGAGCTCTGGGCTCCACAAATGCATGCTGTTCAAGTATTAATGCTTGGGTTTCACCTACTTCTGAACTGGTATTTATAACAGGATAGGGTCTTTCCTTATCAACAGCCATTCCATAGAATGTTTCCACTCATCAAGCCTTCTTCTTTAACACTTAGGCCATTCAATTTGAAGTATCAATACACAAACAAAATGAGTTTCTCCAAGGTCTCTCCCCCTAACTTTCTTTCACTGAACTATATAACAAGCTTAGTGGAACGCCCTGACTTTTTATGTGCACACTCCAGACGAGCACACTCAGGGGGCGTGGGAGTGCGCATGTGCATCTCTTGGAGCTATGCATCACTCTGTGCCAACACCTGCTCCGTGGCCCCGGTCACAGTGACCAGGTGAACCACTGTGCTCATGTGACACTTAATCTCATCCAATGTACATGTGACTACATATCCTCATAGATTTTTGGCTTTCTGGCCTCGTAATACTATAAATAAATACCTGCAAGGGACATCACATAAAATCCGATCATAGAAGAGAATCTCTTTCCTTCCGTCCACATCTACTGTAAGTCTAGGGATGCTGGATGCATCATGGTTTACCACCATGACACAAGGACTGCTCAACCTTTTGGCCTGACGGACGAGCAGATAGCAGCGCTTGTTGTCCACGTCATTTGCGATAACAAATCCCTCTAGGAAGATAAAATTGTAGTCACGTGAGATGCAGCAGAAGTAGAATCATGCCCTGAAACACATAACCATAACCTCTGGGTCGGCAGGTGAGAAAAGGAAAGCGCTGTGAAACGTAAGACCTGAGACCAAGACTTTCTAGAAAAAGAAAAAGGAGCTGTCTACATGTGGATTTTATACAACCAAAGCTCTCAAAGCCGCAAGACTCATTTGTTAGCAGCTATGTATTTTGTTCCAACTGTCGTGCTAATGACTTTTCTAAGATTCTTATTAATTATGAGGGAGGCGTAAAGAAAAGGGTACATAAAACCTGACAGAGTTACAACCCTGCCCATGTGCAGGGCTCTGCTCTAAAATGAAAATCAGGCCTGGGACAATCTTGTTATCTCAGCTGGTTATCTCATCAACTGGTTCTGGGACATGGTGTCCCAAGCTCACAATCATCCTGGGAAGTTTCCTGAGTGGTGATCCTGCTCACTTCTTGTTCTTCCCACTCCAGGAAAAAAAAAAAAAAAAAAGACAAAATTTGCTTAACAACATTTACAACCAAATCTTCACAACAGTGAGAAATACAACAGGAATAGAGAGGTGAAATTGCTCCTGCCACCTAAGCAAGGCTCCTTACCAACAATACAGAAATAGTTTAAAAACATATAATACAGATGGTTTTAGGAAAAGCATTATCTACCAAGAAAATGAGGGCTTTAAAAAAAATGACAAACAAACAGGCAGCAAAACAAAAAAACCCAAAACAACAACAACAAAACAAAACCCCTCCACATCATTTATAAGTATATAATTAAAACAGAAATGGGCTGGGGTAGCTCAAAGCCAGCAAGCAGAATAGATTGAAGCTGAGCTGACCAACACTAGAAATATTGTTCCTAGCTCTCTGGCTCTCAGGAAAGACAGGCAGACTGCAGAAATGGCTGCCAGATCCTGAGCTCTCTGCAACCTCCCCACAGCACTGTATATCACATCCCATTTCAGATGTGGCATCTGCTGCCCCAAACCCCTGCTGAATGGTGGAGGGCTCCAAATGCAGGGACAAGCAGCAACAACCAGAAACAACAGGCTAGCCACTGCTTTTCGCCTAAGGCAGAAACTGGACAAAGCAGGGGTTACTACCCAAGTTCACAGAAGTCTGTGTACCATGTGTGGCCCCTTTCCTGTTACAGATAGCACACAGGAGTCTAACACACAGGGTCTTCAGCATCTGACTGTGCTGATTTGACAACTTATCATCAGTGTGCTACTCTCAGTACCCACAGGAGACTATTGCCCAGAAAGGAGAAAAGGGGAGGACTTTCCCTCTCCCACAACCCAACAACATCACCTCCTACCCCACAGTGATTACCTGGAAAGGGGACACTCATGTCTGCATGCAACATTTCAATTAACTGTGTGGTCTTTGATCCAGGGGCTGCACACATGTCTAAGATCTATAAAAACAAACAAACAAGAGTGTGTCTCTTTTTAAAACTATTCCCAAAGGGTTGTATGGTCAAAGGCCAGCCATCAGTCTACTTATAAATTATGGAACAGTGCTGGCACTAATGGGCCACATGGAGTCAATGTGATTTATAGAAGACCACTAAAAATTATCTGTGTAGTTAATTTGTTAAAACAATCACTTTAAGAGAAGAGAGTTTATGTGTAACTATATGTGTACTGTAAGGCAGAATACAAAACTACAAGAACAAAAACCTTAGAATACATAACATTACCAAACAGAAGGGAAAGGCGAACACTACTGCAAGGTCTCAGCAGAGTGGGCACAGCACTGCCAATGCCTTCCCACCTGTCTTTTGTCTGGCACTCTACCTTATGATGTGGCTCAACGTTGAGCAGCAGTGGGGGGATCATGCTGACAGCCTCCTGGCGGACGATGTTTCCCTTAGAGAGAAAAAACAGCAACAGTAAGAAAAACAGCACTTCAAATCAGACATGTGTATAGCGCAATAGGAAAAGGTCATGGAATCTTACACAGAACAGGAAAAATTTTTTATTAACGGATAATTGCTTGCTACCTAAAGATAATTAAGAATCTACTAGCATCAAGATTAGAATATCAGATATGATGCTAGAGGTTAGCACCACAGTCTCGGTCCTCTTATGCACGCACAGGGGTTGGGGGAGTGTCCTCAAGGGCAGTCCCCTATCTGCAGAGCAGCACACAGCCAGGAGCCAAAATTTAGTGCAGGACAGAAAGTGACCATGGAGCAATAATCTTCCTTCCCCATATCCTTCTATTTCCTGGGTCTGCTCTGTCAGGAACCCTCCATATTCACTTTCTAGATCTAAGCAACTCCTTACAAAGCCAAGACATCAGCTACTGATCCTATCTGTATCCTTTGAGCAACTAATCACCGCCCTTACGTTGTTTTTATGAGGGCCTGGGCATAAGAGCTGGCAGACAATACACATTCAGATGCAGACAGAAAGTCTAGTACTGCCTCAGTCACAACCCTATCACCAGCCTGAAATGTATGGGCTGCCCACAAACCACCTGCTTTTCAGCACCTAAAATGCAGGCCAATCATATGACACATGACAAGTCAGGCCTATGACCATCAGAACTGACACCCAGACTTCACATTGTCACCTATCATCTGCTCTCTTGAGTTTCTGGTCAGCAGTGATTCGGTGGCACCTAACTCAACTTTGATTCACTCACCTAGGCACAGACTCTAAGCTTCCGGTTTACCCATGTGACAGTGGTTCCAAAACTCTGCAGTGCTCAGCTACACAGCTCTCACTACCTAGCTCCTGATAAAACCCAAAAGCCTTTCTTCCCAACAGCCATGTATCCTTACCACAACCTGGTTCAACATTACCCACCTGGCTACCTACCACACTAGTCCCCAGGGCCTGCTCTACTCAAAGCACAAACCTGATGCTCCCTAATGGTCTGCTAACCTTTTATTCAACCACCAACCTAAATGAAGAGCTGGGCAGACCAAGTACAGACAGGGATGTGGTAGCTCCCAATCCTTAGTATCCAGGGAGGGAAAGCCGAGCAAACTTACGCCCTATACCTATGTGGACAGAAAGCCACAGTGGGCGGATACAGCTAAAAATGGGAGCCAAGACTATCTTTCAAGTTGTAATAGCATCAGGAGAGAAGAAATATGGGAAGCACATACTTCTAAAGCATGGTGAGTAAGAAGTGCACTTTACCTAGTGGCACAACATACTTCACTTCACCAGAAAGAAGTGGACAAAAGAGAGGAAACCCCTGGGTTAAATGTGAAATTAAAGAGTCCAAAAGAAGAAAAAGAAAAGGTGCAAGGCGGACACTTATCTAGCACCAGAGCGTACATTTATCCATCACATGAAAGGACACTATCTGTACTGGAAATGCCTCTAGGCTTCAGACCAGTGACTGAAGCTACCCAAACCAACCCAGAAGGATAGCACCCATGAGAACCACAGTTACACGTGGCTACCTGCATTTGTAAAGGTTCAACATAGAAAAAAAATCCATGGCAAGATACAACAGCATAGAGTATGAAATTAATAGTGCCATTATAAGTAAACTATACAACTTCCATAGTCTGCTAAGTGGTCTTAAAATGTTGTACTCTACACATAAGACACGCAGATGACTACAAATCTAAGAAAAAGGAACAGACTAAACAGAAGTACCATGAGTGACAGCCTGGTCCTACACTCATCCAAATTCTACAGTCATGTCAATCCACCAAGAGTAGACAGTAAAACAAACAGTGACAAGTGAACTCAACTGTCTTCATGATTCCATGACCCAAACAAGCCCGCAGACTAGTCAATCACAACACTAAAGCTAGTGTGTCCTGAGTGTGGCCCCTCGGACTCTTCAGGGGAAAACACAGTGTACATGCGATGAACAGTGCTCAGTGTGCTCAGGACCCTGCATATCCACAGAACACACTTACAGACTCAGCCTCGCTAACCAGGAACTGATGAAACTTTGCCAACAGTGGGGACTTTCTCAAGATTTTTCGACTTAAATTTGTGTGCCAGGCAAGTTCTTCAGGGTACCTAAATAAGAAGAAAGCAAGGTAATCACCATTTTCATACAATAAGGCATGTATAGCACATATTTAAATGCTTGACTAATACCTGATCACGACTTTCTTAATGCATTTTCTGTTTTTCTATACAAAGCAGAAACTATAAGGCAACAAAAGAGCTTTACATACAAAACCCAATCCTACATATCCCCATGCTTGGAAATCACCAATGCACTCATTTTTAACCAAGTCCAGAATGAAGAATGAAGCCTCTCTCGCCATCTGTGTCACTTTATGAGGACATTCTTTCTTTATGAGGTCAGTGATTGGGACAGGTGTTACCTACACCTGACCTGTCCCTATTCACTTGTCCTCAACGGCAGACATGAAGGCTCTGATGTGACCCACAGCACTGTGCTCACCAAGTCTAGTTAACCCAAAAGCAAGCTAATTAGGTCAGGAAGTGATCAATCTGTGTCAGTACTAACTGCTACTCCTGAGGTATGACAATGAACTCCTGTTAACAATAAAGGTCAAAGGGTTTTATATACCATTTTGTAGCCATGGTAGCAAATGGGACAATGAAGTCAGGCTGACTGGAAAACAGATACAAGTGACGAATTTGAGTCTTGGAAGTGACGCAGACACTCAGCTTTTAGCATCTTAAAACTTGACTCACCAGCCATGTTTTAAGATACATGTGATAAGTTCTGACTACTAAATTATGAAAATGAAATTGACTGTGGATATTACACACGGCACCCCTCATTTACACAGCATTTTGCTGCTCTGTTTGATTTATCAGGCAGTTAAAAATTGTTAGCTATTCATGCAGACTCTAGTGGACTCCCTTTCTAAACTTCATAAATCCTCAAGACAGGAAAGCGACCAGGCCGCTGCCCAAGGAACTCCAGCAGCCAGGCCTTCAGACCTCTCAAATCTTCCTAGCACTCTTATAACATCATTTCAAGCCTCAGTAACTGTCACAAAGGTCATCTCCAGTCCCTCAATAGGACCCTTCCCAGACTGTGCTAAATTTAGGTAAAAAGGTTGAACAGAAAGTCACCAATCCCTGAGCTCCCCCAAGTTCAGAATTTGAAATCCCACCAATCTTCAACTTGAAAAAAATCTGTCCTAGAAAGCTCCACCTCTTATGTAAAGGCTGTCTGCTCAGCTCCCTGCTGTCCTCTCCCAGGAGCAGGAGCAGTCAACCCTGGATTCATTCTTCCACTTCCTGGACCCTCCAATAAATCTCCTTTATGAGACTTGCTGCCTGGTGTGACTCTCATTGGAAGAAGCCAAGAAACAATGAAGAGAAGAAGGAAAGATGGGAAAAAAAAGTGGGGCCAGGCTGAGATTCCTGAGCAACTCAGTTCACCAGGGGATACCCTCCTCTGGGAACTCCAAGACCTCTGCTGAGGAGGCCTTATCTCAGCACTGTGTGATTCCTGGGCTCCCGTGTCTCAGGATGCCCTTCCATTGGAGTCCTTCTCTCCTCAGAGCTCTGTGGTTCCTGGGCTTCTGAGTCCCAAGACACCTTTCCATCCAAGCAGGAAGGCCAACAAAACAACTGAAATATTCATCCTGCTTCCCTAGAGGCAGTGATATAGAAACTGCCCAGTGTTGTATTTGGAAAATCTACTGCACACTGATTTTAGTGTCTGACATTCAGTTCTCGTTTAAATGTGTGTGTTATGCCTACCTATCCAAATGGTCAGGGATAAAAGGCAAGTTCTATTCCATGACTAACAAAACTCTAATGCTGGTTTGTTACCAAAAAAGCTGCCTAAAAATAAAAAATGACAACATCAATATATAAACAGGCAAAACACCAGACATGGTGTCCAGGCCTTTAATCCCAACAGAAGGGAGGCAGGGGCATTCAGCCTCTGAGTTCAAGGCCAACCTTGTCTATATAGCAACTTCCATACCAACCAGAGCTACACAATAAGACCCTGTCTCAAAAGAAAAAGCATAAAAAAGGCCAAAACCCACAAAGTTACCAGAAAAGACTAAATTCACCATTATATAACAACTACTTAAAATATTTTTCCTTTGTGAAATTTCTATCCCGAAACATGAAATATGAAACCATAATTAAATCTGTGAGTTCACTCAGAGTGCAGAGTATCCGAACCATTATGGAGCACTTCGGGTATTGAACAAGGAATTCTGCCCCTTTAGGCACCAGCAATCATAGGTAATGAAGGGCTGTGGGAGCAGGACTGCCTGCATACTGGAATCAGCAGATTAAACCTGCCTGTAGGCTGTGCTGGGAAACACACCGGTATGTAAGCCATAGCAGCCTGTGCTGAGGCTTTGTCAAGTGGAGTTTGTTCTCTCTCTCTAAAGAAAGCATCTACTCTGAAACTCTGATGTGGGAAACTCTGGATTGTAAACAGAAGCCGCTAAGGAACTTCAAATTAGAGGAGGCTGGACCCAAAACCAATTAACTAAACTCAGTTTAGGAAACATGAACTACAAGTCACTTATTAGCATGTACACACCAGTCTGATGTTAATAAAAGCATTAGAGAAAAGAACATTTAGATGCTTGAAAAGAACAGGTGTGTTGGTACATAGCTTTAATCCCCGCACTTGGGAGGCAGAGGTAAGTGGATCTCTTGAGTTTGAGGCCAACCTGGCCTACAGAGTGAGTTCCAGGACAGCCAGAGCTGCACAGAGAAACCCTGTCATGAAAAACAAAGATATGCCTGAAAAGTACATCCAGGCTGTTTATGCCAACAGTGATTGCAGAGCTAAGAAATGCACCCCAGAAGGAAACAAATCTAAGAAACACCCAACATGAGAAATTATTTTGTACTTACCAGCTTAGAGGCTGTGGAACTTCAACTTTCTGTCCATCTACCTCCAGGTCCTCCAATTCCTTAAAATACTTGTTCTTCAAGCAATGGAGAATCTCTTTTGCATGGCTACGAGAGAAATAAGCAAGTTTCACAGCGATCTAAAAATAGTGACTTGATAAAACTTAATAACTTCAAGACTGCAAAACTCAAACCAACTCTGAGATGTTCTTTAATAACCTAGAGGTGTGTAGCCTTTTAACACTGGGACATCGTTAATATCTAAGAATTCAATTTGGAAAGCAACACAACCAATTTACTAAAACCAAAACCCCTCCAATTTACCGCACTGTGTTGGACCATAGGTTGGACACAACTTAAAAATACAGTAAATGCAATACTGCAATGTATCTTGGAGATAACGTACACTGACAGGCAGAGAGACGCAAATTAGATGTCACAAGTTTTCCGTGTTGTTCAGATGGACCCGAGCACTTTCAATTCATATTCTGATCTCCCACACGCAACGCCTAAGCAACCCAGGCTACTCCTCTATACCGTATCTCCCTCTCGAAAGCCTCGAAGCCCATACCTCAGAAAAGACACAACAGAATTACCTTTTGTATCCAGTGATTCTCAATGTGGCTGGGAGTGGCTCCCGGAGTGAGTCCATAAATTGGTCCCACTCTCCTTCAGGCACGATCTTGAGTTCCTGATAGTAGTGCTCGAAAAGCTTGTTCTCCTTTATTATCTCGGGATATCCACCTTCCCAACCCTGCCAGGAAAGCGACAGGCGAGCAAGTCCCGGGCCCCGCTAACCCGGCCCGCGAGCAAGCCCCCCACGCCCGACCCCACGAGGCGCTCCTCTCACCGCCTGGCCGCGCTTCCTGCCTCCCTCGGTGCCGTCTTCAGCGCCCTCAGGCTGCGGTGGCTGCTGGAGCCGCCGGACCCGCGCCCGCCGCCCCATGGCCCACGCGACTGCACACGCGGAGCGTAGACAGCGACCCGCCACTGAGCACGCACGCTGTACTTCCGCCTGCATCCCGAGGACCCCCCCCCCAGGCTGGGTCCTAGCAAGGGCAGTCAAGAAATATGCCTGATACGACACAACACACCGTCGACGAAAACCCACACGAGAAAAGGGTGGTGTTCGTACAGGGACGCGGTTCCTCAAATCAACCACTAAAACCACTGAGCGTGAATCACCCTGCCTTACACGGAGGCTCAGGCACCTGCATGGACGACCTGTTGATGGCGCGTGCGCAGAGAGGCGTGGAGCGCTGCCAGACCTGTGGCTGTCAGGGAGCCAGACCGTGGGGAGGCGTGGCCTACATTTCAGAGGTGGGCGGAGCGCGATTCTGTTTGGAGCAAAGGACTGTGCGGGCTTTGTGGGTGTTGCAAGGCTCTGGCGCTCCGCCGTGGCACTGAGGGGGCGGAACTTAGGCTGCACTCCCCGCTTGCCAAAGGAGCTCTGGGCCAATGTGTAGCCCTCCAAGATCAGGAAAAGGCGGGGCTTTCTGCGTAGGCGGGACTCTGGCTAAAACACCCTCCCCTAAAGGGGCGGGGCTTCATTATGGACTGGGCTGTCCCCTGGATCCCAGCGGGAGGGTGTTGTCTGATGCTGCTGGCTTGTGGTCCTGTCCCCGCCCGAACAGGTGACTCGACCCCTCCCCTGGGCAGGTACGCACTGCTGGAGCGCCTGGCCCCAGTGGGCCGCTCTGTGCCCTCCTCCTGGGCTTATATTTGGTCCCACTTAGACGCCTCGGCATGGAGCTCGCAGCTCGACCGCAGCTATGGAATTTGACGAGTTGCGCCTGCTGGACGCGCTGGTCTACTTGCAGGGTTTCATGGCCTGCGTGGTCTTCGTCGCGCTCGAGTTGGTGGGCTCTACCTATGGCCGCTACTCTTCGCACTGGCACGGCCGCCAACTGCCGGCGCGACCCGCCTGGTTCCTACAGGAGCTGCCCTCGATGGTCTGGCCGCTGTACGAGTGCCTCCGTCCTGCAGCCGCGCGACTGGTCAAGCTGCCCAACCGGGTTCTGCTGGCTATGTTTCTGATCCATTACGTGCAAAGGTAATAGTCTTCCCTCCGACGCTCATCCTCCGGCACCAGGCGTTTCCGAGGACCCGTGGCTCGGAAATTAATTCCGAAATACGTAAGATTGTCTAGAAAGGCGGGAAGAAAGGACCGCACGAGGTGATCAAAGTCCGTGTCTGGTCAGGGTTAGTGGCACACTGGTCCGGATTTCTTCTCTGGAATAAGGAGTATCAGTGATATCACCTTAGCAGGATGCTGCTGCTGCATTTCTACTGTTTCCCCCCTTGGGGACTCTTTATCAGCCTCTCTCATAGCCGGGTGACTCAGCTTCATCTTGCTAACAACCTACTCTCTCAGAACCACTGTGGACCCCGAATGTGGACTTGAGCAATTTCAGAGACGAGTTGACATGTTTGAATGAAAAAGGCTGGCTTTCCAGGCACAAACAGGTTAGCTTATGAATCTTTCCCGGGAGATTGTCATGTGAAAAATGTTTCGGTGACTGCCTTAAGTCTTCGGGTTTTCTAATAAAACTGACTGGACTGTCTCTAGTTCTTGTCCCTAACTGACCCAACATTTGTAAGTCAATGTTTAACTGTTTTCATCTAGATTCTGAAAACTGCACAATAAAAAGGATACTTTTGTATCTAAGGTAGTTGATTTCTATGACGTTTGGGATGTGGGAGTGTCTTCATCCTCTCTGATTTTTGCAGAAGCATTGTAAAATACTCATTTCCTAGAGAGGCTGGGAGAATTCAGTGTTGTGTTTGTAGCCTCCTCCTTCTTCTGTGTTCCCATGAGGAGGAAGAATGGCTTCTCAGATTCAGGGCCCACAAGTCCCTGGTGTACTGTACTGTACAAGAGGTGATTTGTATTCCGGCCTCTTTCACCACCCCAAGACAGTCAGTATTATTGCAGGCATTTTATATGGGGGACAGTCGACATACAGAAAAGACTGAATTCTGTGTGCCTCAAACTGTTGATAGAGTACTCCAGAAGCTGAGGAGATGGCTCAGTGGGTAGCCATGCAAGCCCAAGGAAGGACCTGAGTTTGCATCCCATACAAGCTTCTGTAATTGCAGTGCCCCTGTCGAGGAATGGAAGGCAGAGCTAAGACAATCCCTGGGGCTGAGGCTAGCCAGACTGGTACAAACCGTGGATAAAAGCATGTCCTGGGAGGCAAGCTGCTAGAGGTCAATCTAAATAACGAATCTGGAAGATTCCCTTTGGACTGAGAATGTAGCTCAGTGCCAGAGCATATACGTAAGATGTGCAGTGAAGGCTCTGGAAGGCTGTTAGTACCGAGCAGTGAGAAAAGGGGAAAGAGGCTTACAGACTATTGGGATAAGAATTAATGGTGCCATCTTAGATTATACAGCTGAACGATTACCAAAAGCAGCCTGAGGATTACACACAGTATTTTGAAACTAACACTTGGCTTAAAGAGTTGTAACTGGGGTAGGGGTGGGGTGTGGTCAGTAGTCTAAGGTTAAACAGACATCCTTGCAGAGCGTATTTCTGGTGTAAGGTTGTGGTGACCACTGCCCAAGATTATAGTGCTGGTGGAGTCTTATATGATAGATAAGTCTTGTCAGAACACATGTATGCAAGCCAGTCTTTGGGTAATTTTTGTCTTCTTTATCTGTCATTAGTACTTGGCAAAAGTGGTTCTTGTTTGAACAGCTTTTTTAAAATTTTCCCCCTTTGAGACATACTTTCTATGAAGTGGTGGATTTTAGTCTGATCTGGTCCTATGATAGGTAAGTGGAGATCCATGTTCACGAGTGCCCACATGTCAGGCACTATGAACGAGAAGCTTAGAAGGAGCAATTCTCATAAGTCCACTGTGAGGCTCTTCTTACTGTTCTGTGGGCTTTATCATTCCAGAGTGCTGGTTCCTTCCTGATCTCGTTACAGTTCATACATTTTCAGAGGCTTCCCATGCACAAGGGACAGAGTTCAAAATGAACAGCAGTGGCAAATACAGGTTTGTACCAGGGACCAAGCGAGCCTTGAAGATAAACAATTGAATGAGTCAGATGACAAATGAGCTGAGACCTGTTGTAACCATCAAAGCTGACCTCTCAACTCATGGAATGGGGATCTTAGCTCTGCACCCCGAGATTCATACAGGTACAACCTGTAATGTTAGTGCCAACACTGACATGATCTTGCAGTGAGAATACATGTATCCCACACTCGTGTCTGGCACAGATGGTTTTCATAATACTCATTCTTCACAAACCTGCCACCTGCTCAGCCCCTTTGCAACCTACTTCATCTTTGGCTCTATTCAATTTCTTCTCATTTGAGGACAATCCACACAATAAAAAATCATTCTGCCACACAGAATTCTTTCTCATAGAAAAATAGCCCATTGCTCTGTTTAGCTTTCTTAACCAAAATGCACTTCATACCTATTGTCCTCTTCAGGGTTGTCTCTTCTGTTTGCTGGTTCCTTCCCACCTTGCTTATATTTTCCTCTTTACCTTTATATCTTGTAAATAATCTTGTTTTTTTAAACCCTCCAATGTACACAAAATTAGTCTACTCACTAAAAGAACATGTCTTATGTCATTCGTATAGCTTTCCTAACCCCCCCCCCAAAAAAAAAAAATTCCTGTAAATTTTCCTTGGGCCCTGTATGTGTGATGCTTCATGAGACAAAGCTTATGCAGACAGAAGCTGCCATGTTGAGATTTTCTCATAGAGCAGGGCTCGCTGCAAACACATATGTGATTGTAGTGAACTGTTTAAAGTGATTGTGCATATTGCTATATAATAAATAATTCTTTGCAGAGAGGTTAACAAAGCCAGAGGACATAGATTTACATTTAGCTATTGGTATTTCAGAATTTTCACTTTTCTTAGAAATTACTCAAATGCTTAGTGCCTTACCTGCATAAAGAATTGAATTTGATCCTCAGGAGAAGGAAAAGAAGAGAGAGAAAGATGATGAGAATGAAAATAGGGTAGAAAAGAAGTCACTCCCACGTGGATTTTAGTCAGGTATTATGTAATTTAATATAGCTTTAAATTGTCACCTTATATGGGTGTGATGGCACACTCCTCTAATCCCAGAAAGACTCTGAAAAAAATTATTTTCAACTCACATGTGTTGGTATAATGTTCTTTTGAAATGTATACAATTTACCTTTGTTCATTCAAATGCTGATTTCTCTCCTCCACTATCTGGCTTCAATCCGGACATTGCTAAGCATCACCTGTCTCAAGTTTGTGTAAACATGCCACCATTTGTTCACTACATTGTCAATTAAAGCAACCAGCCACAATGCTGAGCAATGGAGAGGGTAGGGTGGGACATCCTGGTCTGGAGTGGGAGGAAGAGGAAGGAGGTAGGAGAGGAGAGGAGGAGAATCTTGAGGTCTTGGACCCATATGGAGAAATGAACTGGACCTAAGATATGACTAAAAGCAATTATAATGGGTGAAATCTGAATGGTAGGAAATTCTGTGGTCTTGGAGGTTTAGGATGGAATAACTATTGCCCAGCATTGTGCTTTAGGTTAATTAAATAAATCCTAGTCGCTGTGTGGTGATTTGGTTATACAGCTGTTTAGGGATAACCACTGCTTAACTAAAAGATATATCAATTATAAATATTATGCCACAAACATGGAAAGCTCACTCATTCATTTGTTTGTTTTGTTTTGTTGTTCTGAGACAGGGTTTCTTGGTGTAGCCCTGGCTACACCTGAAACTCACTCTGCAGACCAGCCTGGCCTCGAACTCAGAAATCTGCCTGCTTCTGCCTCCTGATGCTAGGATTAGACGTGTGCACTACCACACGTCTGGAAAGTTCATTTATAAATAATCCCTGCTTATTTAGGACTTTATTGCTGTGAAGAGACACTATGACCAAGGCAGGTCTTACAAAGGAAAACATTTAATTGGGGCTAGCTTGCAGTTTCAGAGGTTTAGTCCATTGTCAGAATGGGGGGAAGCGTGGCAGTGTGCAGGCAGACATGGTGCTGGAGAAGGAGCCAAGAGTTCTGTCTCTTGATCCACATGCAGTGGAAGGAGACTGTGTGCCACACTGGGCATAGCTTGAGCATTGGAGACATCAAAGCCTGCTCCCACAGTGACACACCTCCTTCAACAAGGCCACAACTACTTCAATTAGGCCACACCTCCTAATAGTGCAACTCCCCATGGGCCAAACATTCTAACACATGAGTCTGTGGGGGGCATTTGCAATTACCCAACTTCATTAAGGGTTATACCCAGGTCACCTGTGAAAATGAGCCATCAGACAAGCAGTCATCATTTGAAAGTACTTTTCCCTCCAGATCTTTAGGAAGGATGGCCATGTACACCTATAACCTCAACACTCAGAGATCAAAGCAAGAGAACCTCTAGTTGAGAGCTCACATCTCAAATCAAAAGCAGAAAACAGAATGAACTCAAAGCAGCACATCTCTAAGCTCTCAAAACTGTCCCCAGTGAGACACTTCCTCCAGCAAGGCCATGTCTCCTAAGTCTCCCCAAACAGGGAACATCTTGTCATTCAAAGCACCACAGTCTAGTTGTGTCTTGTAGAAATCAGTGTTGTGTTCATTTCTTTGTATTGTGAAGGTGGCTATTGACAAGCCAATGCTTCCAGCAAAGCCTTTTTCAAGCACTTGTTAACAGGCATACGTGCAGCAGCTCCCTTCTCCCCCATTACCTTCCAAATTTATCTGTGTTCCTATTGTTATTTGCAGTTGGCAGGGAGAGTGATTTTTTATAGACAGTCTCACTGCATGGGCCTGCATAGCCTAGAACTTGATCTGTACAACAGGCTCAACAGTCTGGTCTGTCTCTACTTCCAGAGTGCGGGGATTAAAGGCATGTGCCACCATCACTTGGCTTTATCTGTTTTGTTTTGTTTGAATAGAGTTTGACAAGGTGAGAACATTTTGAGTCTGCTGCTACCAAAGGACTATGCCGACACTATCATTTCTTCAGGTAGATCCTTACACTGTACAGGATTTCCTACCAGTAACATGAGCTGTTTCTTCCTGATGTCTTAGCATGTAGGATTGGTATTCATGATAAATAGTGTGTTGTCCGAACAGCTCACACAGAACAGGTACATCCGAGGGTTCAATGAATGATAAGAGACATTGTTCCACTTCAGCGTACATGTGGGCCTGTCTGTGCACATCCTGCCAGGCTTCATGCCATTGAACAAGTTGTGAACACATGAGGTTAGAAATGAAGGCAGTGCTTCCTAAAATTTTGGTTAGCATTCTGGTCGAAGCCTTTGGATTTGAAACACCATGATTAATTTTAGGCAAGTGAGAGAATGGAGGCAGCCCTGTAAATGCAAGTCACTTCTAGAGCAGTAGAGCTGGGAAGACCCTTCTGTAAGAAGGAGAGCCTCTGCACAACAGTGTTGACCTTGGGCTGCAAGTTGAGGAGGGGGGCAGTGGCACTAGAGTCGTATTATTAGTGGCTTCA
>NW_026596440.1:1343055-1409839 GCF_907164565.1 Psammomys obesus | reverse complement strand
TTAGCTGGGTGAGGGTGGAGGGAGAGATACATGTTACTAGACACACAGCCCATGTAGTTAGTTGAGCGACATTTAAGTTTTCCCAGTAGAAAAGATAAGCAGTTTCCATTCTCCCCAAGCATCTTACTTATTAAACGGTCATTCGAGCTCCTTCGGCAAGTCCTGGAAGAAAACCAGGGTGGAAACAGCATTTAGTGCTGCTAAGAAGCTGTTGCAGCCAGTCTAGCAAACTCTCACTAGCCCTCATTGGTACGGGGTATTGCAGGTGATACAGGACCTAACCAGGGAGAGGTAGAGAAGAGGGTTGTTTGGGCAAGGCCCAGAAGCGGTGCTAACAGAGTCTGGCCTGACTCCTGTGTGACTGCACCAGAGGGAAGCCAAACCCTGGCCTTGGGAATATGGACCTTCTGTGGTGCTGAGGACAGAAGGGGGGGCCTGTGGCATAGAGGCACAGTGGTGGCTGAGAGATAGTCAAGGGTAATGGCAACAACCCAAATTCTTTTGGGAATCTCTTGGACTTCCTTGACCAACATCTCAAAGGACGGTTTCCCATGCTTGGCCCTGGGGCCTTTGTGAGATAGTCTGGCTCTTGAGGCAAGCATAAAGTGCAACTACTGATAGCAGGCTATGGTATGCAATTTCAGTGGTTCACTTGAAAAGCTCATGTAATTCTGTCTGGTTCGTTCCTTGATGTGCACATTGCATAATATTAAAACCCTGCAGATTAATTTCTTCCCATCCAATGTTAGATAGCAACCCCCAAGTAAAAAAGAGATTTTTAAAACATGAAGATTCCAGCTCACGAAACAATGGCAGAGCCATAGCCTGCGTGTAGAAATTATGTCTGTTGCAAATTTACATGATAATGGACATTCCATGTTGAATTTGAGCACAATGGAAAAAAATCTATAAAGCAGTTGACATGACCTTAGATACCAATAACCTTAACATTAAACTATGGCATGTTTTGCACATTGAAGCAAACAGTGCCTCTGAAGTTTCAGGTGACCCATGAAAATAGTTTATCAAGTCTGCAGAGAAGCTGCTTCCAAGAGCCCTGCAGAGCTCACCTCATTCACGACGTGGCTCTGTCAACTCTGAAATCAGAACCATGCGTGGACACCTTTCTAAGCCGTCAGACAACCGCGCTGGAGCAGAGCAGCAAGTGTAGCCCACTCCTCATGCTCCGAGCAGATGGTGATGACCAAGTCTGTGGCGTACTGGTTCTGCCCATGAGTGACACCCTTCCCAGTCTGGTAGATTAGGAATACCAGCAAACAAGAGGAACACGTGCACACACAGATACAGAGTAGGACTTCATGCTCAGAAAGTCCCAAGCAGTATTTGTGACTCGTTCAGAATTGAGCACTGAACTTATAGGACTAGATTGGAGATTCAGTCCTAACTGATGAAAGCTTGCCATCTGTGATTCCAATATTCTGGAGAAGTCATCACCCATAAATAGAGCATTACCCATCTCCAACATGTCATTCATCCCATAGAAATCTGTGCCATTAGCCCAGAAGTCTTGGTCAGACTTATTTATTTTCGAGTCTATTCTGTGTGTTTTAATCTTGTTAATTTTCTTTCGTCTTCTTGAACCTTTAATCCTGGGGATTAAACTCAAATTCTTATGTTTGGAAGACAAGTATTTTACCAAACAAGATATCCCTCTACCACCAGTAAACTGTATTTTAATAGGCATGTTTTCTTTTAAAACTTGCATTTTTTAATATATCTTTATTACTTTATACTATGTGTCTGTGTGGACATACGTGCACATGAGTGCAGGTACACACAGATTATTTGTCTGTGTGTCTGTCTGTGTGGGGGTGTGTGCACATGAGTATATGTGCACACAGAGGCCAGAGTTTCAGATTGCCTCTAGGATAGGGGGGATTTGTCCAGTTTCTGAGTCAATGTATCTTTTCACGTTCTATATGATTGGAATCCTGACTACTGTGATTGATGAACATGAGTGAGGCATAGTTAGTCCTTTATCTCAAAACCCCTGATTTTATCATAGAGTAAACCAGTACAAATGTGAACCAAGAACGACATCTATACAAGAAAACGAACTGAAACCCCAAGTCATGTAAAGCAATAGTGCAGAAGCAGACCCTCCAGCTCTTCAGTTTGTGTCTTGCTTGTGTTTCCTAAGGACGCTGGTTTTCCCGTTCCTGATCCGGGGAGGGAAGCCGACACCTCTGTTTAGCTTTGTCGCTGCAGTCCTGTTCTGCACCGTCAACGGCTACATGCAGAGCAGATACCTGAGCCAGTTTGCTGTGTACGCTGAAGGCTGGAAGACCCATCCCTGTTTCCTGATGGGTGAGTGCACACAGGTCATTCCCTCCACTCAGGCCCCAGAGGCTCTATCAGAAAGCCCACCTGAGAGAAGAACCATCCTAGGAGGTCATGTGACCTCCCCTGGGGCTCCACAGCAGGGAGGATGAGGCTGTCCTTGCTTGGAACTTGGAAGCAGCACCAAGCTGCAGCTGGGTGGGGGCACTTGGAGATGCAGTGCTGCTTTTGATGCACCTGTGGGTGCAGAGCCAGCAGTCAAAAGGAGGAGGATTGCTTCTCTGTCTCCATGTCTGTCTTCTTTCTGTATTTAGTAAAAGATAAGTATCCAAATGCTTATGTTTTTTAATTTATTTTTTGAGACTTTCATTCATGAGTATTGTATTTGCAACCTTTCCATTCCTCCTTCTCCCTCCAACTCTCCCATGTCTCCCCAACTTCCTCTCAAACTTATAACCCCCTTTTCTTTAATTATGGTGACACACACGCACACACACACACACACACACACACACACACACACACAGATGCATGCACATACGCACGTACACAGGAAACCTACTGAGTCCTTTTAGTGTTGCTCAGATGTGTATGTGTTTGGGTCTGACCACTTGGGATTGGATAACCTATCATGGCGCTAATCCCTAGAGAAGATTGATTCTTCATCTTGTGAAAATCCCCAGCCACACTGGCACACCAACTGGTATTGTCATTACACTAGTCTTGTTTAGGCAACCATCCTGTTGAGATTTCATGGATGTGGCATCCTTGTCATGTGTAGAAGACAATGTGTCACAGCAGCCTTCCTGGTCCTCTGGCTCTTACGATCTTTATGCCCCACCCCCTTCCCTGAGCTTTAACTGCAGTGCCTGTGTTATGGATGTACCGCATCGGGTGGGTACTCTGCAGTCAGTTGTCCTCTGCATTCTGAGTGTTGTAGATTTCTGCAGTGGCATCTGCTGCAAGAGAAGCTTCTTGGATGAGGGCTGAGAGCTCCAGTTTTCAGGCTGTGTTGGAGTACAGGCTGTGTGACCCCAGCTAGGTCTGAGACTCAGGTGAATCTAGTGAATCATTTCCGTGTGAACTATTTGGATCATTCTGATAACATCCTTTTGGCCTGTGGGAGTAGCCACCATCTAAAGCTCATCATCAGACAGTGATTCACCAGGAGGCACCGTTGCTGCTGGCCTGCACCTGAGCTGCCTATTAACTATTAACTGTTTACAGACCGATCGACTTTTCCACCGTTAAATAGAAGGACATGAAAGTGGTATTCCCAGCAGGCAGCAAGGCACATTCCCTCATTTATACTTGGATTTCATACAGTGCATTGCTTTGTGAGGAGACAGGAAGCTGCATGGATGGGTAGTTGCCCTTAAGCCACTTATGGCCAGGAGCAAAATTCTAAAAAACAAAACAAAAAAACTCTCCCCTAGCCATAAACAGGCTCAGTCTGAAAGATTTGCCACCACAAGTAACAATCAGAAGATTCTCTGAAACAAAGTGATGTGTGATGAGGGGAGAAGGAATGCACAGAAATGTACAGCCTGTTGCAGACTGTCTTCCAGGAAGCTGAGGCAAAGGGAAGGTTTTAGGAGCAAACTGAAGGGGAGTGTGTGAGGAATTTTCAAAGAAAGCAAAGGTGGAGTCTACTCAGCCTCAACTGAGGCAGCCCTCTTACAGACACATCTAGAAGGAGCTGGGTAAGGCTGTGGTTCTGGAAGAGCCTAGGCGGCAGTTCCTACACGAATACACGCATGCCGAGTTCTAGTCTTCCTGCATGCGTATGTGCATGCACCCCCCTGTGTTGCTCCTGCATGTCTACACCATGCCCTCACCCTGCTCTGTTATTCCTACATGTGTACATGCATGCTCCCCATGAATGCTCCTCAATTCTACATGTACTGTGCATCCCCGGCTCTGTTTACTTATTTGTTTCAGTTAGGGCTTGGCAAAAGTGGATCCATTTTAACTTGGGTAAATGTATCAGTTATTATTCTCCTTAGTGTGACAAACACAAGAGGAAAGCAGCTTAGGGAAGGAAGGGGTTTGGAGGCTCACAGTTCGAGGGCACAGACTGTGATGACAGGGAAGGCATGGTGGTGGAGAGTGAGGCGGCTGGTCACCTCGAATCCAGTCAGGAAGTAGAGAGGTGAATGTTGGAGCTCAGGACCTTAGCCCATGGAAGGTGTTACCCATATTCAGGGTGGATCTTCCCAACTCAGTCAGCGCTGGAAGGAACATAACTGAGCTCCTAGGATCTAGGCCTACCCACCAGACACATCCAGAGTAAACTGCCTTTCCTCACCAAATAGCATGTTTTCCCCTCCATGCTGCACTTGCCACTCCACTTTCTAAGCAGTGAACAGTAGCCAAGCCACAGCCTGGATGCTTTCCTGTCTGAAAATGTCTTCCACCAAACAGTTTAGCTTTTTTTAATTCAGCCTCATTCCAGTTCTCAGGACCTGGGCAGAATGTTTTCAGTCTTTGCCAAAATGTAACACAAATGGCTTCTAGCCCAGCTCCTTTCAGGACGTGTGTTCCCCTCTGAGCCAGTGTGAGGCAGGTTTCCACTGTCTGTTTTCTCTTGGGATTCTGACCTTCTGAGCTCCCAGGATGGGCCACTGAGCTCTGCGTACATCCTTCTGTGGCTTTTCTAGCATGACCTTGCAACTCCCACACTCCCACTGTGAAGCATGTCCAACCTTAGAGGAGCCTGGTGCTCAGGCTTAGCATAGTGGCACCTGTACCCCTGCTTCCGGTTTTCCTTGGTTATTTCTCTCCATTTCTAGCAAAAATCACAATTTGGGAGGACAGGCCATTGTGCCCGAGAAGGCATGGTGGTAAGGGCACGAGGTTACTGGTTACGTGGGGTCAGCGGTCAGGAAGCAGAAAGAGATGAACATTTTTATCCCGCTCACTTTCTCCTTTTACTTAGTTCCAGGCCACAGGCCGTGGAACCGTGCTGCCCACGCTCACGGTGGAGCGGCTCACCCCAGTTAGCACATGCGCACATGTCTAGATGTGTGTCTCCTCAACGTTTCTGCATCCTTTCAAGTTGGCATTCAGTTTTAACCATCACAGATACATTTTTAAAGGCTTTCTATGCCTTTAAATCCCACAGATGAAGTCCACTGTGTGTCATGGATGCACACAACACTAGTTTTCTTCCACTCTCAGCACTGAGTAAAGCTAGTCTCTCAGGAGGGAAACATGGAATCCGGACAATTTGCTTTTCTTTGTTAACTTTATTTAGAAGCCAAATCATGTAGATGTAACATCCAAAATCCAAAAATAAAAAGAACTAGCAAGTCCCGTAATCACCAGGATACAGTAAACCTCACCACAGCATTTGATATGTTTAGAGGGAAAATGACATTGCTGGTGGCAGAGTCAGAATAAAGAAACTCAGGATCCTAAAGGGTCCGTTTACAATAAGAGGGTGTCCCACAGCATGGCAAAATCCACGGGTCCCCTAGTCCATGTAGTGCTGATAACAATTGTAACACCGTTTGTCCTTCACATTTTTAATATCAGAAAAATCAGGTTTGCCCTTTTTGTATCAGAGTCTTTTCTTGTTACAGGCTTGGCACTTTGCCTTTTCTGGCTGAAAATAACTGGTGTGATACCAGTGCTGTCCACGATGACCACTTTTGAGCACCTCTTTCCTAAGCTCTGAGCTGAAGCAGACATTAATGTGTCTTTGAAAGTCTCACACCCTGCTTCTTAAAGACAAACACACTCCTGAGGAAACACCCCAGGGAGAGAAACCTTAGTCACTGATGTGCTAGGGAGAACCATGTTGTACCCACTAGCCGCGGGATGGAAGGAGAGGCATGGCCTGGGCCAGAGGAGACCTGACTGGGAGCTGCTAGCAGACTAATAGGATGCTAGGGACCTGCATTACAGGGCTGCAAGGGAAGGACAGAAGAGAACCAGAGATGGGATCCTGGGGTCTATGCCTGCTCCCCTGTGGATAGGGTGGGTAGGTGTGTAGCCAGTAAATATTCGCCTCTTCCTATATGGAGGGGAGACTGTAAGTGTTTCTCGGTGCAGTTTTCCTGAGGAAAAGGGAAGGCAAGTGTACTGGCAGGCTGGTTCCCTCTGCCCCATCATAAGTCCTGTTTTCTATTCCTGTTTTGGTAAAAACACAGACTGAGACCACAAATTAGGCCCGAGTGATTTTGGTAGAATAGATGTCTATAGACATGCATAAGGAAACAACCTATTGCCGTAGCTAGCTGCCAGCTGTAGCTCATACTCACGCTAGCCCTGACTCAGAGGATTGTGGTGTACTGTTCAGTTGAGCATGGCTTTCTGAAGTCCTGCCAGTTATTAACTACGATAATCTTGTTTATTCTTTAGGTTTTGCCTTGTGGTTAGCGGGCATGGTGATAAATATCCATTCAGACTACATCCTGAGGAATCTGAGAAAACCAGGGGAAACCGGATACAAAATACCCAGGGGTACGTACCGAGAGGGATTTTTCTGCAAAGTTGCTTTGCACACTGCCTGCCTGTCTTCGTTTCTCAGCGCTGCAAACTCGCAGCTGAAGGTTTTCAGTGTGAGCCACAGTTAGGACTGTTCACTTAGAAGGGGTCAGTTCTGGCTTCTGAAGATGATGAAGCAGTGGAGGGGTTCTGTGTTTGGAAGCAGGATAGGGAGGACTTACAGGCCACAGCACACTCTGGTCCTTACTGTCCTGCACTGTGGTGGAATAGCTTCTTTCATGCAATCTCTTGGAAACTATATAAAATATTGGATGGGATTTAAAAAAAAATTTTTTTAATACATTAGTGTGCTACAAGGAAAAAGTCATCAGGCGACAAAATGTGAGTGTGTGCTGGCGTTCAGAGAATACTGTGTGACAGTGTGTGACTGGTACCCCCTCGGCCTCACTTAGAGGTCCCTCTGAGCAACCCACAGCTGTGGGTGGGCTGTGCTCCTCGTGGTCTTGCTGTGGTGCATCCATGGGCCTGGTTGCAGAACCAGCACTGCTGCGTCATGCCCAGAGGAATGGGTGTCCACAAGCTGCAGGTCCCCTGAGGAACCTAAGCACTATGTCCAAGAGTCCCGCTGACTCGGAGGACTGGATGGGGTCAGATTTAAAGTGGACACGGCACTGATGAGTAAAGGAGCCAACAGCTAAGCACCAAGAAAGTAGAACCTCAGAGAGTTCCTAAAGACAGAACAGCATTGCAGGTGAACCTAAAACTTTGAAAACACGTGAGGTTGATTAACAGTAAAAATAAGATTTACAAAATAAATAAAATGAAACGAGTCACGCCAAATTCTAATTAGTCCCAACTCCCCAGAGCCGGGAAGCAGCAGAGCCATCCCCTAGAAGTCACAGTGTGTGATAGACTGTTGTGTGACTTCCTTATGTGAACAAGCATGTGTTCCCCCAAGGCAGGGCACCAATGGCAGACCGGAGAAAGGATGAGCCTCAGGCTAGTACTGTGAGCCAGTGGCTTGGTTGGTACTGCTTACTGGAGCATGGATGACTCAGAGACAGCTGGGTCCCCCACAGCCCACCCCAGCCTGGGTAGTGACTCACCAAAGCGAAGCCAAAGCTGCATTGCTGGAGTTTCCTCCCTGCCTTCCTGAGTCAGCAGGTTTCTCCTCCCCTGCAGTGACTCTCGCCTTTGTAATCAGAGAGGTACCTTGTGAACCCTATGGCTCTCAGGAGATTCCTGAGCTGGGTAAGTGTTGTGGAGTGATTTCTCAGCCATACGTTTCCTCCTGTGCGTGAGTGTTTCTGCTGGAAGGAAACAGCATCGAAGCATAGGTGTGATGGAGGACAAGCTCTGAGGGATGGGGAGGTGCCCCTGAGGCCCTGTGCTCATGAGCAGACAGCAGTCAGCTGTGACTTTCCAAAGGAGCCATCTCCTGGAGAGCACATAGGCACTGCCCCTGCCTCCTAGTCACACCCACATCTGCATAATAAACACCTGATTTCACAATTGGGGACAAGGCATCAGGTCCAGGGGACAGAATAGAAGGATCCACAAAGTGCAAAAGCCGTGCAAGTGACAGGTTCACAAAACACCACATCTAGACTCAGCATCTTTCTCACCACCGCAGCAGGCTACCTGGCCGGAGGCAAGTGAATGAGGAAGGACTTGTTTTGGCTTGCAGTTTTGAGGGTTCTGGGAGGCACAGCAGAATTTCATGGCTGGCATGGCTCATACTGGACATCAGGAAGTGTCAAGAGCTATCTCTAATCCTGACTGGGCTAGAAATACTCTGAAGGTCCACCCTCCTCAACAGCCCAACTTCTCCTAAAAGTCTTACAAGCTCCAAAATGGTGCCGGAAACTGAGCACCACATGTTCAAATACATGGGTCTCTAGGGGACATTTCATAGTCACTGATACTCATAAAATCCAGAGATGGCAGGATCCCAGGGGAGGGCCCTGCCCAGCCAGAGTGGTCACACAGGAGCCTGAGGCCCTTTGAATACAACAGCCTGTCCAGCCCATGGCAGTAGAGATGCGACAAAACTTGTATCCCTTTTCCTTCAAGTTTTTTTTTTCTTCTTTTACTCCTCCTCCTCCTCCTCCTCTTCTTCTTCTTCATTCAAAGTTTTCACTGTGTATCCATGGGTGGCTTCAAACTTGCCTTGTAGACCAGGCTAGCCCTGAGCTCACAGAGATCCCCCTGCCCCTGCTTCCCAAGGGTTGGTATCAAAAGCGTGTGCTGCCACACCCAGCTTCTTTCATTTCTTGACACCAGTTGCATATTCATGTCCTAACCCAACATCATGAAACCAGAAGAACAAGAAAGTCAGAACACCTTTGCAGACACACTGTAGGGGAAATTCCTCTGTTAATAGGAATGCCTCTCTGAGCAGAGGAAGTTGCAGCTGACATCCCAGTGTAGTTTGTCTTTGGGGAAATGAAGCAGCTACAGCATCAGTGCCCATTGACTAAATGCCAGCAGAGCACTGCCCGCTCCAAACCTGGTGCCCTGCCTGCCACAGGCAGAGTGGCTTTAATCCTGCAGTGAGAAGAGACCACCTTCTTGTCTGTAGCTGCACATCTCCCAGAGGCCTCCAGGGCCCTTAGAACAAGCTGAGCAGATGATACAAAGGCTAGTGCCTCCCAGAAAACAGAAGATGCCACCAGCAAGCAGGAAAGGCAATGCAGGAGCTGTGAGGTTAGGCAGGAAATCTTTTCTAACATTCATCATTTCTAATCTTCTGAGTTAAGAGTCACACCAAGAAACAACAGAAACCATAGCAGAACATCCAGCAGGTCCCACAGAAGGATGTGAAAGATGGAAATGAAATGAGAGGAGGAAAGGAAGCCTAAGAGACTGGATTCCATGACAGCTGTACAAAGCAGGGCAGGGGACCTCAGTGTGCCTGTTGCAGGACACAGAACACACCCTGAAGACAAGAAAGCCTTGGTGGTGGGATAGAGCCTCAAGTCTGATATTCAGAGGAGCTCAGCACGTTGTACCATGGGAAAATGACAGAAAGCCATCGGCTGCACCTGGACAATCTTCTCTTTGGTGGTTATGCAGATCCTTGAGGTGGTCCCCAAGGAGGAAACATAGGCTTTTGCCCTAGCATCCCTTACTTATGCTCTGTCAGCTCTGTCAGTGGTTTTAAAGATCCAAAGCACAAGGTGTGACAGCCGTGAGTCTTGAACCGACCAACTCACCGCACGGTCTGCCTTCCAGGACGCTCTGAGTGTGTCACTCGGCATGGGGTCTGTGCTCAGTGGCTGAGCCACACCCAGTGGAGTTGTTTACCAGAGCTGACAGTTACACTGGTGTCTCCTGCCAAGGCCAAGTGAGGTTATTTGGCGGGTGGGTGCAGAGCCTGGAGTCAACACAGAGATAGGATCCCAGCTTGTCCACACACGCAGATGCAGAGACCGTCAACCCTGACCAGGGAAAGGGCAAGCGCGGTGAGCTGGCAGTGACAGTGACAATCCACTGCTTTGTTTTGCTCAATTAAAGCATTCGAGAGCAGATAAAAGCTTGATTGGCTGGTTAGCAGGTTCTGGGATATGCCTGCCTCCATCTCTCCAGAAGTGAGATTATAAGCGTACACCCCACGCTTGGCTTTTTATGTGGGTGGTGAAGACTGAAATCAAGTCCTTGTGCTTACGAGGCAAGTAGCTGTGCCATGCGATCTGTCTTTACACTCTGTAAAGTTAGTGCATAACAATGTCTCGGGCAATACATTTGTTTGTACCGTTTTACACACACTTGTCTTGTGCTGTCTCCTTATGCTGCCTTCTTCAAAGGGACGGCGCCTAGCAGAGTTTTGTGTGGGATTCTTAGCTAGTGTGTGCTCACCAGCCCCTGCCCCACCCCATGCTTCCACCATGGTCTCCACACTGGACACCAAAGAGAAAGGTCACATGGTGTCCTGTTGTGGCCTCCACCCCAGGTTGGGATGGTGTGGCATTTGAAGGGAGGCTGCAGAGGTGCCCACTTCGAGGATTCAGGCTTTTTTTTTTTTCTATCATCATCATCATCATCATCATCATCATCATCATCATCATCATCATCATCATAATCATCATCATCATCGTGTGCGTGTGTATACATGCAGGGGCACACACATGCCACTGCACATGTGTGGAGGTCAGAGGACCATTCCCTGGAGTCGGTTCTCACCTGCCAACCTGTGGGCTCTGGGGGTTGAACTCAGGTCATCAAGCTTGGCAGCAAGTACCTTACCTACTTTTGACCACACTCCCAGACTCTGGCCCTCCCTAAATCCCTTGTCCTATCACTAAGACACTTAGCTTTTCATGGAAGATCTCATGTAACCGGTGCTGAGATAACAGTCCTGGGCCACCATGTCTGCCCTACTTCATTCTCTCTGGGGTGAGTGAGACAGTGTCATTGCAGGGAAGTGTCTGAAGCAGCAGATGAGCCTCACAACCCCCTGGAGTCCGGCCACAGATGCATGCACACAAGAATTCTTAGAAGCCCAGAACCTGAGAACCTCGTGCATGCATGCATGCGTGTGTGAGGACCCACCCACCCTACAGTAACAACCCTAGTATTTGAAACCATCATGTTTAACTGTGTGTTAGATCACAGACCATCTTCACTTTCTCCCTCTCCCTCAGTGCTGTCCTTGCACAGCTCCGGGGACTTGGACTTGACTGGGACAGTGAGGGAATGAAGAAGCCACAGACAGTCACACAGAGAATCTGGGATCAGTTGGACTGCTGGCTGCTGGTGAAACTGCAGCATTCTGAAAACCTGTCCTGTTTATTATGTTGTGTTGAACTGAGAGCCGAAGTTATCACACAGAGCTGATTCGGAAGCGGGTGTGTGGCATACCACTGGATCAAGGAGGGAGGTTTGGCTGATCCTGATAGGAGCTCTCCTTCGTTAGGGAGCAAGCAGTCTTTAGGCTGTAAACATCTATGGGGAGAAAACTGCAGTGGATATTTTCAGCACACACTGTTAATGATCATGCATGGACCAGAGAAAGGCTTTCTGTCCATCCCTGTGAACCCACTCAAAGAAAACATTGCCACACCTGTAGGACAAAGACCCGGTTCCTGGTCTTGACCATGCCCATGTCAACACACACATTCGCTCGACACTTCACACATGTGAGAGTTAAGCCCTGCTGCGCTGTGACCTTGTAGCTGCAGATAAGTGTGTAATCCTACCCAGTACTTGCTTCTAGCCACATACACCAGACTGCGGTGTCTGACCTGTGTTCTCTGTTACAACAGCTTCTTCTCTTCTGAGAAGTACACCACCTGAGCTCCCCCAGGACCTGCGTGCATTTTGGTTGCCGACGTGGCTTCTAGAGGTGGTTTCTGACGGAGGGGATAAACACCTTTTTAAAATAAGTTCTACCCACAGCAGATTTTCCGTGGAGCTGTGAATGGGGACCTAGAATGGAACACACAGGGCTTCTCTATAGTGGCCCTCAGCTGTCCCCCACTCAGCACCAAGTCCATGTCTCCTCAAAAATCTCTCTACTGTAGCATAGCCTGGCTGAGGTGCCCCATGGCTACCACTGCCCAGAGGGTAATACACCTAATGCATATTTGGAAAGACCTTACACCTGAAGTTTTCCTTCGTTCAGGCCTTTCTCTCCCTCCACCTCTGCCAGGCTCTTTGCTCATCAGTCTGCCAGACCTGACCCTCTTCTTCAGAGACAGTCTCTCCTGATTTAAGCTGCTTTCCCAAGTCTGCTACAGAAAAGGGCTGTTTCCAAATCCTGTTGGCAGAGGGCAGCAGCTACATTGAGTGACTTTTTTCTTAGGAAATCCTGTTTCTCAACTAGACTCCCAGCTAGGATCAAATCTGTGATCTTTATCTAACCTCTGCCTCCTTCTGCTCCCACACCTGCGACAAACCTTCCCATTTCTTTCTTCTTTCTGCTTCCCACTACACACACACACACACACACACACACACACACACACATACATACACACACAGCCGGCATTTCCCCTTATGTAGTGGTCTGGCTCAGAACCTGAGACAGGGATGTTGCACAGAAAACCAACCACTCCTCCCCATTATTCCTTTCGTAGGAGGTGACATTTTGCAGATTTTTCTCCGCCCCCCCCACCTCAGATAAAGGCCTGTACTGTCTTAAGTCCCTTGTCCCTGGCTCACCATCCCAGCTCATTAGCCTTTCAGCTAGCATTCAGTGAAGAGCTTTTTTTTTTTTTTTCCAATATTGAATTTTTGTTCTGCCAACAATTTCCAGCACCTCCAGATGTTTGTGGTGACCTTTCTCCTCTTTTCTCTTTTTCTCTAGGAGGCTTATTTGAATACGTGTCTGCAGCCAACTATTTTGGGGAGGTGGTGGAGTGGTGTGGCTTTGCCCTGGCCAGCTGGTCCCTCCAGGGCGCAGTGTTTGCTCTCTTCACCTTCTTCGTCTTGTTCACAAGAGCAAAGCAGCATCATCAGTAAGTTTTAAGACATGTTTGCATTCTTAGTTTGCTCTTAGACTTCAGTGTCGTGGCTTTCAGGCTAGACATTCAGAATGCTAATATTAACTTGAAGCACAAAAGCTGAGAGCCCAGGGGCAGGACCTGTGGGGATCCTCCCTGGGGCCTGCAGCTCGGTGCCTTAGTCACTGTTGTATTGCTGAGAAGCGACGCCATGACCAAACAAGTGTTTGACAGAAAGCATTTAACGGGGAACTTGCTTACAGTTTGATTTAGTCCATTAGCTGAGACCAACATCCTGATCTGTAGGCCGAAATAGAGAGAGAGAGACTAGACTCAGCCTGGGCTTTTGAAACCTCAAAGCCTGCCTCCTCTAACAAGGCCACACCTCCTAATCCTTTCATAGCTCTACTTCCTGGTGACTAAGCCCTCTATTATACAAGCCCGTATGGGGTCATTCTTGTTCACACTGCCACAACCTGCTGAGAAATACAGAGGTATAAAGAAACAGGGCAAGAACCTGAGAGGAAGGTTATACCCAGGAACTACATTATCAAATGTAATGTGCCTGAAGCACAGCGTGAGTGAGAGCTGCCAGAGGGCTGCTGGTTGTCTGTGGCCGGCAACCTAGCTGCCAAGAGAGGCAGCAGCTCTGTCCCACTGGGATGGGAGCAGCCTAGACTGGCAGGCTGTTACATGGATTCTTGCTTGGGTATCTCATCAGGCTTTTCCTTTCTGCTAGTGGTAGCTTAGATGCCAGCCCCCATGCCTTTCTGCTGATTGACCTCGCAGCCTATACTTGGAGCAAGTAGCAGCCATCATAGACAGAATGCATTTGCTTTCTGGCCTTCTTAGGCCTCTCTCACTCCCCTTCATGTCCCCATCTCAGATATAAACACTGACTTCTGTCAGGGAATAGGGCAGTGACTGCTGTAGCTGCTTCATGCTAAGAAGGGGCAGAGTCCATGGGGGGGGTCTAAAAGGAGAAAGAACTCTTATGAGGAGATCTCTGCTGGTCCGGGTGCTGCAGTAACAGTCAGGAGGGCAGTGCATCTTGGGCTCTTTCTGCAGGACTAACTATAGAAACAAAGGAGCAGATGGACTGGAGAGAAGAATGCTAGAGGTCACTTTAGTACAGTCCAGAGAGTGATGACCCCTGGGTTCACTTCCAGGCATGTTGATAGCTATTAAGTGGCTAGAATCACAGTAACAGGGGCCTCCCAGAGAGAGAGAGAAGAAAAAAAATTGTACTGTGAGAGCCAGAGAGATTGGATCTCACCTCTGTCTCTGTCGTGTTTGCTTGTTCTCTCTCTCTCTTTCTCTCTCTTTGTTGTGTGTGTGTTTTGAGACAGGGTTTCTCTGTGTAGCCATGGCTGTCCTGGACTCACTTTGAAGACCCAGCTGGCCTCGCAACGATTTGCCTGCCTTTGCCTCCCTGAGTGATGGGATTAAAGGTTTGTGCCACCACACCCAGCTGGGGGGAAAAATTTAATCACAATTTGATTATTATCAGGTTAAAGCTATTGTAGACCTGTCTTGGCTTCACATAGGCACTGCAATGGTGTATTGAGCCCAATGTCCAAAGAATATGGTTCCCTTAGTCGCTTAGAAAAGCGAACCAGTCATCTCACCCATGAGCTGCTCTTTCCTGCTGGGTGTTTAGGATTAGACAGGTAGCCAAAATCAATCACTTTTTTCTCTTAGTGTCTTTGTTAGGGTTTTATTGATGTGAAGAGACACCACGACCACAGCAACTCCTATAAAAGAAAACATTTCACTGGGGCTGGCTCACAGTTTCAGAGGTCTAGTCTATTGTCGTCATGGCGGGAAGCATGACAGCATGCAGGCAGACGTGGTGCTGGAGAAGGAGCTGACAGTTCTACATCTTGATTCCACAGGCAGTGGAAGGAGACTGTGTTGTCACACTGTGCATAGCTTGATCGTAGCAGACCTCAAAGCCTATCCCACAACGTCATACTCTTCCAACAAAGTTGTACCTACTCCAACTCCACTCCCTATGAACCCCCACCACAGGCACCTTGCTCTGTGTCCCTCCCTCCCTCCTTTGGTCACTTCCATTGCTGAGCATGCTGGTCTCTCCTCGTCTCCCCCACATCCTTCCCAGCCCCCAAGCAGCACACAGGATTACAGCTTATACATTGCCTGCCTTGTTTTCTCTCGAATTCCAGTAACACTGTCTCCCAGCCTCCTCCTAATGCCATTTCTTACTTTTTTATTGATAAGATTGAGAACCCAAAGAAGAGATCCTGATTTCCCCAGCAACACAGTGAATGCCTTGGGATTTTCACTAGTAAGGCTTTTGTTTGGAAAAGTGAATTATTTATTTCCCATTTCTGTACGTTTCATATTCAGAGATTGAGTGGGACTTTCTCCATCCCTGTTTTGATATAGAAAACTGCTTCACAACAGACTTGGCCACCTCATGTCTCATCTTTCCTGATCCAATTTTCAATAGTATGATCGCTCATTTGACTAATTAGAGACACACCACTGTTTAGTTTTCCTAACACATATAGCAGATGTAAAGAATAGCAAGGAGCCTGGACAAGGCAACAGCCCACAAGAGGCTGTCCCTGTGCATGTGGAACCTGGACCTGAAGATGGAGCTACATCTTGGTTCCTTGGCTCCCCTAGTATCCTGTTTGGCTAGTGAGAGGGACCCTCTTGGCCTCCTCCCTAAAACTGGCTGTCTAGCTCTGTGAATATGGTGAATAAAGCTGAATTAAGGAGAGTAGCTGTTGAGTAGACTCAGAAAATGTGGCTCCTGGCTTGTCTCAGAGCTGATACTAAAGGAGAAAACTGGGGTCAGACAGGGTGCTAAGTAAGGTGGTTAGGGAAGGTGTGGGTATCCCCATCCGTGCACCAAGGAGGCGAAAGCCAACTCCCCTAAGATTTCCCTGTCTGACTACATCTCACTTTAGACACACAAACTGGCTCCAAGAATCCTCCAAGAATACTACTTGGCTGCCTTCTCAAACACTGGGCAAAGTCAGACAAATGAAAAACCTGGAGGCTCGGCCCCACTATCCCCTGGGAAGGTTTTCTTACAAGAGATAATGGGAGCATTTGGATTTGCCTATATTTACATTGCCTTCTCTCTGGTTAGTGGAGTCTAAAGACAGCAGAAGGAGCTGGGCCTGGTGGCACAGGCCTTTAATCCCAGCACTGGAAAGGAAGATGCAGAAGGAGCTTTGTGAGCTCAAGGCCACCCTGGTCTGCATAGAGAGTTCTGGACAGCATTGTGAGGCCTGGTCTCAAAAAAAAAAAAAAAAAAAAAAAAGGACAATATAGGCTTACAAACAGTTGGTGACCCCAAATCTAACCAGAATTTTGGGTCAGACATTGGTAAAGGTGGGTACATTTGTCCAGTTGCTTCTCCTTAATCAAGACTACTTACTGCAACTCACTGATGACGCCATAAAATTTAAAGACCTGTCAATTCCTGTTCCCAATGAGTGACCCAAAGATGGTGAGAGCAACCTGGACAAATCCATCTTCATTATAAGGACAGGTGCTTTGGGTCCAGCGTGTTATACAGGATTCGATGGAAGTCTCCTGTTCACTGTAACGCACTGGGTTCAGTTTTTCTGAGGAGCACATGACTTTTGTGCATCTGCTATTTATGTAGATCACTAAGACTGTCTTATAATTTCTGTAAGGTCTCTTGGGAGCTTATCAAGCCACACAGTATGACACTGTCTACAGGTGGCATTAAATTACTGTGTAGGAGTGCTGCATAGCACTGTCTTCAGTATCAAACAGCTGCCATGACATGAGCTGGGAGAACCTATAAAAGATCATCGTGGCCAGGATGGTTGATTGCTCCTGTGTTCGTGTCATTATGTATCACAACGTGGCTGGATGTTTTTCTGGGAAACCAAAATATTAAAAATTACGTTTCTGGGTTACTGGGTTAAAGGAACAAGTGGACAAAGACTAGTCAAGGCCGACTAGCTGTCGGGGGGGGGGGGGGGGGGGGAACCAGCCTTACTGCATTCTTTCCTGACCACTAGAGATACGGTTGGTAGGAAGCCAATCCAGGTGGCTCAAGCTCCTGACAAAAGTCACATGTAGCCTTGTTCCTGGAAGATACCACGAAATATATAGTCACCCCTGTACCCTAGCAACAGCTGATCAGCACAAGAGAGGGCATTTTGACCGAAACCCAAGACCAGGTACTCTCCCTACCCCCAACAAGAGAGAACAAAGACAGTCAAAACCATTAGTGATTTTGGTGCCTTCCCCTAGCCAATCATTTTTAAATGCAGCATCTCCCTTTGTGTTTCAATCAATAGATGCTTGCCAGACTGGAATTCTTCTGCTTTAGGGTGTAATGGGAGGGACTGGGGCCTATAAATCAATCCCAACCCTGCACATGGGGCTCTCAATTGGATACCAGTGCCTTGGTGTCTGAGAGGCCCAGCTCGAGCTATGAGTAAAGATCCTCGTGTAATTGCAACAGACTCGGCTCCTGGTGGTCTTTTGGGGGGTCTCACAATTCAGGCACAACATCCTGGTGCATTAGCCAGGAACCCCAAAAAACCCAGGACCCCCGAGCCGAAGGATCGGAACCCCGGGTAAGCATTTTTGTCTTGGCCAAGTTCTGTGTTTTCTGTTTCTGTTATGTCATTCTATGTATCTTTGAGACCTCAAGGCAGTGTCAGTGAGTAACTGCATACCAGTGAGTGGCTCCTGGTGGTCTTTTGGGGGTCTCAGAAATCAGGCACAACATTTCCAGAATGAAAAAGAAAACCTGAAAAGCTGATCATCTTACAAGGGTCTGAGCGAGTTGTATAAGTGTGCTAAAATGTTTTACGCTAACTTGACACAAGCTAAACTCGTCTGAGAGGAGGGGACCTCAACTGAGAAAATACCTCTATAGACAGGCCTATAAGGCATTTTCTTAATTAGTGATCAATGAGGGAAGGCCAGCATATTTTGTGCAAGGGGGTCTATCCCTGGGTAGGTGGTCCTTGGCTATCCCTGAGCAGGTGTTCCTGGGTTCTATAAGAAAACAGGCTGGCCAAGCCATGGGAAGCAACCCTATAAGCAGTACTCCTCCATGGCCTCTGCACCAGTTCCTGCTCTCTTTGAATTCCTGTCCTGAGTGCCTTCAATGATTAACAGTGATGCGGAAGTGTAAGCCAAATAAGCCCTTTCCTTGCCAGGTTGCTTTGATCATGGTGTTTTGGTGTTTCATAACAATAGTGGTAACCCTAACTAAGACAGTAAGATATGCAGAAGGTCAAAGTTCAACACACTGATGTCAAACCTCTACTTAAATCAGTGGAATTATGGGTCTACTCTTCATATCAATTACAAGAATTTGTTTAAGGTTTGGCTTTTGTCTAAGTTTTGTTTAAATATTATATAATAGTTAAGAGGACCAGGCTGCGAAGTCGGCCTTCTGGTGGTCAGTATTAGAGGGATAAAAGAGGACTTATTTACTGCTTACCCTCCAAGAGCAAGTATGTCCCAGGGGATCATGAGGCATCTCTCAAAATGCACTGTAACTGTGGGGAGTTGCCTGTTCTTTTTGTTCAGGGAGACCACAAAGACCCTACACAGTGAGCCCTAACCAGTGTCCAGTCCAAAAAGAAGAAACATCTCCTCCATGTTTCCAAGTGAAGCCACAGTAAGGGAAGGCCTATGGCTTTGACTTATCCTCATATAGATGGAACAATACGTGAAAGAAAAAACAGGTCAGGGCTCCTCTCAAGCTAAGCAATCCATATCCTTAAGTGGCCATGATACTAAGTGTGGTGGTTTGAATGAAAATGGCTCCAAGGTCCATTGGGAGTAGCACTGTTAGGAGGTGTGAACTAAACGTCTGAATGTAAGCCAGCTCCAATTAAATGTTTTTTCTTTCTAAGAGTTGCTGTGGTCATAATGTCTCTTCACAGCAGTAAAACCCTAAGACAGTGTCCAAGAAAACAGGCTTAGCCTTTTTTCAGTATCTAAAAGAAAGAAAAAGGAAGTTAAACTTTTAAACTCAGAAAAGCAAGCAGACTTGGCAGAGCTGCATGATGGCTGGGACTGCACTGAGGGCTGGGTTTTCTCAGGGAAAAGTATATTATCTCATTAAGGGCTAATTACTCCTACTGTCTCTTTAGCATGGCTTTAAGTAAATGTCACTTCCTGACAGTCCCTTGGCCAGGTGACTAACAGCCCCAACTGGATGAACTTTTAATGAAGGAGTCAATAGTATGTAATGTTCTACTCATTGGAGTAGATCAGAATGTAAGGTCCCCATCCAAGGCCAAAGGCAGATTCCGTTCCTTTGACTAGGAGCAAATCACTTTCTTAATGGACCTGAACAGGGTCCTGATAACCTCAGTGGCCTCTAAAGATATATAAACATTTTCCCCATAAGAATAAAGAACGTAAAATCACTTAGGAAATGGGCTGACGTTGGGGAGCACACTTAACCCATGTCCACCATGAAAGCATTAGCATCTGGACTGGAGAGTCTGTTACATATCCAGCTTCCAGGCAGCGGTGCTCATTTAGGAGGAGCATCCCTTTCTGGCCTGGAAAAATGGACCTGATGGCCTTTTCAGTCCCCAGCCCTAAACTGCTTAGCCGCTTCCTGTGCCAGGTCCCCATCATTTGCAGGATTTCTGAGCTGTAAGTGTTTTTTGTCATTGATTGTTTAAATTGACATCAGTGTGGGATGGTTTTAAATCCTAAAGAACAATAATTCAGTTTTATGGAGGTAATGATCAGAAATATCACCCTTATTAGCTGAGGACAAAGTAATTATGCCTTTGAGGGCAGGGTTCAGGGTCTTACTTTTGCTGGTCTGAAAACAGAAACCCCTTGCCCTTGCCTTTCAAGTATGGGCATGTAATAACAGGACTGGTGTTATAAACCCTATAAACCCAAGAGCAATTCCTCGCTTTGTACTCATTGCAGTGTTGGAAAACAGTTTTGCCTGGCAGTGAAGCTGTAGTAGCAGCATTGGAATTTCAGTTTATAAATGCTCGTATTGTCAGTCAAGCCATAGGCCATTTGCTGCTGTAGCTTGCCAATAAAGGTACTCTTTAGAGAATAAAACTTAAGGAAATTTAAGGGGAGGCTGCCTTCTCCAGGAGCCTATACAGCCATACTTACTTGGCAAAGGGTTGAGGACATGACAGGTCCCAGCTCTCCATGAAGTGGTAGAATAGGTACCACTATTTTATAATATTTTTATAAAATATTATATTATATTATATTTTATAATATTTTTATATTAATTATAAAAATAATGCTTTGTTATTTGTTCATACTAAATGCTTGTACCTGAAGATCAGCCATAAAGGAAACAGAAATTCAAGAGAGAGATTAAACTATTGTAATGTTTACATATTTATTTACATATTTATTTATGTTTGACAACCTCAGTGTGTCCTCAGGATACAGTGAAGGAAGTTTTGCAATAGTGATTTAGAAAAGGAAAGACAAGAAAGAATGTGTTTGTAGAATGCTGGCTGTTGCCACTGCCTCTCTAGCCCGAGGCTCAAGTGCTTGGTCTGTGGTGTAGGGGCCAGCATCACTCAGCTCTGCAGGATGTGAAGATGAGCCCCTGAGGAGAGCCTGCTATCGAGAAGCAGGGAGCAGTGTAGGTGTGTCTGCAAGCCATAACACAATATCTGACAGGAAAACAGTTTAAAGACTGGTTGGCATAATCTGTACGTGATGGGGGTGGGCAGTTAGCTTTCCTGCAGAGGGATCATGAGCTCAATCAGTAGTGATGGGACCACTGAAAAAGAGGAGTCAGGCCTGTGGTAGGCCACACAGGTGACAGCTTTAGTTCCAGGGATAGGAAACAAGAAAAAAAAAAATAATGGCTTTTAAAAACTATCTATACATGTATGCAAACGTAAACATCTTAAAGTGTGACTTTTTGAGGTGGACTTGTTGCAAAACATAATGCAGCAAGGTGGCGGTGTGGCACGCCCACGCCATGGTGTGCCCCTGAGAAACAATACCATGCAACAGCCCTGGTATAAGGAGGTTTGTTGGGGGAAAGAAAAGTAATAAGGGCCTGGAGAAGGGGCAGAGGCAGAGTGCACATGTAGACAGGCAAGGGCAGAGTCGTGAGGGCATAGAGAGGTCTCAGAAGTTAGAGAGGGACAAGAGGCAGAGAGAGCTGGGATGGTGGGTGGTCCTTTTATCGGGCACACATACCAGGCGGCAGCAGCTGGTCATGGCATAAGCCCTTCTTAGATCCCCAGGCCAGCAGAATCATCTGTATGCTAACACTTGTGAGGTCAGTAATTTAACAAGACAGGCTTACTTTAATCATTTAACCAGCATATCTCATTCCTGCCTGTCTAATGATTTTTCAAACGATTTGAAGAACAAGCTCTCAGCAGCCAGTGGCGTGCAGTGGCCTCTAGGGATGTGCCACATCACATAACCAGTTTGCTCTCTCGTCTTTGCTGACGTGTGCTCTGCTGGTTACTCCTCCCTGGCCCTTCCCAGACCACTGTCACCTTCAGTAGGCAGTGTCTAGAAGAATCAACCTCCCTCATCCGTGGGGGGTACCCTGTGCAGGTATTCTCAGGGCATCTCAAGGAACTGGGCTGAGTGGCAGAGCCCCTAGCAGGCCTGTGGGTGCCTCAGAACCTGTGAATGTCCACAGTCACACAGTGAAATGGGAGGAGGCTCTCATCTCTGCATACCCTGCCAAAGAGGTGACAGGGAGGCAGAGGCCCTGGCCAGCTTCTTGTCATTTTCCCTCTTGCATAGACAGCATGTGACAGTGACTGTGGTGGTTGGCCCATATGTTATTACCATTTCTGTGTTTGTGGACTACACTTAGATTCACCTAAACGCAGCATTACGTCCCTGATTCACCTTCCGTTCATCACCTTTACGCTTCTGCTACAATAACAAATAATTGTTTTCCTTTGTCATTTTGAACTGCTTAGCATCTTTTGCAGCTCTGGAAGCTTCTTTTTACAGACTATTTCCAAATCTTATAAGGGAAAAAATGAGATTTTGGAGATGAGGTTCCCTGCACTGTTCCTCAGGGTGGTCTCCAGCTCCTAGGCTCAAGCTACCCCTCAATCCAGCCTCTCAATGCTGCAACTACAGGCGTGGGACACAGCTGGGTTCTTAATTTCCGTTCTTATCCTGCCGGTTCAGTTGTCAGCTCCCCCAGCTGGCTGCCTGTGTTGATGTAATTATATCAAAGCTGAAAATATCATTTGTCTCAAGTGAAGGGATGAATTGCAGACATTACCAATTGTATTTTTAGTATGTGCCAGCATCTATCCTTCCAAAAAGAAAGGTGAATTACCTAGGTCACTTCTGAGACCCTCTTCAGATATTTGAAATTATTCAAACATGGACAAATCTACACTTAAGTTACTAGGTCACTATTGTTTAAAAAAAAAATCTCAGGGGTGAGATGATGATTCTATACACTAAGGTGTTTGCCACCAAGCCTGAGAGTTCAATGCCTGGTACCTATGTGGTGGAGACAACCAATTCTCGGAAAGTTATCTTCTCACCTCCTCACACTTGCTGTAGTAAGTGCATGTACACACGCACACACATGTATACACACATACACATTTTTAAAATATAAAAAAATAAATCCTTGGTATTTCTTGCATAATCACTTTCGTTACCATCTTCGCAGATACTTAAGTGGCAAAATGAATTGGTTTTACACCTTTCTTCTCTCTCATTTTAGGTGGTACCATGAGAAGTTTGAAGACTACCCCAAATCGAGAAAAATACTAATTCCATTTGTGCTTTAGTGTTTTGTCAATGGCACTGTCTTTCTGATGATCTCTCTCTGGGCACTCATCTATAAATGAATTGTTTTCCTTAATTTTCCTGCAGCTTCATCGTTTTTAGGAAGGGCTATAGAGGGGTTTGTCCCCTGATAAAGGAGTAAGCCAAGCATAAACTGATTCCACCCTGTGCAGTTAGGAGATATGCTGCCTTGCAGGTCATATATGGGGAGCAGTGGGATATTATAGCTGATGAGGCCTCTGGCTTCAAATGTGCCTCTTTGGAGTTTTGTTTTTGTTTGTTTGCTTGCTTGCTTTTGAGATAAAGTTTCACAGTGTATACCAGGCTGGCCCTGAACTCACAGGGTTATGAGGTCACAAGACCTCTCATAGAGGGGCGTGTTTGGCACCTCTTCAGTGCCACCGAACCTGGCAGTGCCGCTGTGGCTTCTACATGGCAAAGGTGGAAGAGGACACAACTGATTTCACCACCTTTTACAACCCTGCACAGGTTTTATCCAGGTCAGTATCAGCCCCCTGCCTCCTCAAGGGACCTGTGTTCTGCCTGCTCAGCCCTTGCCACAGAGGCCTGGAGGTGGGGGAGTGTGGCCGGGGAGTGTCTGCCGCCCTTTGACCCCCCCCCCCCCCCGATCTGGGAAGAGAAGTGCTCCTACAAACATGTCCTGTCCCCAGGAGAGATGGGACTACAAGGCTGTATCCGCTCACTGGCACTGTGTTTGTTCTTCCTTTGAGCGAGGCAGAACTAGAATCCTTTCAGGTACTTTTCGAAAGTATCTTTCTTAATATCACAAAACAAAATGTCAAAACCAAATTTCTTATTGTGAATGCACCCAAGGACCAATCGTGGCTTATGAAGATGGAAAGCTCAGGGCTAGCCTGAGCTGTGTAGGGAGCCCGTTTTGAAAAAAAAAAAAAACTAAATGAAAAACAAATAACAATCGGCTAACAGTTTGAGGAAGTGACCGCAGTAATAAAAGACACCACTCACCCAGGCATCAGCTTGGGAGAGAGAGCTCAACCAGGACACTCACCCCCTGTGCTCTGGGGAGTCTGAGGACCACTGGTGAAGAAGGGTCCCCACAGGCCGGATCAGCACAGCACTGAGAATGCACCTACCCCTGGCCCACTGTCACCGGGAGCCGGAACTGAAGGAAATGGCTGTGATAGGACCGTGTGCGTTCTGTCCCCAGAAAGGAAGCTGCATGAAGACCTCTGAGCACTTCACAATGTGCACATACCACCTATTGTCTCTACCTGCTCCTCCAACCCCCCTTCCTCAGTGAGGCCCACCTCCTGTGTCCACCCTCCACCTTCCCTGTGCTCTCTCCAGCTGGCCTTCCCCGAAGAGCCTCCTCAGCGCTTTTGCTCTCATACACAAACTATCCCTGTGCCTCTAATTTGCAGAACATCTAGAACAGATGCAGAAAACTTCATGATGTGGCTGTTTCATTTTAACCAAACAGTGTTTAAATGGGGGAACTCACTGTAAGATCCTTTACCCTCCCCTTTCTGACCAATAACTGGCTTATGCAGATAGAAAGCCCGGGACTAGCCTGGGCTGTGTAGGGAGACCTTGTTTGAAAAAAACTAAATAAAACAATAACAGCTAACAGTTTGAGGAAGTGACCTCAGTATTCATAACACAAAGCAGGCACATAGCAGCTCTCCTCTCAGAACCTCAGAGGCTAGGCCTGCCTGGTGTGTTCTGGAAGGTTTACATGGAACTCAGGTGAGCCCCTGAGGATGCTTGCTGTGAACTTGACCTCCGTCACAGGGCATGGTGCTAGCATGGCACCCAGAACTCCAGGGTTGCTAGGCAGATGCCTTGTCACTAAGCCACACCACACACTAGCCACGCAATGCCTCTTTGTTTATAAAGGACCAAGCCGCCTGAAGGCGGGATGCGTGCTAAGTGGAAGATTAATTAAAAAGGTGTCCTGTCCTAACATTACACTCCATTTCCTAAAACTCCAACTTACTGTGTGAACCATGATTATTGAGGAAATTAATAAACCTACAGTTGTAAGTCCAGTTGTGTTGTTTGTCTCCATGGCAGGTTGGGATAATGTTCAACCCTAGAATCTCACCTCTCTCCCAATGTCAGGTGGTCCTTTAATACCCTAGGTGAGATTGCATAAGCAGAAAGACCCCTTTCTGCTTTTAATTAAGTTTTTTTCCCCCAAATTAAAATCTGTCCAATAGGTTTTGACTGGGATAAAATGAAGCTAAATTTTATAATATTTCTAAGCTTTATAATAAAGCTGCTAAATTATCTCAGGAAGTCCAGCGCTTCCTGTCGCCATCTTCATGATTTCCAGTTTGGCAGCATTCTTTTTGTTGTCATTTGCTGCTTATGTGAGCAAGAACCTGGAGGAAAACACTAAAGATCCTCTGGATTCTCCTGTGATCTCAACACAAATGGCTTTTGAGTATTCTTTTATTTCCTTGTGTGATTAATAGTTCCTTTTCTGCCTTTAGTCCTCAGGGCATTTTCTTTCGCCCTTTTAAAAATCATTTACTTCTTGGGCAAGCAAGAAGTGTGTTTGCCGCACAACTTTAGCCACCATATGGAGAAGAGGAAAACCAACTCCAAAGTTGTCCCCTGGCACACCTCACCACGAACACCCTGCCATGTGTGTGCCACCCCCCCACAGTAATAAATCTGGAGTAATTTGTTTATCTTGAGACTTTTTTTCAGATGCACTTCATACAGGAAACAAAGAAAGGTTTTTACAGCATGTTTGCCCAATATGGGTGGAGTACAACTTCATTGACACTATAAATTATCTTTTTTTTTTTTTAATGTGAATGTGGGCGTTTTTGTCTGCATGAGTATCTGTATACCACGTATGTACGTATGTATGTGCAGTACCCATAGACGACAGAGGCCGTCAAATCCGCTGGGACTGGAGTTACAGATGCTATGAGCACAGTGTGCATGCTGGGAACCCAATTCTGGAAGAGCAGCCAGTGCTTACAACCACCGAGCCGGCACTCCAGCGCCGATGCTTATCTTTTTCTTTAATCTTTTTTTTTTTTTAATCTAAGCTAATTTTGAGTTTAACTTAGCCTTGTTGTTGTTGTTTTGGTTTTTTTTGTTTGCTTTTTGGGTTTTGTTTTTTTTACTTTGGGTGGGTATCTTGTTCCACTCACATCTGCCTGGGGACAAGTCTTGTACTGATTTACTGCCTTAGCTGCTGAGGTTTTAGGTTTTGAAGTTGTGTGTTTCCTGTAAATGGGACCTCTTTTCTTCATCACAATGTTCGTACAGGGCAGGAGAGATGGCTCAGCAGAGGACCCAGTTCAGTTCCTAGCAGCCATGTCAGGCAGCTAGTCACCACCTCCAACTCCAGCTGCAGGGGTTTTCAGTGCTGCTTATAAAGCTGTACTAAATACTCTCTAATTTTAGTTTTTAGATTATTTCTGATCCAGAGAATTTTTAGGATGATATGTTTTAGAAGGATATTTTTTTGCTTTTCATTAATTTGGAGTTTTTGTTGTTTTGAGACAAGATGGTACTGTGTATCTCAAGCTACCCTTAAACTCCATCCTCCTGCCTCAGCCTCCTAAGTCTTGAAATTCCAGGCATGTGCCATCGTTTTTTACACAAAAGGATTTCTTTTTTTTTTTTTTTCCTTTATCACAGGTGTGGATATAGAATATTTTCTGCAAATTTTCTCTGTGGGTCTTGCATTTTCTTGATAACCTGAAGAAAGCACTCTCTCTCTCTCTCTCTCTCTCTCTCTTTTTAACATTAACAGGACCACATTGTAAAGTGTATCCTGTTTGGTTCTGTGATTATTAATTCGAACATTTTATTTTCCTCTATAAATAGATTTATCTCCCATGTCTGATTCTCCTTGTATTTCTGATGATGATCTTGCTTCCCTTGACAAGGCTGTGTCTTTGTAAACCCCTCTTGAGCCTGCACCTCTTACCAACTTAAAACTCTTCCTCCAGTTGACCACTTCATGACTTAACGTCTGCTGTGATAAGAACATCACCATGGTGTTTTCTTGGTAGATGCATACATCTCATATCCATCAGCCATTTTTTTTACTTGCCTTTGAGCTTTTAAATGCCACTCGTTTTAGTCATCTTTAACAAATAAATGGATTTTGCAGGTAATAAATTAGTTCATATTCTTCCACTAATCATCACATTAAATTGTTTCTTTAATCGTGTTTTGCCCAAATGCATGTCTGTGTACCAGGAAATGGGGTCAGTCCTTGGAGCTAGAGTTATAGATGGTTATGAGCTGCTATGTAGATGCTGCAAATCAAACCAGGATGCTCTGGAAGAGCAGCCAGTGTTCTTAACTGCTGAGCCATCTCTCCAGCGCTCCTTTTAGTATTTTACAAAATCTTTTTCTTATTATCTATAATGATTTGGAAAAGAGATTTCCTTTCTAAAAAAAAACTATTGATATTGGCCCTTTTTTTTTTTTTTTTTTTTTTTTACTGTTCCTTCCAGAGTGGCACAGAGGTGAGCTCAGCATATGATTTTACCACATCTTGCCCAGGGTAAATTCTGTAAAAGAACTGGGCGGGGGGGGGGGTGACCCTTCAGCACTGTAGGATGAGACAGTGGGTGAGCAGACACCCAGATGTGTGTGCTCTGTGACATCGGGGGTCCTGTCCTGCAGAGTAGCCCAGTGAAGCTCTCCTGGTCTGTCACATGCATTCTTGCCCCTGACAAACTTAAAGCCCAGAAATCAGCTGCATACTAGTTTAAAGGGAACACACACACACACAAGAGCGACTAGGTTACCATCCTAGGAGCAAAGCCCCCCTAGGCTGCTATGAGGAAGGCTGAGGAAGAAGGATCTCGCTGAGTTGGAGGCCAGCCTGAGCTACATAGTGGGTCCCATACTAACCTGGGCTACAGCATGAGGCCTTGTCTGGAAAATATTTGACATGTTGGTTTTGGGAGGCCATGGTCTGTAATGGTTAGGTACCTTCTACCTCACAATTCGGGATAGCCTGGGTAAGGGTTGATGGTCCCCCCAAATCACTTCTGCTCTGCTTTGTTTTTGTTTTTTCCTTTTGGTTTTTCAAGATAGGGTTTCTCCATGTAGTCCTGGCTATCCTAGTCTCATTTTGTAGACCAGGCTGGCCTCAAACTCACAGAGATACACCTGCCTTTGCCTCCTGAGTGTTGGGATTAAAGACATGCTGCATCACGCCCCACTCTGCCTTTTTTTTTTTTTATGAGCTGTGACACAAGCTCACCTTGTGCATCAGGAAGAGGATGATTCTGGAGAGCAAGTGACGCAAGATCAAGAGGAAATGTCACTTTACAGATGAGGCTTCAAGAGACTGAGCATCCACTGTGGGTTGTCTGAGGGACGTGGGCTCTGGGACACTTGTCACTAACACAGTGGACAATGGACCTATGTTTCAAATGAGCTGAATAATACTTTGTGCAAAGAATTATGAAATTTCAAGAATACTTTAAGTTGCTTGTCTTTGTGCGTCTGTGAGTTATAAGCATTCTGTGGCAAAGCACAGGCCTCAGTGTTCTTTCGGAGGTCAGGGAGTGAGCAGTCAGTTTTACCTTCCATCTCATTTGAGATTGGGCCTCTTCATTGCTCTTCAGCTGGGTACAGAGCTGGTGCCCCGCGTTGGGTCTGGCCACCCATCCTCAATAAGAAAATTTAAGGCCAAATTAGAAGTGGAAAGGAGAAAAAGATTCACCAAGTATGGCCACACTGGGAAAAGTGACAGAGATCCAGTGAAATCCCCCCAAAGTCCATCTTTGGGGTCCTGAAAGTAAAGTTTAAATAAAGAACTAAAATTGCAGCTCCAGTCACCCTGTGGCCCTGCTCTCCACTGACCCATTATTATCTGGGTTTCAGTCATCCCGTAGGCGGCCTGATAAGCTGTTAGAACTGCGCTGCCTAAGGCGCTGGAGAGATGACTCAGCAGTTAAGAACACCGAGTTGCTTTCAAAGGACCCCGATTCAGCTCTTAGCTTCCATACTGGACCTAACAACAGTCTGTAATACCCGGTCCAGGTGATCCAGCACTCTTTTCTGGCCTCTTCATACCCACATATGACAAATAAATAGATTTTTTAAAATCCTGTGAAATCCTTTTTTGGGAAGCAAGTCCTTCCTGTGATTGACACTTTTTCCTTTTCCTAGAATGAGAGTCCGTGGTGGGGCGGGATTTCTTTTCCTTTGTGGTCCTTTGTTTTAATAGTTGGATAGTCAGATTAACAGACCCAAAATGTCTCTTTAGAAGATCTTCATTTCTTGTCAGACCTGTTAAAAGAGAGACCAGCACTAAGCCCCTCCCTGTAGCTTAATCTGCTCATGACCAGCCAGCTTCCTGACAGAGGCTTCAGAGGCTACCTTCCCACAGCTCACTAACAGCACCTCCCATCCAGGCCAGTCCTCAGAGAGCCTCCGTGCAGACCTCAGGCCCTTCTCTGCAGCACTCACAAGGAGCTGCCCATTTCTCCCTGCCATGCACCTGCATCTGTCACCCGCTGCAGGAAGGCCACAGGCTTCAGGAATCTTGGTCAACCTCAAACCAGCGAGACAGTTTACAACCTACGTCAGTCTCCTCAGCGAAAGGCTCTCCATGGCTAGTGCCACAAGCATCTGCTTGCCCTACAGTGAGTGAGTGAGCATTCACCATGTACGTGTCTGTCTGTTCCACAGTGAATGAGCACTCACCAAGTACCAAGCACGTGTCACCACAGACAGACCCTGATCAGATGAAGTGACAATCAAGAGACAAAGAAGCTGAAACAGTATCACAAACTCTCCCGCTGGATACTTTTAGTTCAGGGGTTTCTGGGACATTGCCCTTCTGGCTTCATCTCTAGACTTCCTTTCCTTACCGAAGGACACCCTTGACAAGACAGAGAAGAGCAGAGACCTGACACAGGGACTGAAGTGGGATAGGCACCTCCTCTGGGGACACTGTCAGCAGCAGGTACCTCCCTGTGCCCTGGCCAGCCAGGAAGGTGGAAGATTCTCCTGCTGGCCACACCTATTCAACACCTGTTTGCAAACTGTGCTGGAAGAACTGCAGTCTCAGAGCCTGAGAAAACTAGTGTCTCTAAAAGAACCTTTGCAACACCCTGGTTCCTACAGTAATGAAACCCAGTAGTTTCAGAAGTCCAAGTAAAGGGTTGGGATATAGTTGAACGATAGGAAGAGGGCCTGGCACACACAGTACCAGGCTCTGGGTTCAACCCCAGCCCTGCGAAACTGAGAACAGGGAAGGAAAGAAAACGTACCCAGGCATAGTGGCTTCTCCCTGTAACCCCACAGGTGGAAGCTGAGGCAGAAGGGTCTGAAGCTTCAGCCTGGGCTACTGGCTAAGCTCCAAGCCATCCTATGTTCCAGAGTGAGACTGTAAAACAGCATCAGCCTCAGCAGCGGCCTCGGTGTGACACAGAATAACCAGGGCCAGGGAGGGGCTGACATCCGCTCTGACGCAACCAAGATACATATTCTCAAGATAAACTCACACTTGCTGCCCTTGGAGATGTTCAGACTGTGTGCAGTGCCCGGTGTTCCCTTGAGAACTTACCACAGACAAGTTGGCACTCTCTTCATCTGCCATTTAGCAAAGCTTCAATTGCTATACCTGGCTAAGCCCTCTGATGACTGGACACTGCCTCTCAGGGACAGCACAGACCCGTGTCATTCTGTCAATGCAAAAACAAACAAACAAAAACCCAGCTCTTATCCTAAAGGGCATAAGACAAAGTTTATTCTGGAGCCATTTTGAGTGATCATGGCTCAGGAACACAGATCTGGATTACCCCAAATTCCATGTCCCAACATGGAAATAGCTTCATTAAGTTTTACAGTGTTACAGAACAAAGAAAGTTATAAAAAGGAAAGTTTAAGCTGGGTGTGGTGGCACACACTTTTAATCCCAGCACTTGGGAGGCAAAGGCAGGCAGATCTCTGAGTTTGAGGCTAGCCTGGTCTACAAAGAGAATCCAGAGTCCAAGGCAGCCAAGGCTACACAGAGAAATGCTGTCTCGAAAGAAAAGAAAGGAAGAAAGGAAGAAAGGAAGGAAGGAAGGAAGGAAGAAAGAAAGAAAGAAAGAAAGAAAGAAAGAAAGAAAGAAAGAAAGAAAGAAAGAGGAAAAGCAAGTTTAAGGTACCAGAGAGGTGGTTAAAGCCAGATGGGAAAACTGCTTTTGAATTGGTCAAAGCTAGTGGTCTGCTAAGTTAATAGATTTCAAAAGGGTTTTATCTATTAGTCATGGGATGTTAGTTCTGACACAGAGGTTGTCAAGGAATGGCTGTTGTGGGGGCTGTGGCTAGCCCGCGATAAGGTAATTAGCCTTAGGACCTACAACATTCCAACCTTTGTACATTATTATAGTTTTATTAGTCAATCCATCTCTCATTCACAACTTGGTTCCCCTGCTGGCCAATGATCCCATTTTGTGCATGCAGAGGTCATGCATTGTTTATTAAGTATTATAAGGGCCTTTATATCCAGGAAGCTCATTCTTATAATCGGATGTAGCTGAAGTTGAGTACTTGGCAGGATGGCAGTCTTCAGGAGAGAGGAATAGCTGGTGAGGGCTGTTAAGAAGAAAGAAACCTGGGGGCTGGAGAGATGGCTCAGTGGTTAAGAGTACCGTCTGCTCTTCTAAAGGACCTGGGTTTAATTCCCAGCACCCACATGGCAGCTCACAACTGTCTGCAACCTCAATTCGTAAGGACCTGACACCATCACACTAATGCACATGAAATAAAATAAATTATTTTTAAAAAGAAATACTGTAACTATTAAAAAAATAAAAAGAAAGAAACCTAGGAAGTGGGGATGGATGGATTTCTGTGAGTCTGAGGCTAGCCTGCCCTAAATAGCGGGCTACAGGATAAACAACAAGGGCTACATTGAGACCCTATCTCAACAAAACAGAAGGAAGGAAAGAAATCAGAAAAAACTGAGTCTTAAAGCTATTAGCCATAGTGACTAGTATCTGACTGTTTTTCTTTTGTCCTTTATGTCTGACATAAATAACATTTCAGGTGACAGAGAGTAGAATTATTCGACCTAAATTAAATAATCAAGAACACAGTTTGGCCTAATGGAGTGAGAGTGACAGATTAAAAAAAATGTATTGTAAATAACCAATTTTACATCTATTTATTTTTTTGGTTGTCTACAATATTTATTAGAAGTTATAAAAGAAAAAGAATCCCCAAAAGTGAAAAAAATATATTATGTACAAAACCACTTTCCCTCAGGAGGAAGGTTCTGCTCCCCCTTAACGTGCAGTGCTGTCAACGGTAGCTGCAGATGCCACTGCTCCCTCTGCTGTTGCCTGGCCTTCAACATGATTCTCAGCCTCAGCTTCCATGTTTTCTGAAACTTCATTTCCACTGGGACAGCATCGCCACTGCCTTCATTAACCTCCGCTCTTGTTTGGCTTTCTTTACATCATCATTCCAGGGACTCTCTTCCTCTTTTTTCTCTTCTTTCTGAGAAGATGGGAACTATCAGTCACACAATTTGATGAGAAAGCACCATCCTGTTGTCTTTCTACCAACATCATGGAGGCCGAGGAGCCTGCTCTATTGGGAGTGAAACCTGAAGTAGCGCTCTCCAGCAGAGTAGCTTTCAGGGCAGTTCAGCTACATTCCCACTACACTGAGATTCCTTTGCATCTTCTATCTTCTCTCTAATTTCAGGTAGCAGCTCTTTCAGCTCCTCAATTTCTTTCTCATATTCAGTAAATGAGCCTTCAGCCTCTTTCATCTGCTCATTTAGTACAGCCGTTCTCTTTTCAATGACTTCAACACATTTGCCAAACTGTGCCACTGCTTCATTATACTGAGAGTTATAACCATAGGCTAAACCCAACCGATAGTGAGTGTCTGCAAGGAGACAGTCATGAGCTTCCAAATATTGTTCTTGCAGGTTCAGGCAAGCCTGGAACTCCTCCTCCACAGCTTGGATATAATTCTCAGATTCGACACTAACTTCTCCAAGTTTCAGATGGGCTTGTGCAGCATAAAGCCGGGCTTCTTTTGATTCTTGACTTTTAAAAATGATCTTGGCTGAATCCAGTAAATCCCAGGCAAGCTCTAAGTTCCCAGTCTCTTCATTTTCTTGAAGAGACTGGTCTTCAAGAATGGATTCACTTGGTGTTTCCTCAGCTTTGTCATTTTCTTTGTCTTCTTCCCCTGAGCCTTCAGTTTCTGGCCAACTCCAGAAAAAAAAAAGTGACTTCCCATAAAAAAAAGAAGGCTTCTCTACCCTCATAAGCTGTTTCTCCATACTTCTTGCCTAAAAGACTAGCTGCTTCCTGGAATGCATTAACAGCCAATGGAATGTCCCCCATCACCAGATGTTTCTGTCCTAATCCTAGTAGTTTCTTAGCTTCACCCTCCATATCCAGACTCTCCATTTTATCTGCAGAAGTAGGAGCAGAAGCATCTTCAGTTTCAGGTACAGAAAATGGCAGATTCCCAATTTTACATTTAAAAAACTAGATTGTCTCTATGTGTGCTTGCCCTGCATCTATAGTCATTTGTACTCCATGAACTATCTCTATATCCATGATATCATGTACTCCATGATATCTAAGTGGTTAAAATGGGACTCTGGAAGGAGTTACCATGGCTTTGTCTTTTTTTTTTTTCTTATAAGCAAAATACAAATAGTGTTTAATGTTTTAATACCACCCCAAAGCATTATAGGATATCACAGAATTAAATTAGTCAAGAAATATCAGTACTTAAGACATAAACATCATGAATGTTGTTATTAGAGATTTTGTATAATTTGGATAAGAGTTAACTCACATCTTTATCTCTAGAGTAAATGGAGTTAAAGTGTAATGTAAAGACTAGATTTTCCTGTCCTATCCAAATTACACTGAATAATGAGAACACACACATACACACACACACATTAAGGGAAACAACTTGAATCCTTTAACATAAAACTAGTTTTGCTTAGCATACAGGTTTACAGTAAGCAAACAGTTATTAAAAACATACAAATAAAGGACATAATATATTTGATTATAAGTTTATTAAAACTAAGAGTAGTTTTATCACTTAGAAATATACAAGGTAGAAAACTAAATGTCATAAACAATTTTTGTAAATCTAATCCAAAGTATTTAAGAAACAAAGTGCCAGGTGTGTTTTAATCCCAGCATTTGGGAATAAAAGGCAGTTGTAGTTCTCTCTGAGTTCAAGACCACCCTGGACTACACAGCAAGTTCCAGGACAACCACGGCTACTCAGAGAAACTCTGTCTCAAAAACAAAACAAAAAGCAAATAAAAAGAAACAAAAAAGTGAGTGAAATGTTTAGTTGCTCTGTGTACTCTGTTATCAGTGATGTGAAGGTGAGCCTCACTCAGCATTTTTGAAGTCTGCATGAACGGAAAGTTCACCTCTTGAGTTTCCTAGTGTAGGAGTGAGCTAGAAGTACCTGGACACAGTCTGGATCCTCATAGAAATGGAGTCTTTCATTTGTTGAAATCATCTGCTTTCCTTTATCCTGTGCAAAGAAGACTCTGTAACTAATTTAGAATTTTAATTGCTATACTTAAAAGTCCTTTTCAATACATAAAGCGGCTGGTGTGCCAGATGGCTGTTTATCTCCAAAAGTTCCCCCTTTTGGAACTTTGTTGCTCACCCCCCTCCTCCTCTTCTCTTTGTGCGTACTCTCCTGTTTTCATGAGCTTGGAACTATGTGTGTGAGGTCAGTTTTCTGTGCTGCCTTTGGGATGGACTTGCTCAGCTTTTACCCTGGGACCACCTCCCCCTGGGTCTGGGGGCTATCCTGCACGTTTATGAAATTTGATGGGGGACTCGTGACACTGGGTGACCAATTCATCAAATGTGTCCCCCCCAGGGGGCCAATATGGCTCCTTACGACCTTGAAATGGGGTATAATTGCTAGGTTTCCCTGTGAGGCCATTGCACCTTGTGGGGTGTTCCCCCTGACACCCCCACACTTTGGGTAGGAGGGAATACCTCCTTGCATCTTGTCTTCGGAGTCTTTATCACCAGGTGCCCATAGAACTCCTAAGTTAGGGCTCGAAGGGCCACAGGAGAAGCAGCAGGAAAACAGGATTATGCATTTCAGTAAGAGTGTCAGGAGACAGAGACCACAAGATAATAAATCAAAACATTTCAAAGACAGACAAAACAAAAACCAAAGTGCCTTCAAAGTTTCAAGAGAGAACAGAATGCAAAATGCCTTTAGAGATCTGAAAGCAAGCAAGCAAAACAAAATGTCTATACAGAAATGCTTTCAAAACAAACTAGATACATTAAACCAAATATCAAAAAGGTCTCTATTACCCCAAATTCCATCCTTTAAAGTGGAAACAGTTTCATAAAGTTTTATAGTTTTACAGAACAGAGAAAGTCATAAATCAAGGCAAACGTAAAGTACATTGGTGGAAGCATCACAGAGGCACTTACAGCAAGATGGAGAAAGCTTTTCTATAAGCCCAAGATACTATCTGATGACATTTTTAGCTCTTGAGTTGGTGGAAGCTAATGATCTGCTAAGTTAATAGTTTTCAAAAGGTTTCTATCTATGAATCACAGGATGCTAGTAATGACATAGAGGCGGGCAAGGAATGACTGCTCCGGGCTAACGCTAGTCCAAGATAAGGTAAGTAGCCTCTGGGCCAGCAGCATTCCAAGAGCTCCATGGCTCTGTAGTCGTAATCTGTTTTCTGCAGCCTCTTTCCAGGAATTTTCATTCACAACTCACAGACACCATGTGTCCAGGTACCTACCATGTGCTCATCTGAGGCTGAGGCACCAGCCTGCTGCCACTCAGTTTCTACCCACATGTTTCCTCAGAGGGGCAGATCATGCAGAGTATTACAAGCTCTGGCCCAAATCTGAGCTCTGCCATCTCACAGGTGTGCAGTGTTGGTAGCAATAGCTCAGGGCAGACTGAGGTGGTGAGGGCATGGGGTCCTGTGGCAGTTGTAAGCAGTCAATGCAGATGTGCTCACATGTCTTAACAATAACATGTGCCCTTGTAACCGGATGTTTGCTATTTTGTGGGTTCCTTAATCTACCACCCTGCTCCACCCTATTCTTCCCTTCCAACTCCCACCCTCGACACTAGGTAGGAGAGAAAAAGACAGGAAAGGGGGCATCAATATTGTTGGACATTTTGCTAATCAAAAGGCAATGAGTTCTTTGGGGCAAGTTTGATCTTAGCCATCAGGATATTGAATTTCTTCTACTCACCTCTTTGCTCATGACTACTTGACAAACAGCAAACAACTGCAACAACCAGCAACCAGGGAGATGGAGGAGGAGGAGGAGGAGGAGGACGAGGAGGAGGAGGAGGAGGACGAGGAGGAGGAGGAAGAGGAGGAGGGAGAAAGAGGAAAAAGAGGAAGAGGAGGAGGAAGAGGAAGAAGAAGAGGAGGAAGAAGAGGAGGAAGAAGAGGAGGAGGATGGGAAGGAGGAGGAGAGAGAGGAAGAGGAGGAAGAGGGGGAAGAGGGGAAAGAGAGGGAAGAGGGGGAAGAGGGGGAAGAGGGGAAAAAAGGGAAAGAGGGGGAAGAGAAGGGGGAACAGGATTTATATACCCTCTCAAGAGTCCCCAACATTCCAAGCATCATGCACTTGTAGAAATTGTCTCCAGCTGGCAAAATTATGCCCTTGCCAGCTCGAGGCAAATCACAGTCAGCTGCTGTGGATACTCTGAAGCAGCCTCATATCCCACACCTGAGATTAAAACAAATACATATTTCTATAGCATTTCTGTGTTTTTAAAAGAGACTAAAATTAGACAACTCTCAGTACATACCCCCTTGTTGGGATGTTTGGACTGTTACAGAATGCATCGCAACAACACACTCCAGACACTTTGTATATCACCCGCTTAGAGCAAATGTGCTCTGCTGCCAGGTGGTCCTGGTCCACTGATTCCCTATTTTAATGCCACAGATGCTTTTGTTCCATTATTTCATGGTGTGAGAGTGTCATTCTTCTTTTGGTGTTACAGTGACGTTTGTCTGCATGTATGTGAAAGATGTGTTATCATATCTGGCTGATCCTACAGTGACCCTCAAAGCCCCACACGCTATTATCACAGTCTGTGTGATGCCTTCATGGTAGGTGGCAGGGGGATGTCATTATGGTAGTCACGACTACTGTCACCTTGCCAGAAGATGGGCCCTTTAGTGAAGTGGCTGTCATGTCATCAAGAAAAAAAGAGACCCTTGATCACAGGTGAGATCAAGGAGCAGAGAGCTTCCAACAATCAGCTGAGCCTGCTGCAAGACCACACCGGATTCTAAACCTGGAACCTGGAAGGACTATGTGCAGAGGACTTGGGTGAACTGTGCCCAGGGCCACGGCTCCACCAACGCTGAGGTTTCATAACTCTGGATAGCCCTCAGTCATAACGCCTACGGTAGCTACCTTTGTTTGCAAACAATTGCTCAAGGACAGAAAACCTCACCAATACAAGCATTCCTGCATCAGAGCGGTGTCCTAGTCAGTGTTACAACTGCTGTGATAAAACACCATGAACTAGACAGACTGGGAAAGCGAGGGGTGGCTTAGCTTACATTTCCACAGCACTATTCACTCAAAGAAGTCAGGACAGGAGCCCAAACAAATTTGGGAAACAGGAGCTGATGTAGAGATCGTGGAGGAAGACTGCTTACTGGCTTGCTCAACCTGCTTTCTTATAGAACTCAGGACCCCCCCCCCAAGGGATGGCCCCATGCACACTGGGCTCTTCATAAATCATGTCCCACAAGCCTGCCTATAGCACAGTGTTTCTCAACCTGTGGGTCACGACCCCTTTGTGGGTTTGAATGACTCTTTTATACCTAAGACCATCAGAAAAACATGGATATTTACATGAAGATTCATAACAATAGCAAAATTACAGTTATGAAGTAGGGATGAAAATAATTTTATGATTGGGGTCACACATGAGGAACTTTATTAAGGGTTGCCGTATCAGGTGGTTGTGGACCACCGCTCTAGTCTGATCTTACTGAGGCGCCGCCCTCTCTAGAGCCTCTAGCTTCTGTCAGGTTGAAATAAAGCTAGGCAGCATAGCTAGCTTCACAAAGAACCAGAGCACGCCATTCTGAGACCACGCCTTGTCTATTCTAACCCCAGTGATGGCTGGAACTAGCCAGGGTGTTGGCCTACCTGCTTGAGATAACTTCAAAGTCTGACTTGTAGGAAAGAGATAAAGGAACTGCTAAAGTCAGCAAAACTTTTCCTGAACTTGTAGAACCTCCTCTACAGTGCTGCAATCTGATCAGCGCTACCAATCCACTTCAAAACAGTTTAAAAACCTGGAAGACAGGCCAACTGTCCCTGTTTTATCCTTTTTTTTTATTATTAATTACACTTTACTCACTTTGTATCCCCCCTGTGGTTCCCTCCCTCCTCCCATCCCAATCCCTCCCTTCCTCCACCCTCTATAGAAGGGTGTTTTTTTTTTAATATTTATTTACTTTTTTATGTGTAAGTGCTCTATCTGTATGTACATCTGCATTCCAGAAGAGGACAACAGATGCCAGTATAGATGGTTGTAAACCACCATGTGGTTGCTGGGAATTGAACTGAGGACCTCTGGAAGAGCAGAGAGTGCTCTTAACCCCTGAGCCATTTCTCCAGCCATTTTTATCCTCTTAATGTCATTCTTTACTTTTCTTTGGGGGAAAACAGAGATGAAAAGTCCTATTTGTATCACTGTTGACTGGTGAAATTCGAGGATAATATTTCATTCAGAAGAGCTTCATCTCTGAGGAATAAAACACTGATGAACTGTTATCCTGCTACACCTTCAGCGCCTGCTCCTCCTAAAACAGCCGTACAAAAAATAACTACACAGCCGCCAGAGAGATATAAACAGAGAGCTATGAACACCCCTGAGCATTTAGCAGTCTCTCTGAGTGCCTGTTGGCTAATGGGCAGGTTGTGCCTGCAGAACCAGGTGTGAAGATAATGCCTCTCTCTTGAGATCGGGGAGGACTTTCCACAGGATGATCCAGGTGGGTGAGAGGGGAGTACAAGGAGGCTGTTCAAAGAGCACCGAGAACCCGGGATTTGAATCTTTCATGCAGCAAGATCCTCTGGAAGGCATTGTTTCTGCTCCAGGTAGAAAGTGGAGCAAAGGCTGCACTGTATTCTACAGCTCTCGGGTGCCAGGTCTGTGTCCTGTGCCTCTTGGAGCCTGGGTCTAAGCAGCTCATATGGGAGAAGAAATCTGCCCATGGGCATCCCTCTCACAGCATGCTTCCCTGGGTTCCATTCCTTCTTGAAATCATCTACTTCATAACTTTTTTGGAAGGAGTGGGTCTTCAATATCTACAAACAAACTGCGTAAGAAAGAGTGGCTGTTGCCCATGGGGAACGCCCAGACCCCATTCCTCCAGATTCTCCTCTGGGATGTCTTCTGGAGAATTTCAGGTTTCTACACCTAGTGCCTGCTAGCACTAGGGCCTCTAAGTTTACACAGTTCTGTAACCAAACCTCGCCTCAATGACAGATCCAGAGCAAAGCCTTTTTAATTACTGCCAGTGATTGGGTAAATAAAGGTCCCCCCAGGTAAATGGAGGTTTCCATGTTCAAGTCTCATTGATCCAAATCTTCCACCTCTGTTTGTTCTCCCAAAAGTTTTCAATGTATACCTGAAGGATTTTCTCCATAACCTACTTAATCTTTTGCCTATATATATGTTTCAGTGTCCTGCCAGACACAGATGTTTCCTATAGCCACAATAGCACCAAAGCAGCTACCACAAGTGTTTGAGTCTGACCTCACAGACTTCCAACAAGCTGGACCTGCACTTTCCCTCCCAGCCATGGATGTTCTCACAGACCCTGGACAGCATTGAAACAGCCTGTTCTTTATGGAGTTGGTCAGCATTTCAGCCTTTTGACCTCCCTGCAGCGTCCCTAGTATCAGCAGGAAGTAGCCAGAAGAGAATCTATGCCCGTTATTAACTTGTTAACAAAAGGCTGAAATGATGTGCTTCAGGACCAGGACAAGCAGCTTCAGATTCTCCCAGCGTTCCTCGGTCTCTACCTGCTGCCTTGCATGGCTGGCAACTCTCTACTGACAACCCTCTACCCTAAATTTTCCAGGGCAGAGGCTTCTCTTCCTCCTCTTTACCATGTAATCTGACCATTTTGTTGCTATAATTTTTCTCTCTCTTAACCCCTTAAATGACAACCAAGAGCCACTTCCAATAAACCTAAATTTATTTAATTTACCTTACATAAAAAGCATAACTTACCTTACATAAAAAGCAGCCCAAGTTCCTCATTTTTTAATTATAGAAAAAGGGAGGAATGAAATGTTAGGATTTTAGAACAAAACCTGCTTCTGGGTTGCCTAGCAACTTATGATGTAATCATGTGTCACCGGCCAGGTGGTGTGGTTATCTCGCCCCTTAAAAGGACAACCCAACACGTGGTCTGGCTCTCCCGGTCCTTCCTCTCTATCAGGGCGCCCCCTCTCTCTTCCCCCTTCTCTCTCTTTTCTCTCTGCTCTCCCTGCTCTCCTCCCCTCTCTCTCTCCATATCCACCTAATAAACCACACACACACACACACACACACACACACACACACACATATATATATATATATATATATATATATATATATATATATATATATAAAGAGTGGCTGAGCCCGTTATACCTGTATCGTGGAGGAAAGGGTGGGAAGGCTTTCAGTGATGCTCAGGATGAAGGAAAAGCCATGAGGGTAGATGAAGGGTCTTTAGGCAAAGGCAAACCTAGAAATAATAAGACATCTCACCTCCACATCATTTCTTATGAGATTCACATCACAGCTTGGTCGGAACAAGCACAAGGAGACACAGAGCCCACAGATGCACTCATACCTGAGCACTGCTGACTACCAGTCAGGATTTTGTATCTGGGCCCCACCCCACCAGACTCTACTCACACAGCTTTATAAGACTGCTTCCTTCTGAAGATGCTCCTTTAAGCAGACAATACCAGACACCCATGTCCATCTAGGGAATGGGACCGCTTGAGCCATGGTCAGGCTGGACACTCTAGCTCTTGGTTTGTGCATGCTGTTTGCAACTGTGCCCATCTCTACTGTGGTCATGTCAATTGTGCCCTGTCATGAGTGGAAGTGAGTTCTGAGCCTTGCTCTTTCAAACTCTCACTGAAAGTGTGGACCTTAAAATGTGTGCGAGTCCTTCCATGTTAGTAAATACAGTGTTTCCTGTACTTCTTTGGTTTGAGAACATTAAACAAACAAACAAACAAACAAAAAAACCAGTTGTGTATATCAGTGAGATAATACTTTATTTCCTTTCCTAAAATCTAGACAATCTAGTCTAAAATATACATGTGGGAGGAAGAACTGAAAAAAAATCTCAAATTAATTAGTGTCTCTCTTAGTACTGAGTGTGGCTGGTAGCTGCCCCACTGTAAAACCACACTCTATTTGGCTTGGAGACTCCCTTCCCCACTCAGCTACTGTGGAGAGCATCAATTACTCTGTTGTTCTTAGCACCGATTGTGCCGCCTAATTTGAAAGCACCTAAAAAGGACTTATTTGGCATAAGTCTCTCTTCCTATCAGCTTTGAAAGGTGGGTTAGAGAAATGTCTGGTCCAAACCGTCCAAAAACACAATTTTCCTGTAATAATAACAGATCCTTTTTGATTTGAATCAGAAACATCTCCAATAGTGCCCAATGAGAGAAAGATACAAAACTGAGCAATGCTCATATGAAAAGCTCCAGGTGTTACATCATCAGGGAACTGCAAACCAGAAACACAAACTATCCTGACCCATCTTTTGAATGCCTAAACCCCACAATACTAACAAACCAAATGCAGGGCTGAAAGACCTTCCTAGGAAGTCAAAGTTATATGACCACTTCTGAAGACAATATGGCAATTTCCAAAGAAACTAAATACAGAGTAAAAATTGACTAAGGAGCTAGTGAAATGACTCAGTGGTTATGTATGCAGAGGACCCAGGATTCAGTTCCCAGCACCCACATGGGGGCTCACACTATCTCTAGCTCCAGTTTCAGGGGATCTGACACCCTCTTCTGGCCTCTGGAGGCACTGCATGAATATGGCACGCAGTCACACATGCTGGCAAAGCATCACACACAAAAGTAAAAATAAATATTTAAAAACATAAATTTTAATCAGACATGAGCTCCTACTTACCCAAAAGAGCTCAGAACTTATATTCACAGAAAGACCAATATGTAACTGACGAGAGTAACTTTACTCAAAATTAGCCATAGGCCAAAGGCACTCTCCATCAAGCCTGACAACCTGAGCTCTTCCCTGGACCCACATGGTAGCAGGAAAGAACCAACTCCTACACGATCTCCATACATTTGCAGTGGCAAAAGAGTGCCTACCCACACCCCAACCAAAAAAGGTTAAAAAGGGAAAGAGAGAAAGGAAGAAGGAAAAGAAAGAAGAATAAGGAAAGAATAGGTCCAGGCTGGCCTAGAATTTACTTTTCTACCCCAGCCTCCAAAGCAGCTGGGAAAACAAGCATGTGACACCACACCCAGCTAAGAAAACCACTTTAAATTTTATTACTATATATGTATGTATGTATGGTATGTATGTCATAGGACATCTCATTTGCCAAAGTCAGGCGACAGCTTTTGGAAGTCATTTCTCTCCTTCCACTGAAGATCTGGAGGTTGGACTAATGTCATCAGGTTCCTGCGGCAAAGTGCCTTTACCTTCTGAGCCCAGAAAAGCGTGTTTTACGTTTACATTTTGTTTTTAAGACAGGGTTTCACTATGTTGTTGACTAGACTTGAACTCTTTAGGTAGACAGCGCTGGCCTTGAACTTGCAGAGATCTGGCTGCCTCTGTGCATGCAGCCAATGTCAAATGTGCTGGCCCTCAGTATCAGAGGTCACTCATACCGAGTTCAGTATCAGCTTTGCATGTACTGGAGGTGAGATACAGCATTCAGCTTACCTTAAAGGTGGAGATAAGCAAGCAAATAAAAAATGGTAAGTGTTGCTCCCAAAGGCTACAGGATGGCCAAGACACAATTCTGAATAGTTGGCAGCTTGTCCTACCACATTGTCATCCACTGGGGAGCCCGAGAAAGGAAGCAAAACTTGGGTAATGGACACTGTTTATGGCCAAATAGATCGCTGGCCTCAACGAGGCTTCGTATCAAATGCATTTCTTTTCTTCTGCCTGCCCTGGTTTGTTCATTCAGAGAGTGCTCACGCTCCTCTCTGTGCCAGGAGTGCTGCTAGGATCTGAGAGTGTGAGACCAAGCTGGCCAGACACAGAGCTCCGGGGGAAAGCTGCCGATGAGAAGTTACACAGATAAGGATCTTGAAAAGCGGCACACATGTGTTCTGTGAGGCTTTCTCCATGGGGCCAGCATGTATTCCACAGGACAGTACAGGGGAGGAGTGCTTAGCCTTCTGAGAACTAGGCAATGGCTTTGAAGTGAGGCTACTCAGGAAATAATAGTGCCACTGTTGAGTGGTCAGAGAGGCCCATGTTGTGGAAGTGGAAAACAAGGATTGGCCTAAATCCCACAGTGGGTCCCACTGGCCACCGGCTCACTGTGGGATTCTTGCTCAATGCCTCACACAGTAATTGGAACACACTCAGCCAGCAACTGGAAGACAATGCACGTTGCTCCTGGTACCGTTGGGTGTGCTGGTGCAAAGGGAAGGGATGGGTGGGTGTCTGAACTTTTACTTCCGTCTAAGTTAATAAAGCAAAGGCAACAATGTACCCAGGGTGTTTTGCAGTGATCTGTCAGGCACCAGTCGGGCTGGGTTATGGAACAAGTGCTCCCGGTGTTCTTTCTGCCTTGTAAGGTTTCTCCTCACTGTGCCTGCACGTGCCTCTCTGTGCTCAGAGACAGTGACCTCTGCTGTTTCTCTTGTTATAAAGTACTCCTGTCCTGTCATATGAGCCCTCAACTGACCCCCTAGCCCCACTTAACCTAATTACCCCTAAAGTGTCCTACCTCCAATTACAGTCACATTGAGAATTACAATCACATTGAGAATTAAGGCTTTAACCTGTGCATTAGAGGGGAACGTGACATGGCCCATAACAGATGTTTCAAGTTCACGACATGCAGAAGGTGGGGGAGGGGAATGCCAGCACCTCTCACAGGCTCACCCTCTGAATAATGGCCTGGATTCTTAGCAGTCTGAAGCACACCGGGAGAATGTTTCCTAGGGAAAGGAAAAGGTACTGAGTGTGTCATTACATCTGCAACCGGGATGATGCTGTATACTGGGGATATCCCAGGATGTCAGAGGCAACACTCCGGATCTGAGTGTGCTGTTCAGAGCCCCGTATACCTCAAACTTCTCTTCCTGGACTGATGCTCCTCACTTCATTAACTGAGCACGTAATTACCTCGTGGGTGCGGAAAGAGTTCGGGTGGCCTCTGGGGCACAGGTAAGCTGTAGATGCTCATGGCATGTGTGCCTCCATTTTTTTTTTTCTGTGAGGACTTCTGTCTTCCTAGCCCCGGGGAAAGAGGAGCCCCCATGCCTGCTCTGCGGAAGGTTCCTGACACATAAGGGCCAGCTGGGAAACAGACGAATGCTGCACAAAGTCCAAGCGGGGAGGACCTGGGAGGAACAAGATCACCAGGCTGAAACCCCGGCTGCTGTGCCTCTGGCTTCCCTTTCCTAGGCTTCTGGCTTGGAGTTGGGTTAAAGATAATTGAGTACTTTTAGTGTGTAAAGCAGCTTAAATTTGAGTGTGCAGGAAGATGGTGACTACAAGGTAAAAAAAAGCAGCAGAACCACCCTATGTAGACACAGACATTTCTGCAGAAGGCCATGACTACCCAAACCTTCCCAGGCTGCACTGTACCGACAGCCCTGCTCCAGCCCTTGGCATCCAAGAAGATGACTCAAGGTCAGCCAACATTTGTGCCAGCACAGAGTCGTATTTCTTCTAGGACAGTAGCTGCCACTGTCTCCTCCTCCTCTTCCTTTTGGAGAATCCAAATTAAAAGCTATAAATCGCTCCATGCAGTTGGTTGCCCAGAATCATTCAGAAAAGCAGGGCTTTCTCCAGTCTGCAGGAGGGTTTTAACATCATCGACAGCACCAGGACTTTGGCAGTGCTAGGTCAAAGACCAAAGAACCATAGGCAACTGAGGAAAGCCACTCTGAAAACATACATACAAATAATATTATAAGAACCAAGCAGGTTATATTTAGGAATATACACATATAATGCACACACACGTACCAATATGCATCAGTAACAATTAGTGGAAAACAGAGGCCATACATTTGAAGGAGGGGTATATGCGAGGATTTGGTGGGAGGAAAGGAAGGGAGAACTGTTGTAATTATATTATAATCTCAAAAATAAAAATTAAAAATTAAAAGAACAAATACAAGAACATTCCTAATTCTACCAAGAATTCCAGCAAGCTAGGTTCAAAAGAATCCAAGCTGTATGTGAATTTGTTTTAAAATAGATTCCTGAAATTAGATGGCTCAGGGTGTGTCTATTTAAATTTAAATGCCAAGTCTCAGATGAGACTCCACTTAAACACTGTCTGGCCAACCCTGGGGATGGCTTCGTGACAGTGGCAGGGCTGGACCCAGAGCTGAGAAACAGCAGACAGCCTACATGGGGCCAAATGGACCAGAGATTGGCTTTAGCTTCAGAGTGTCCAAAGCTGACACTGTGGGAAGAGACCTTAGCTCCCATCTTCAGTCACTCTTGGTGTCTGTGAATTGGGGATGCTCTGTCCAGAGTCATGAAGGATGAGGGACATGGACTGGTAGGGTCTCAGTGGAAAGCTGCTTATTGCTAGGTCCAAGCGTCTAATCACATTTCCTGCATCACTTCTGACTTAATTTTCCAAAAACTCTGATGTGTCTTAAAGAAAATTATTTCCTTCTCTGGAGACACAACTCCAGTGGCCACACAGACACACACACACACCTATGCCGACAGTCATACAAACATTCTCCTGTCTGCACACACCTCACAGGTTCATGTGTACACAGCTGCACACATGTTCGCTCTCACACACCACAGACTCAATGAAGTTCAGCTTCTTCTCATTTTCCTGCTTCTGAGGAGCCAACAAGAGCCGTCTGCATTGTTGCTGGGAAACCCCAGGAGACTGCTCTGGGCCTGCACCCACAGCATTGGAGAAGCTGATAAAAGCAGCAGAAGATGGAGGGGAGCCTTTTGAGGAAACCGGAGGGGCTGTGAGCCAAGGTCGCTTGCTTGGAATGTTTACACACTAAAAGCCGAGAAACAAGGAACGGGATTCTCTCTCAGCCTCACAGGCCTCTAGATGTGAGTAGAGGAAGCCGACTTTGAGCTTCCACCCTCCAGAACTGTCAGGTGACAAATTTACATGTTGTCAAATCAGTAAATTTGTGGCAGCTTCTTGTATCAGCCTCATGAAATTAAAATGTCAATTGTTTTATAGGGGGTGCATATATGCCTGTGTGTGCGCGTTTCTTTCCCTGGCTAAATGGAATCATGCAACATTGGTTGTTTCATGCTGTTTGGGAATTGTTGGAATCAATCCCTAGCCTAGCAACACTTTTTAAAAAATTCTCATTTATTCTTTGAAAATTTCATACGTGTATACAATATATTTTGATCATATCCACCTCTCAGCTCCCTTTTTAATGGTTCCTCCTCCCAACTCCATGTTCTCTTTTATTATTTTTAATAACCCACTGAGTCCAGCTGGTGTTGCCTGTATGCAAATGGGTATGAGGTCATCCACTGGGGCACGGGCAACCTAGCAGGGGCCATACTCCCTCAGAGCCACCACCCCCAGCAGCTTTCAACTGCTGACAGCTCCATGTAGTGATGAGGCCTCCGGATCCTCTCTCCTGTCCATGCTGGAGTTGGAGTTGGCTCCATTTTTGACAGTGCCACCTTTTTAAAGGGAGTCTGTGGAATTCTTTGCATGGGTGAATGTGTCGTGTCTTCCAGCTCTCAGCACCTTCACACTTTCTCATTTCACTTGCAGAAGCGGTGCCATACCAGGTGGCCGCACTTCTATGATGCCAGGACTGTGCTGTTTCTGCAGGGTTGACTCCTGGGCTGGCAGCTGGCATCCACTCTCATTCCAGCACAGGGGAGCCCTGCCCCATGCTTACTGAAGGCAGGGTGCCTCATCCTCTATCATTTCCACCCTGATCCAGGCCATCCTTCTCATCCTTTTGCATATTTATTCAACATATCTGTGCTTTTATTCCAAAAGATGTCTGAGCACTTTCTCACTTACTTTGCTACTTGCTCTGTCATCAGACATATTTGCTCTATCACAGCATCTTATTTTATTCAACTTTCACTCAGCAGATGTGCCCAAACAATTGTCACCCACTTTGTCTTTGTGTTGTAAAGACTCACACTATTTTTTAAAATTTAAATCACCAGCAAGAATGACACAGAGATGGGCTGTGAATAGCACAGACATAAATCAAAAGCTGGTGCTTGGAAATGCTGAAGGTCACAGACAAAACTAGTGGGCAGATGAATGTCAAAATGTAAAGAATTGGGCTAGGGAAAAAAATTACTCATTGAGCAAGCATAAAGACACAAGTTCAAATCCCCAGCATCCACATAAACGGCCAGCTATGGCTATGTGTATGTCCTCGATCCTAGCACTACCGAAGGATCATGGGAACTTGCTGTCAACCTAGTACCGGCTTCAGTGAGTGACCTAGCCTCCGGGAATAAGATAGGGAGAGGTAAAGAACACTTGGTGGCCGCTTCTGGCTCATGCACACTAGAATGCACCCAACCACACATTTACACAAATCACACATTCACACTCACAAACGTGGGGCACGGGGCCGTGCCACCGGGGAAATTGGTATGGAGCTAGAGCAAGGTGGAGACGTGTCCAAATCCTGAAAAATCTCAGTCTTGAGGCTGGCAGGGGTAAGGATCGCTCCCTCCTGCTCCGTGCCGCATGCCTCTGCTCCCCCTAGTCTGGATAGTCTCAACCCCCTACCGCCTCAGTTCTCGCGGTTCTCTCTCGCGGCATTCCTGTAACCTCGCACCTGGAATTCCTCTCCATGCAAATAAAGGGTCTCCACCATCTCAGCCCCAGCCAATGATGTGAACCCACCCGGAAAGCCCCTTCCCACTCCCCAACGTTCACGCAGCCGTTGTTCACCCAAATAAAGCACACAAGCTGCTTCACCGAATATCGCCGAAGAGTACGCTCTATCACTGGGAGAGCTCGGAGCTAGAAAGCTGGAACACTTGGCTGGGCTGGGACCTGGGACTCGCCTGCCTGGCTACACTTTGTTCCTTCACCTGGTGCGTGCACGCTCTGGTGTCTGGACGCTTAGAAGGGAAGCCGGATCCGGGCTGCTATAACCCCAAAGAGCTATAATATTGAAAATCTCAGAGAAGGAACCCCACCCCACCCCACCCCTGCACTTCCTTCCAGACGGGGATCCTGCGGACTCACCGGGTCCGCTTTATCATTTTCCCAGCCCTGTATGCGCCTGCTCGCCCTGAGGGAGGATGCAGAGCACGAAACTACACACAAACCTACAAAGAACTACTTTATTCTCAAATATATATATATATATATATATATATATATATATATATATATGTATGTATGTATGTTGGTGTGTATGGGATGCCAGGTTAACTGTAAACAGTAAGAGGACAGAGAGAGACAGGACTGACATTGGTGGGTATGTGCGGATTGTTTGTCAAGGTTGGATGAGATGGGCCATTGGTGATACAAAAGAAGCCAACAAACTTTGCAAGACCAGCTCTTAAGTCCACAGTAAAATATCAGTATAGGGACGGTAGGGACAGTTCAGTGGTTAAGAGCACAAGTTGGTCTTCAGAGGACTGGAGCGCCATTCCCAGCACCCATGGCAGGGGATCTTCTGCCCTCTTCTGGCCTCACCAGGTACTGCATGCATGGACTCAATAAACAAACAAATTCATTGAAATAACAATAGTCACTTCCAGAATTAAAATCCAAGACACTAACTTCAAAAAGACAAAGAATATCAAATGTTCCCACCATGGCAGCAAGGAGAAAAAAAATAGAAGGAAGGAGGAATAGAAGAATAGAAGAAATTTAAAAAAACAGGAATTTAAAACGTAAGCAGTTTATCAACGTAAAAAGTGACACCAATGGTGCACAAAACCCATGTGTGCTACCTTCAAGGTCTGTACCTCTAACGAGCTGACTATATGAGGCTGGCAGTGTGAGGGACCAAAGCTTCCGCTTTCTTCTTATCACCTAAGATTCTGTCAGCTTAGCATTTTTGCATTTCCATGTATATTTCAGAATCAGTTTCTGTGAGAATAGACCATGCTGGACTTTTACTTAGGAATGGCTTTCACCCACAAACCAGTTGGGGAGAATGTTGCTTTTTCTAATCCACGAAAATGACTGCCTTTCCTGGCAATGCCCTTTTCAGTGAAAAGATCATGCACATGGCTACGGCTGTCAACAATCCAGACTCACTCAGGCAAGGAGGTGTCAGTGAGGCGCTGCCTAGAAGAGGCTGGCCCATGGGCGTGTCTATAGGGGAACATCTTGACATCTGTGAAGGTCTGCCTGCTAAGCCTGGCATTCCTGCCCAGGGGGAGAGCAAACCTGGCACCAGCCTGCCATCGGTTACCACTTCCTGTCTCTTGCCTGGAGATGTGCTGTGCTGTCTGCCCTGTAGCTGCCCATAGTATGATGGGCTGTAACTTGTGACTTAGAGAGCTGACAGCAGCACTTTATCCCTTAAGTAGCTTTTTCGGAGTACTATGCGGCGGCAACAGAAAAGATATTCAGAGCCTCAATTTTAATTTTTTAAATTTTCATTTGTTCTTTGAGATTAACATAATATCATTTTCCCCTTTTCTTTCCTCCATGTAGAAAGTCCCATATAGCCTTCCTTGCTCCCTTTCACTTCATGGCCTCTTCCTCCCCCAACTGTTGTTACATGTATACATGTATATACATATATATATCACATAGGCATTCCTAAATACATAGGTACAACATGCTCAGTCCGTATAATGTACGTTTTCAGGGATGGCTGTTTGGTGTTGGGTAACCTATTGGTGTTGCTCTTCCCTGGGGAAGACTGTTTCTCCAGCTGTCAGTATTCCTTAGTTGCCTGTGGTGCTTTGTGTAGGGCTGAGGCCTTGCACACTTTTTCTAATGTTTATTTTTAGTTGTGTGTATGTGAATGTGGGTGCAGGTGTTCAGGGAGACTGGAGGAGCCTGATCTTCCTGAAGCAGGAGCCACAGACAGCCATCAGTCAGCTGACGTGGGTGCCGGAAGGCAAACTCTGGTCCTCCATAAGAGCAGCATTCATTTCCAACCCCTGAACTGGAACTCTAGCTCAAGGTCCATATTTTGACACACCTATTTCTAGTTGTTCTATTTTCATACTAATTTGGGTGGTTTTTAAATCAAGGTCACTAACAATTTTATACAAGTATATAATGCTTTCTGGTTACTCATTCCTCATACCCTCTCATCTCCCACATACTCCTATCACACACTTCCCCCACCCACCCCGCCCCCAGTAGTCGCTTTTCCAGATTGATGACTTTAGTTGTGTTGTGTTATCCATTTAGCATTGGCCTTTTAAAACTTCACCTTCTCCTTTATTGTTGGTATGTCGTCATTGCGGTCTGAATAAGAATGCCTCTTTCTCCATAGGCTCATATATTTGAATGGTTGGGCTCCAGGTGGTGGAACTATTTGGGAAGGATTAAGAGGTATGGATGAGGTGTTTCACTGGGGATGGGATTTGAGGGTTCAAAAGCCTAAGTCATTCCCAGTTATCCCACCTACCTTTTATTTGTAAACCAGGATGTGAGCTCTCAGCTAGCATCGTGCCTTCTGCCTGATGCTATGTTTCACACCATGATGGTCATGGACTCTATCTCTCTACAACTGTGAGCCCCAAATTTAACATTTTCTTTTAGGAGCTACCTTGCTCGTGCTGTTTGTCAAGGCAATAGAAAAGTAGAAAGACAGAAGTTGGTAGCAGGAGTTGCTATGCCATTGCTATGCCAGGCCTGACCATGCTGTCTTCTGGAAGAACAAAGAAAACCTGGGGACGGTGGACTAGGAAAGTGGCTGGATGGTGTAAATGGACCTTAGTGGGTGATCCTCGTAGGAGCTCGGAAGACAGCATTGCTGAGAATGAGGTGTGCTGTGGAGACACAGCTCAGGAGGCTTCGCAGGGAAGCATAGTAGCAGCTGGGCTATAGACCTATGTGATATTTTGGTAAAGAACATGGCTGCATTTTGCACTTGTCTTAAGAATCTAGCTGAGACTAAATTTAAGAGTGTTGGGCTAATTTCATGGATAGAGAAGATTTAAAGAGCCCAATGTTGACTCTGTCATGTGGTTATCAGTGAGGACTCTTATGCAGATCTCAATGAAAACAGCAACTGCTGACTTTACCCAGTAAGCCATATTGCTGGAGCTGCTGTATAATTCTTGAATCAATAAATAGGTCATACACGCACACACAAAAAACCCTGATACTCATTTCTATATTTTAAAAGGTTTCTACAACATGGCTGAGAATGTCACTTTCTTAACAATCAAATAGGTTATTAGAAATCAGAATAAAGCGTGTTCAACAATGAAGGAAGTGTAGTGCTTCCATTAAAACCAAGAGGAGAGAATGTCTTCTTCATCACCATTAGTAGATTTATCACTGATTGGAGAATTTCAGGTGATGGTTATAAATAAAAAGGACATAGCATTATAGTTCACAAAGTAGGAAATTGGTTTACTATTCACCCAGAAAGCACAAAGGGAATCAACCCATGAAAACTACTTAGCATCGAACTCCAGATTGGTGTGTGGTAACCAATCAAATTCTCAGAAGCTCACAACTTTCTAATAAAGCTGCAAAACTATCCATGCTTTCTTTTTCCTTAAAGATCTAAATACAACATGGTATTTATTTTATAACATGTTTAATTAAGTAACTTATCATCAACATGAAAAATATTAATAGTAGGCACTGCTAGGGTTGGTAATGACTTTAAATACAGCAGTGTTCGGACTGCAGACTATATACTTAGCCTCTTCCCCATCTCTGACTCTAGCTGGACATCCACCCTCTGAAGCGCTTCTTCAGGCATGCAAAAGACTAACAGGTTTAATCTGCTCTTTTCCCAGAAGTGACAATCCAGCAGTGCCAAATAAGCTGTGAAAAGGATCTACTGTATCTCTTGGCCTCTCTGCCAAACCCCCAGTCTCTTCATATGGACATGAAGCCACACAGCTTTTCTCCATAAATCCACTGAAACCTCCCAATTATCCACAGGAAGGCCAAGCCCCACCACAAATAGCACACATCTGGTAACTTCTGCCGTCTTCCATAGAGTCCACCTGAGGCAATCACCATCACAAAGTTAACAACCAAGTAAGTCAGAATTCACTCTGTGCAATGGACTAGTTACTATTGCCAGGAATCTTGTGCAAGAGTAGGCTGCTCAGCATGAGATTCCAGAGGCCGGTCTGCACCCAAATCCATCGTCCAAGTTCAGGACAACACATGCGGCATCACCTTTCCCACATTTGCAGCATCATGCTTGCCCGAGAGAGACAAGGCTGCCAAGGTAGAAAACGAGAACCCTGTATCTATTTCTCCCAACATGTTCAGCAAAGGAGCCGTCTCTGTTTTGGAGTTATATTAATAATATTTATATGAAATTGAATTAATATTAGCATAGATCAGCTTAATATTTATTATTGTAAAATTAATTATGTGCTCTGTTTGGATTAACACACCTGCTGGGAAGTATACTTTTAAAAGATAATGTTCAACTTTGAATTTTTTTCAGTTAGTAAACATACAGATATGCTGATTTAAAATGTATTTTTCTGGTTAAGAAGTGAATAAGCAAGTCGCTGGGGCAGAACAGAAACCTTGGCAGCTCACTCCCATGTCCGGCAGATTCATCATATCACAGCCTCAATCACAAGAGAAATGTCAGCATAAATGGCTAGTTATTCAGAGAAATAGAATTTCTTAGTACATGTTTTCCATCCAGGTAAAATTGAAATGCACTGAAGTTTTAAATGCAAGACAAAAAAGCTGACATTGAAAACGAACACATGCACTCACCAGTTGAGGAGATGCTAAGTCTGACTGAGATTCAGGAAAGGCATTTCACAGGTTAGCCACCCTGCCCCCTTCGCTCAGTCCTCATTCATAAAATACGTGAAAGCTGTCAGCATCAAAATGGACCCAACCAGGAAACAAATAAATCCGGGAGCTTGTGAAAGGGCTCTTGGTGACAGTTATATCACAATAGATTCAGGTGCAGGGCCTAGCAGACAGGCCCTCATGCCTTCCCCAGAAAACACTTCTGCAAAGATACCTGCCCATGAACTGCCTGCTCTGCCTTGGAGGCGCACCACGTTTGCGACTGATCCTTGCAATCAAAGGCTGTTTCCAAGTGTCTTATATAATCCTCGTTTTTCTTTGAAAAGCCTCCTCTTGACTCGATGCACAGGTCACACTGCAATAGACCTCACCAATAAACTGAACTTGCCTTGGCAGCATGAGGTTTTGCTGTTATTTAGCTCACAATTTTCATCCATGGAACCTTTACATTTCAGACCCACAGGCTGAGAAATGTATGTACATTTATCTTCAATTCTCTAGCAAAACAAAAAAAATCATAAAACAAAAGATAAAAGAACCAAAGTTAAAAGATTTTTTTTTCTCCCAGAAATAGGCTCAAATTGATCATAATTTTTTCTCCCATGGAATTATAACAGATTGTAGACATCAGAGGAGTTTAGAGAAGTTGCAACTCAACTTAATACTGTCCAGTTTTTAAAAATAGTAACCAATGGAATAGAAATAATATGCCAGTGTTGGCAACAATTGCCGTAAGATATCTCAAAGCTTGCGTTCTGGATGCGTCTCTCCCAGGCCCAGGCAGCGTGCTGCATCCTCTAGGGGCTTAGCAAATGTGATGCTTTTGGAATGGTGTTTCTCTCTCCCCTGAAATAATTTGAGAGCCACCCCGGGATTTCTCCTTCATTGTTTAGACTGTCACTCGTCGAGCCTTCATTAGCTACTGGCTTGTCACCACATCTGTGCATACATTTCCTTCAGCGCTCCAGGCCTGTAAGTGCCTCTTTAGAAATTAGGTACAGGCTGCGAGGGTGGCTCTCTGTTCTCTGCCACAGCCTATGCCTTCTGGAAGACATGTGCCAGAACCTGCAACTCTGAAATGTGCTAAGATCATTTCCTGAAAAGAAATAGCTTCTATGGAAACAAACAAACAAAAAACAAAAAACAAAAAACAAAAACAAAACTGGAAAGGTTACTCTCTGTAACTCAAGGGTAAAACCAACCAACACACTGATGCTGACACGCATGTGTCCTGCTGCAAAGAAAGTGAGTGAATTTTAGATGGTTTTGCAGATGGAGCAGAAGACAACATAGATGAAATGCACCTTTTTACTGTTTCTTTGAAAGCCTGAAACACATGAATTTTCTTTCTTCACCAGTAACCCAGTTCCTACTGACTTGCACTCAGTAACGGACAGTTTCATGTGTGCGAACATCTGTGCCTCTTCCAGGCTGGCCCCCATCTCATGGTGGGCTGGCTCAGGGCCTGCTGGCCTTGCCTCCAGCGGGCACGCGTTCAATAGCTTGAAGGTTTTCTGGTCCACAGCCTCAGCCTTTCAAATGAACGCAGCCTCTCTTGCTCTCCGTGAGGTTTTCTTTTAGTTTTTCTCTAAAGCCTAATTGCTGTTAGGGCAATCTGCTCTAGGACAACTCCCGGGGATGCCTGTTCCTACCTCACATAAATGACAAAGACACAGAGAAGCACATGGGTAAATCCAAAACACAGGAACATGTGTTAATTGAATTCAAGCCCCAGAGGTGGGGCTGCCGAAGGGCTCTGAGTCCCAGAGGTAACATTCTTGCCGTGACAAAGTCTTGGAGCGCATGTGTGATATTCAGTTAGAAAGTGAAACTTTAAATATTGCAGTTATTACTTACATAATTTGTTTCAGGCAATAAGAGAACAAGCTAATATAATTCAAGGCAGCAACTGGGAGCGTAGCACTCATTTTCAAATGGTGCCAGTCACTGTCATGGTGACCACAGACCTCCGTCTCCATTGCTTTAGGAGCATGTAGCCAGGAGACTCTTAAGAAGGCTTCTCAGGTGGAGCTGGGTCCAGAAGGCTTGGGCTGTACTGAGAAAGGCAGAGACAAAGGTGAAGGGGGCTTCCAGAAAGTGGGGCCTTCCTGTACTTGCCTGATGAAGTTGTTGTGAGCATTTGATGCCACAAAATCCCAGACTCCAGCGAGTGGATGAACGGCCCTCATAAGACCGGTCTGGAGCTTGAGGGCCAGGTAGGGCAGTTCTCCGATGCTAGTTCATTAATTTAGTTGTTGCCACAAAACACAGCTCCTGCTCCGAAGGCATCAGAGGTTGTTTGTTCTGAGCCAAATATGAGGGACCTCAGTCTAGGGAGATAGCTTTCGTTTGCTCTGAATGACATGTTCTTTCAAAAAAGAGGTTACATGAATGCCTATACTCACAGAACAAAAGAAAACCATAATTAGCACATCCACCACATACACGGTGCAGACAAGACTGCAGCCTTTTGTTTTGCATTTTTCAGATGTTATCTGATGACATTCTTTCTTGGATTTTGAGTTGATGGAAGGTAGTGATTTGGGCATGATTGGGCAAAGCATGCTCAAGTTTTCCCTGAAAAGAATAGATAGCTGTTAGGTCAAACAAAGAGAAGTTCATGATAAGTGGCTATGAAGGGAACTGAAGATTGACTGTCATCTTCCATCTTTCCACCATCACCATGCTGTGACTGGTCACTCAGTCAGCAGGATTTTTCTAGGATTTCTCTCTAGATGTGGCTTTCTTGGGGAAATTCAGCTCACCATCAACAGGGATGCTCTCTCTGCGTAGTCCCCTTCATGCTCTTGGTTGAGTTTGAACGTGCAGGGACAGGTTGGCAAAATCCCTGCTGTTGTCCCCAGGTGCAGGCAGCCAATGTGGAAATGGGAGTGAGCAAACCCACAGAAAACTAGCCATGGGTCGGGTACAAGGACAAAGACAGCTTCCCAGTGGATAGCTAGACAGATACCAGGTCTGAGTGGGGCTGAGGAAGATGAGCAGCTCACAGTAGGAGGACAGAGCTCCTGCCCTGCCCTGTGGAAGCAGGGTGCAGCTGTGGGTCTGAAGGGGCTCAGCTAGTGTCCCAGAGCGGGGATGGCATGTAAACACACTGGAGACGGATCACAAAAGGAGGAGATGGCAGAACTTGAACACAGACATTCTAGAAAGGGCTGTAGTCAGATGCTGGACCACGGACAGCGGGGAAGGCGCTATGCAAGCACACACACCTACCCTGAAAGGATACCGTGTCCTTACAGGTGCAAATGACAATCTGTGCCAACAGGGGACTTCTTTGCTTTCATTCTTTAGGAAGTCTTACCACCGAGAACTTGATGAGAACCTGATGTTCATGTCCCTGAGCTGGCTCGTGGTCTCTTCGCCCATACTGTAGGCAGTGAGGGGAGACCCTCTGTAGGATTTGTCTTGTGTGAGCGTGCAGACACAGGCTTGGTTAAAGACCACTGGAGGTGTCAGACAAGTCCTCAGCTGACCTTCTGATATAATGTTTTTCACGGGTGGGCTCCTGCCCATCCTTGCTGGATACCCAGTATCCATCACATGGTAAAATGCCTTGTGAATTTGTTGCCTGAAAAATAAGTCACAGAACAATGAATTTCTCTAAGATCAGATAATAACCCACAAAGACAAGGTGAGATATTGAGTCCTGATTGTTTTTCCTTGTTTCCAAACAAGATGTGGTCAGGAGATCCATTAGTTGTAAATGATTTAGTGATAAAAAGCCATGAACTTGTTGATGGCTGTTTTTAAAGTCAGCCAGATTGAGGCAAGGCAAATCAGGCAAGTGGCAACTTGGAGCACTTTTTGTGGATTGGGTCAGTGAGAGACAGCCCACCAGAAGGACATGACAATTATGGAGGTTCTGTGCATCGAGAAGAGAGCTTCCCACTGCTCCTTCTTGACCTCTGCCAGAGGAGCACACCCTACATCCCCCCATCGTGAGGTTCACAGTGCTTCCCTGTGGTTGCTGCCACCATTATATGTGATCTGAGGTGGTGTCACCTCAATCCTGCAGCATCTGCAGGACCTTCACTTGACTGCCATGATGACACTGAGAATGGTGCTGATCCGGCCTCCTCTCCTGAATGGAAGGGTGTGGAGAAGATCCAGATGGAAGAGCCAACATTCTGGGTCATGTTTTCTGATCAGCCACTGAGACCCGAGGGTTGTTTTCTATAGCAGGAATGAGCAAAAGTCAATTTATGAAGACATTCATAAAACCTTATAAACATTTATAAAACCTTAGCAACATAGTACAGGGATTTTGAAGTGTGCCTTGAGCCATTCTGCTCTGTCAAACACCCCAATCACCCTCTAGATAGGCAAGGAACTCCTGCTGCACCAGATGCCACCCCAAACCCAGCCCATGTCCTCCTGCAGCGTGTGTGGAGGAGGGGTCACTGGAGAGTGGATGGCCCCTGACAGCCACAAGCAACCCCTGTCTTTTTTGTGGAGAGGTTGTCATCCTGGCTGCCTGCCTAAACAATCAATATGTTAGAACATCGCTGCAGAGCAGATCCCACACCCAGGCAGGCCCAGAGCTCCTCTGTGACATTGCCACACTCCTAACAGTTCCTCTCAAGGCAGAACCAACCTCTGCCAATGCCAGGCATAAAACAGGCAGCGGCAGATACTGCTGCTCTCTCATGGGTGTTTGCCTAAGCACCAGCCCATGTCATTTCTCTGCTCAAGGTAAAACTCCATTTTCTCCCTCTGCGAGAGAGGCCCTGAAATGAACAAAACTGACTGCTCTTCAAACCATGGATCCCGTGGGATGAGGCCCCATGCATGTTCAGTCTGCCTGTTTTGTATTCTCTCACCTGTCATCCTTTGTAATGTGGGGGCTCTGGCCACTGTCAGTTCAATGATTGAAGTTTAAAACGTAGGTAAAATTCAGGAAAGGAAAATCCAGGAGGAAGAAGTCCTGCTGGCCACAGGCGTCCTGTGCATGGACTAGTGAGTGCGCTAGTCATGGCCAAGCTTTGGCAGCAAGCAGCGTCCTGGAACACCCCCAGCAGGGAAGGCTTTGAGCCCAGTCTTGGTCTGTCTGTGTCTGGAGTGTGTGTGGGGGGTGTGCCTCCCTGGCAGCCAGTGGGCGTGCCAGGCCTTGCTGTCATGAGGAAAGAATCCGCAGGTCTGTAAACTTGCTATTTTTAGGCCTTAGTGGGGCTGAGCCAGTTCTCCAGTGTAGTGGGACCCACATATTTTACTGAAAAGAACCTTGAGAAGTTGTAATATATGCCTTGGACACGTTCAAAAACTTCAAGCAGTTGAAGTTAGCCACACAGCTAATTCATGAAGATGAAGGCACAAGCCCCATACCCGCTTTGTACTTTATGATTGCTCCCCTAGTCCACACCCACTTTAGCACACAGCTTACCCAGTAACTGTGAGTCTTCCTGCATGTGCTCCCAGCCGGGCCTGCTCAGGCAACTGTGCTTAGTGACAGCCATCATGTCAACTAGCTCAGGGTGCCTCCAGTGTAGGGGGCATTCCCTACTCTGCCTGGTATACCCCAAATCAGGAAAACAGGACCTCTGGCCATCGCTAAACCCATATCCCAGAAACTCTTCTCTCTGCCCAAGTCCTCCAAGAGATCTGGTGGCTCTCCTCCAGAATGTACGCTGCCTGTGGCTACCTGTCCCACTGCCGCTCCACAGAGTTCTTCCCAGGGCCTGGCATGGCTGCCATCCTGCTCCTTTCCACACAGTATACTGGATGGCCCACTAGAGAAGGCCAGTTCAATCTGACTGCTAGCCTCGGAATTCTCCAGCCTAACCTGTTACTGAGGGGTGAGAAAGCATGGTCTGTGACATGGGTGTCTAAGATGGCTTCCCTCTGGAGGCTTTCCTAGCTACTCCTGTCTCCCCCTGGACAAGAGCTAATAACTCAGCTGGATGTGGTGGCTCATACCTGTAGTCACACTCAGGAGGCTGTCCTGAGTTTGAGGCCAGCATGTGCTAAACAGTGAAAACCAGGCCAGCTGAAAGGGTAGGCAGAGAATATAGAACGATTCGAGAAACAGAAATGAAGAGCTGGTCTTCACAGCTGCAAAAGAGAGCTAACCTGATCCCAGAGTTGGAGGCGTGGTATGGGTCTATCTACTGACCTTCTACCTCGTTTAGAAGAAGAGGCCCACAGAAACCTGGAAGGCTTGGCGGAAATCCCAGCTTCTTACAGAGCCACAGAGAAGTAGCTTCCCCTGTGGGAAGGGGTCTGTGAGTGGTCACTCTTGAGAGCCTAAGTGTAACTGACCAGGGCCATTTCCCCTTTCCTGAAGATGTGAGGTCAGAGGTTGATCAGATTCCCCGAGGCTGTCAGACCAAAGTTGGCGAAGATGGCAGTTGGGAAACTGGCCCCACGGGCCCTGCTCTCTACTGAAGCATGATGGGCTATCTACCCTGTTTACAGGCTTGTTTCCCATAATGTACATTTTCCCTGGGCTGGACAGGCTGGATTTACTCACCTAGGCTTTCTACCTGGGTGAAGCCAATACTTACTGACTCCTGGCACCTGAGGTCATCAGGTGTGATGCTGGGCTGCCCTGAGATGTGACCTCAGCCAGCAAACACAGCCAACTTGGCTGATTCAGCTGCAGGAAGTGTCCAAGGGCAGCAACATTCGCACTCAGTGATTACTTCTTGTCCCCTCAGACTACCACTAAGGAGGGACAGAGAGGGCATGGGGACGAAATGTGGGAAAACATGGATGCTCCTGTTTTACGTTGTCTTCTGTGCTGTAGCTTCTACTTACTTCTGGAAAATAACAGGAGCATCCTACAAACTGAGTATAAGCCAGAGATGCCCCTGTGCAGCGTCAAGTGCTCCATGGGCTTTCGCCATCACCCATGTTCTCACACCAGTGGTGGCTCCCGTGTTCACTTCGGAGCCTGCCATCCCCAGTCCCTTCAGCAGAAACCCATAGCTCTCTGCATTCCTCTATCCTGCCTCCACACTGAATCCATGGTGGATCCTGTGACTTTACCTCGTAAACAGCTCACGAAGAGTCAGCACTGGAGCCTGCCAGTTCCCATTATGTTCTGGGTGCAGCTTGACTAATTTCCATCCTTCCTTGGGAATCCATATCTGAGCTCTGGATGCAAGAGATGGACTGACCACCCCACCTGGCCCCTCAACCACCTACAGGACCTTCTCTCTCTCCCTCCTCTGTTTCTGCTCCAGGTAGAAACGGAGCCCAAGGGAACAGCAATGTTAGGATCTGAGCCCTCACCCCACACTCAGTTCCCTATCTGCTAAGAGCTGTTTTGCTCCCACCTGGGTGGGGTCACAGGCAGGAAACACAATGCTAGTTTCCAGCTGCTTTTGTTTCCTTTGGTGTCTGACAGCACCCAGTTGGAGTAGCAGCAGGCAGGAAGCAAGCACCACCCTTGCCATTTCCATGCAAGCCTCAGGTACTGGGACCCTTGGGCCTTGGGCATGGCCAGTGTTAGAGCTCTCAGCCTTGGATCCGAACCCCTCAGATTTGAAGATTTGACAGTTCTCTGGAGGTGTTCTGGTGACCAGGACGGCAAGCTCCCTTCTCTAGCTATTTTTAAACTGCTCTGTCATTGTCTTTCTATTTCCTGTTGTCCTCCTGTCCTGACTGCTCTGCGACTGTTCAGCCCTTCTTCAGTTGTCTGTGGCTGCTGCCAGGGCTCAAGTTCGTTGTCTTTGGTGGGAAGCATACTAGAGCCAGGATGCAGCTGGGGGACGTGGGATCCAGTGGGTCAATGAAATCCCCTGGTGGCCCTCCATAACACTGCCACACTGCTACCACCACTTGTAGATTCAGGCTTGGGGGTCTGACCATGGGTATGCCCAGGCCACTGATTGGGTAGCCACTTCAGCTGACTGGAGACACATCAAGGCCAGCTGTCAGTCGGCACCCTTGGTCCTCACCCATCACTGTCCTCAGCACTGCTGTCATCCTCTGCTCGTTTCTCCTGCCAGCAGCTCAGTGTACTGCTGAGAGCAGGACAGCCTGATCAGGAGAAGTCTTCCCTGGGTCTGATGTTGCAGCCCCATGAGAGGTAGCAGAAGGTCTCCCAGGCACTCACTGGGAGCCCAAGAGGGGGTGTTTGGACCAGTAATCAGCCATTTGTTTTGGACCGATCATGGTTATGAGGAATCATGTTTTTGACCAATCATGGCTTTGCTACAAACCATGTCTTCCCTCTTCTAGGGGACATTCCCCTCATTTCCCCTCCACCCCCCACCAGGTAAGAATGGTTTGAGGAGGCTTGTCATCATGGATTGAAACAGCCTGGCTCTGTCTGTGCCTCCAAGAGCCTGGACAAGCACCTACAGTCTTTTCACAGTTGTCTCAAAGTGTCCATGATGTGCTCAAGATGGCTGATGCTGACTCAGGCATTATCTTGCTGGCTGTTAAAGGGACAGGCTTTTTGCTCACAGCAGAGAGAGTTCTATATCTAGGGAATCAAGTTGCCCTACCCTAGTGTCTTTGCTTATTTACTTAACCCCTGCCCAGAAAGCATCCACCCGTTCTGTCTCAGCCACATTCAAATCCTTGTCTGACTGGGTAGACACCCCCCCCACACACACACTGAATGACCGAGTGGAGCAAAGCCCCCTTTCCCACACCCTACGTCCCTGGATGACAAGGCATAGCTGAAGTCCCTTCTCTCACCCAGATCTCTATATCACCCAGATACTCAAATCTCTGGATGGCTGGGTGGAGTCCTCCTGCCTACACTCCTATCCATCTTGGACCCACACTGACAGGGTTGTATCAGAAACAAGCTCTCAACAGGACACCCCATTCCAGCTTGAGATTATTTCCTATAGTGGCCTTGTCTATTAACCCTAACTGAAAACTACACCTATTACTGATTTTCTGCTTCTGCCAACGGGCACATTGCCTCTTCCTTCAGTCCTTCCCCTCACGCCCCAGACTGGAGGGCACAGTGGGCTCTTTTAATACAGTCAGATTGCACTGTCCTAGAATAAACTTTTAAATGGGCCTCTGCACTGCCACATCATGACACCTGGTCCCCCCATGCCTGTCAGCACATGTGGGCTCCAGCATTTTGGTCATCATCCCTCCCCAGGCCTCTGCCTGGAATGCATCTCCTGGTTATCAGCCAGGAAGCTGCTTGATTCCCTCTCTCTGCCCCATCACCCTCCTCTGTGCATTCAGGGCATGTCACTGCTTTCTCCACTGAGGATCGTGGGGCTCTCTCTCTCTCTCACAGAGGCTGTGCAGGTCATCTGTGTGTATTGAACATATGCAGGGCCAGCATCTTCCTCTCATGGAGACAGAAGTCAGCCCCTGCCCTGGAGAGAACTGGGAAGAAGTGATCTAGGGCTCTGGAAGAAGCCAGGGTTGCACTCCGAGGATGACTGGAAAGCTAGGTTTTGTCAGAACAGGCTTTCAGATTCATGGGCCATGTATCTTGGGTTTGCAGTTCCCACCTGCAGCTGGTTTTCCCTTTGCTAGCCCATTCCTTTTTTTTTTTTTTTTTTGTCATTTTGGCCTCTACCCATGCCCAGTACAAGCCATGACTCTATTGGTTTTTGACTCAGTTCTTAGCCTCACTTTCAGTTAAGAATGGGTATAATTGTGGTCAGTTCATCAATACAATTTAAGAAAAAAACGTAGAAAGGGTTTTCTTTGAAATGATTGCTTTTCTAACAGAAAAGGTCACATGCAGCGGACAGCACCCTTTACTTCTTCTTGTCCCGGGTATGGACATGAGGGCTGCACCGCAACAGCCATCAGCAAAGGCCTGAGGCTTACCGGCTGGCACATGCAGGGGTGCTGTGCCACCACCCACCAGGCTGTTATCTCGGGGCTTCTCACAATCGGAGCAAAAGAACCTGCCTCCTTGTTTAAGCCTCTGTAGGGAGTTGGAGGGTGTCCTCTCAAAATCCATATGCTCCTTGTTGTGAAATAGACCTCATAGTTTGTAACTGGTTAGGGATCCTGAGACAAGATCACCCTGGGTTCAACGTGGCTCTTAAATCCAATAGAAGGTAGTAGGTGCTGGAGAGATGGCTCAGAGGTCAAAAGTGCTTCCTGCTTTTGCAGAGGACTTGGGTTTGGTCCCCAGCATCCACCGGTGGCACACAACCATCTGTAACTCCAGTTTCAGGATATCTGACATCCTCTTCTGCACTCGTAAGACATCTGCATGCATGTAGTGAATAAACTCACATAGCACACAGACCACATACACACGAGTAATAAATAAATCCTCAAAAGTAATGCATAGAAGAAGACAGGACACAGACACATGGGAAGACAGTGGGGCTCCTATTTTTAGATGTCCAGTATCTGCATACCATGTGTGGGGTTGTGGCATCTTCCATTAAAACAAAGAAGTCATACTCAGACCCACTGGCTTGTATCAAGAGCATATGTGTCGCTTGGGTTCAGTGTGTGGAGAAATTATGACATGCCAGCTCCAAGCTTGTGTGCATCTGCTTGCTCCTTGGCCTCTTTAGCCATACTGAGAACAAGCCAGGGCAGCTTGTTGCATGAGGTAGTCAGTCTTTATGCCCTAGCTGCCTGCCAGCCAACTGTCAGCTGCATGAGTGTGACCCTGTGGGAAAGCCCACCTTTGGCTGTCCTGTCATGTCTGATTTCAGTAGAACCACTTGGCTGGTAGGCTAACGTTGAGAAATATGAAACACTGCTTGTCACTGGGTTGGAGGGAGGCCTGCTACCCAACAGTAACTGAGTGATGTGCCACTCAGCCTGGGAATGAAGGTCTAGATTTGAGACTTCGCTGTGTGAGCCCTTCGAGCCCCGAAGGGAAAGAGCTGTCTTTTTCTCTTTAGAAATGGATGAGAAAGAGTGCTCTCCTTACCCAGGATTTCAAGAACTGAAGTTTACTATCCACATCAAGAAGTATCTGACTTCCATGGCTGGAGAGATGGCTTAGCAGTTAAGAATGCCTGCTGCTCTTGCAGAAGACTTGGGTTAGGTTTCCAGCACCCACATGGTAGCTCATAACCATCTGTTGCTCCAGTTCCATCTGTAGCACCCTGCTCTGCCTTCCATGTGCACCAGGCACACGCACAGTGTACTTACAATGCATGTACGCAAACACCTACTTATATACATAAAATAAAAAAGTAAATTTCAAAAAAGAAACATATGGCTTCTGATTTACATAAAAACATTTGTGATCAACACATAACAAAACCTTTGCTCTAATTACAAAAACTTATCTGGTGGCTGATTAACCAAAGGAGGGGGTTAGCAAAGGCAACTGTAAAGACAGAACATGAGATTATATGAAAAAAGAACACAGTAAAACACTAAAAGAAGAAAATAAGGGCATCTTGGCTGACAGACCCTGAAATCTGGCAAGCTGCATTCTTGGGCATTCTGCTACACTTGTAGGAGGATTTGCTCTCTGTGCTGCACTGTCCTAAAGCTGAGGTCCAGCACTACAGAGGACAAGCCTTTCTCTCCTTGGGGACTTGCCATGCTGATGGAGTAGAGGAAACACAGATAAACTATGTACTGATGGTGTACACGTTGAAGCCCCTACCCCAGGTGCCTGAACGTCCTTATAAGGACACAGTCTTTCTCCACAGATGCTCTCAGGTTATGATGCAGATGTTAGGGCACCCCCAATCCAACGAGACAGGCATGGGAAGGAAAAAGACACAGATGCAGGGAAAGCACCATGCAGTGAGGGAGACAGGTTAGTGCTGTGGCCAAACAAGCAGTGCAGTGGCAAGCATTGCCAAGGACAGTAGACACTTGGAGGAAAGCAGGAAGCAGGGCTAGTTTTCCTGGTACAAACCTTCTGAGACAACACCTTGATGCCACATTTCCAGTCTCCAGGACTGTAAAGGAACAAACTTGTTTTCTGGGTGCCTGGCTTGTAAAATCAGGGAGAGAAACGGGGGAAGCTGAAGACAGAGCTCTCAGTTTAAGCAGAGCCACTTGGAAGATGCCACTTTCATGAATGTGAAAGGGGGTTGTAGGAAATCACATCTATGTCTGAGGAAGGTCCTGTCAAGTAGCTGTAAGAGACAACATAAAGGCTCTGGGGCAGGACTGTGCCCCACACATGCAGCTGGTGCAAGTGAGGTTATGGGGCAAAGGGGGAGAAAAGCTGTGGAAAAGGGAAGATGATGAAGTAGAGTCCGGCGGATTAGCAAGGCTGTTATATTTTGATCATTGAGAAGGCAAGCTCTTGTTAGATTTTGAGGAGATAAATCAGGCACGCCTATAATCCCAGCACTGATGGAGGCAGAGGCAGGCATATCTCTGTGAGCCTTATCTACAAAGTGAGTGCTGGACAGCCAAGGCTACAAAGAGAAACGCTGTTTCTGGAGAGGGAAGTTTTTTGAGGAGAGCTTATCTGATGTCTTAAAAGTAACACCCATGAATGTATGCGTGGTCATACATGCGTATCAATCACCGGCTGTGGCAGTTCAAAACTACCTGGGGCAAAGATGTAATATGGGAGACCATTTGGGAGACACAGTTTTAAAATAGTTTGGCTTTGGATGCTCCTGGCAGTAGTAGAACCAAGAGGGCAGAGGGATGGAGGGAGAAGAGGGCAATGTCTTGAAGGATTTTGCCCTGATCCATAAATTCCAAACTAAGGACTGCTTTTCTTTCCTCAACTATTTAGGCCAACACACTTTCTTTGGGACGAGGTTTCTTTGACTCAGGCTTGCTTGTACGGTTGGCAGTCCTTCTGCTCCAGACTCCCATGCGCCTGCAATCACAGGCATGTAGACTTAAGGCACAGGCTGTGATCTCCACACATACAGATGGTCAGCTAATGCCGGAGACGAAGCATTCGCTCTTATTTATGCCACAGACCAAAGGCAGTTAAGTATGGCCCTTCCACAATGGTGCAGTATTGGGAACGCCAAGAACTCGGCATAGACCATGAGGGGAGCTGCACCCGCATTCTTTCTCAAAAACAGGGGAGACCGGGTGCAGGAGACCCAAGCCCGGCCGGGGCAGGGCGGGCACCTGCCGGGCTCGCCCCCGCACACCAAATGCACGGGACACTGGAGCTGCTTCCGATCCCATCGGTCGCGAGGCCCGTGGCGCATCCCTAAGCAGGCGTACTGACGGGGAGGCTCAGGACAACGGCGGGCCACGAGGGACGCGGAGGACAGGCTCTGCCCCGTCACTCCAACGCACAGAACACGCCAGCAGACGGCCGGAGGGCGGGGGCCCGACCCGCAACCCCAGCCCGGCGCGGTGGCGGCCCTTTCGTTTTCCCAGCCTGCTTGCCACCGCAGCTAGGCAGCCGGCGCGGAAACTTCCACCCGGCGCCCCGGCGCCTCTGCGCACGCGCAGCGCGGCCCACACGGCGGCCGCCCGCCCCCGCCCCCTCCGGCCCCGCCCTGTCTGTCTGGTCTGCCGGCATCCGCGCCGCCGTCTCCCCGCCGCCGCCTAGAGCGCGCGGTGCGCAGGCGCGGTAACCAAGGCGCCGCTGTCTAGTGAGGATTTGAAATCCCCGCGCGTGCGCACTGCGCCGCGGCCCGCGAGGGAGGCCGCGCCCCCGCCCCGCCGCCCCCGCGCCGCCTCTCCGCCCCTCATTGGAGCGGAGGCGGCGGCCCCCGTCCCTCCCCGCGCCCGGCCGCCGCCGAGGGCGTCTTTCCGCCGCCGCGCCGCAGGAGCGCCGTGACTGACGGGCGGCCCGGC
>NW_026596440.1:1190231-1342655 GCF_907164565.1 Psammomys obesus | reverse complement strand
CGGCCCCGCCGCGCTGCCCCCGGCGCTGCTGACCGCGCTGGGGCCCGCGGCGGACGGCGCTCGGCGCCTGCACAAGTCCCCGTCGCTTTCGTCGTCCTCGTCGTCCTCGTCGTCCAACGCCGAGTCGGGCACCGAGAGCCCCGGCTGCTCGTCGTCGTCCTCCAGCAGCGCCTCTCTCGGCCGCGCGAACGCCGGCCGCACCTTCTTCAGCTTCGCCGACGGCGCGGCCCACGCGCACCCGGGCCCACGCGGCCCCACGCCCGCCGGCTCGCCGCCGCAGCAGCACCAGTTTCACCCGGGCCGCCGGAAACGCGAGAACAAGGCCAGCACGTACGGCCTCAACTACCTGCTGTCGGGCAGCCGCGCGGCCACGCTGAGCGGAGGGGGCGGCCCCGGGGCCCAGGCGGCGCGGCCCGGCACGCCGTGGAAGAGTCGCTCGTACAGCCCGGGCATCCAGGGGTGAGTGCGCCTGGCCTGTGGGGCTGTCGCGGGCACTTTAAAACCTCCGTTAGACGGAGAGCCACGGGGCCGGGGATTGACAGGTCGGGATGGAGACCTAGGGCTAGACTACTAGCGGTTCCATCCTTCCTACCCTGCAGGGCAGGGAAGCCAGGGCTGGTGTCAGTGGGGAAGGTTATACGCGTGCTCTGTCCTGTGAATTGACTCGTGTGTTTTAGGGTAGTCAGGTTGAAGGTAATTATTTTCTTCCTTTTGGGTGACAGTAGGTTTGGGGTAGTGATACCGTTTAGCCATCAGGTGAGATTCAGAAGTTGGGTGTTGCATGTGTTGAGGTTACCTAGTTTTGATTCTGGGCAGACATTCGCAGAAAGAGCATCATCTGAGGTTTCTAAAAGCTGTCTAACAGCACTCAGAATTTTCCTGTATAGTCACAGGAAGGTGTCATTTTCGTTAAAAATTTTTCCACCCAGCCCAGAAGACCTTAGAGGTTTAATGTCCCTCCCCAGTGACAGCAGGGTGGGGGTGTTGGCCTGGAATTGCTCCAGGTGAGACAGCTCTGGGTGAAGCTGTTCATTCAACCCATTGGGTTTTCTGAGCATCCAGAAACAGACACTCATTTCTAGTTTCGAGACCGGTGAGCTCGGTTTGCCTCAGTTCCTGCAGATCTAAAAGGCATTGAAGCGCCCCTGGGGGTCGGGTTGGGGGACCGTCTTAGGCAGGTAAATCCCCAGTTTAGGTCTCCCTGCATGGTGGCTAGGCTGGGAGACTTCTTTGAGGTAACTTCTTAGGGGGTTGTTTGCCATTTGAGGTAAGTGAGAGACGCTGATTCTCTTTAAGGGGAGTGTGTGTTATGTAGTAACAGTTGGCCATCCTGCAACTTGTTTCACCTGGGTCTGTTTGGGAGCTCTAGCATGCACTACAGACCCAGGACGAGCCTGCTTTCTTTCTTCTGCTGTTTCTCCACAGTGCTTGCTTGTAGAACTTTCTGAGGCAGGTTTCGAGGAACAGATTGTGTGTGTGTGGCAGTGGACCTGAGGGAGGTTTCTAGACTGTTACATAACTGTAATGGACATGGTGTGTCTGCTGTGAGACAGGGCCTGACCTCTGACAGAGTTCCACTTGTGTGCTTAGCATCAGCAGAATCATCTGCCCCTCAGTGATAGCTGTGGCTCTTGAAGTGGCTCTTGAAGTGGCTTGTTAGCTCCCCAGTGGTTTGTAAGCTGGGCAGCCTTTGTGTGTTCTTCAGTGGCTTTTGTTAGTAGGTGTGCCCCTGTGGGCCAGATGTGTTTTTAGAGTCTGGGGCAGAGTTGGGGTGGATGCCATGTAGTCTTGTTGACCTCCCAAACCTCATCCTGCCTTTGAGTACCCCTTCCTGCTACATGAGCATTGCTTCCTAGGTGTTCATACCTGGCTCCTGTCACCCTTTCTCCCAAGTCATTCTATCCCCCTGGGCCTGGGTGTCTCTTCATACTTCAAGCACTTGGTAATCATCTCTGGTGGAGGCTACCTAAGCATTCCAAGACTGGAGTCTTCTGTGCACTGTGGCCTAGCCCATGTTGTTCGTTGGTCAGCAGTGTCAGTGGGGTGAAGCTCTACCAGCTCCCAACTCTCAGAAGATCCTCCACCACTTTTCCTACCTCCAGGAGAGAGGCAGGCACTTAGGCTCCGTTTCTCGGCTTGCCCTGAAGCCTGCTTCAGCTCCCCATTTGCTCACCTCAGGGCACTATGGTGTAGGTCTTAAGAGGGCTCTGAAACCAGCTGAGAGGTTGGCCTTCATCCTCTCTGGACCAAGAGATGCTGCTGCATGTCTTTCCTTCTCTGGGTGGCATGTGTCATGATTTTGTTGGGTGGTGAATCCTGGAGGAGGGGCTTGCCTGGGAGGGCTGGGTATCTGTCTGGTTCCTCCTGTGGCTGACCTTTCAGCATGGGTGGGGAAGAATTCTTGAACCAGGGCAGTAGTGGAGCTGGGCCCATGTGTTAGGAATGAAGGTGGCTGCAGTGATCACTTGCACGTGTCTGCTTGGTCATGTGAACTGACCTTGGATGTCAAGAAAGAGACCTGTGTGAAGCTGGTCTCAATCAGCTTGTCTAGAGTGGTGTGCGGGGCCAGCACCAAGCCTTCCTCCGGCTTAGCAAGAGACAGAAGTAAGGTTAAGTGTGGCCCAGTTAACAGTGAGGGGCCTGGTTAGAGAGGCTGCTGAGTGTTCTAGTCTTGGGGCCGTGCCTTTCGGAGGCCCTCTGCAGACCTCAGGAGAGGACGAGTGGATTTCTGGTCGGTGAGAGTCTGAGGCTCTGCCTGATGGACACGTGGCACCTGCGCCATCCAGCCTTCCCCGGGAGGAGCCTGCCCTTGGAAACTGCGTGTTGGCCTGGGTTCATGGGACTGCTAGACTGTTTTCCACCACGGGTAGGATGAAGAAAAAAGGAGGTGAAAGAGGACAGGGCTTAATTCGTGAGTCTGGAGCGTAGAGAAGGGGTGTGGGAGCTGCTCTGAGCACCGGTTTAAGGTGAACTCTGAAACCTTTGTTAAGGATATGGCAATTAAAATGTCACCCATGCCCTCTGTACGAGCTTCTTGCTGGAGATGGAGCAGGCATGGTGAGGCTCTCTGGGTCTTCCCTTTCCCGTTTTAACCCACTTTGCCCTCTGAGTCCTCAACTCTGACCCACAGTATGATTCCTTTGCCCTGGTCAGTCTCAGGGGCTGCCTCAGGTTAAAGGTAAAGAAATGTTCTCTGAAAGTGAGGGTGGGAGTGTGGACCTCACACATACGTTTAGCCAAATCCTTACTGGTGTCTTCCAGCAGGAGTGCAGTTGGACATGGGAAGGCCCAGCCATTGCATTCAGCCCCATGACCTGATTGGCTCTGTGAAGGTTGTTCCTTCCAGGTGTGCCTGCAGTGGGCAGCAGTCATGTGCAGCTTCTCTGCAGCTCTCTCCACCATGGTTAGTCTTTTCATGTGTTCTGTGCCCTTGGTGATGGGAATCCCATTGTTTGTCTGAAGCCTGAGAAGCCTCCAGTGTCAGCAGTTACAGTGTGCCAGTGGTTGGTAGTGCTTGCAGGGCTGTGGGGTGGGTCCCTCCTAGCTCCATGCATGCTCTTTCTGCTCTGCTCTGGTGAGGGAGTCAGAGCCTGACAGAGCCACCAGCTTCCCTCTCTTCTTCACTGCTCCTGCTTGCTTTGACAGAAGCAGTGGGTCGGAATATCCTGAGAGGTTCCACTGGGAAGGCACAGGTTGAGGGCCCAGTGGGGTGGACTGTGGGACACAGGTGTAGTCACCATTGTCACCTTTATCTTCCTACCTGTCTTCCTGTGATCATCAGGGATGTGTGAACAGTTGTAAGCATGGTTTGTGCAGGTGACAGTGGCACAAGGAGTCCTGCTTTATGGATTTCTTTCACAGAAATCCTCATGGTTGAAGAGAGAGGTGAGAATGGTCACACCACACGTTTCTTGCCAAACTGACTGCTTTACCTCCTGTGCAACACTTGTGCGACTTAATAGCATCACTCTCTTGTCATGGTCCCATGGCCAGTCTCCACAGAGAAGGGGAAAAACTAGTGTGGATGCTGCTGCGGGTGACTGAGGGGATTCCTGGAGCACTGCTGAGCCACGGCTTGCTCAGGTTGGAAAGCTGACTCTGGAGAAGGCTGCCCAGGAGGATAAGGCCAATCTTCTTTTGGACTAGAATATTAAGCAGGCTGGCACAGTCCTTTAGAACAAACACGAGAGGCCCTATGGTTGGGAAGGCTCTCTGTTTAGTTCCTAACATGAAGGAGAAAAGAAATAGGGGGAACCAAAAGACAGAAATAAAAACGGAGCTCCTGAGTAGTTTTTTGGGGAAAAAAGCATCTTAGTGCTGTGGGAGTTAGAGTGGGTCCGGTATCTTGCTGCTGTGATCTTTAGATGAAAAAGCAATGCTGTTTTCCCTCAGAAACAACACACTTGTGGCTTAAAGTATTTTTAAGTAAACTTTTTTGTAGATTTCTTTCATATTGTTACTATATATCTATTTTTTTTTTGTTTTTTGTGTATGTGCCTGTGTGAGTTTATGTGCATCACATATGTCCACAGTTGCTGGATTCCCCTGGAACTGTAGTTACAGGCAGTGGTGGGTAATCAGATGTAGGTGTTGGGAACAACTTGGATTCTCTGCAAGAGTACTAAGTGCTCTTAACTGCTGGGCAGTCCACCCAGCTCCTTAAGTAAACATTTAAAAGAAAAAAAAATGATAACCTTAAGACTTTTGCTTCAAAGTCTTGGCTGTTTTTTAGCATGAATGTGAGGTTTGGGCATCATCTTGAAAGACTTCATATGAAGTGTCCTTTGGGAGCAGGGTACCAGTGCATCATGGGCAGTAAGGATACTGTGCCTAGTTGAGGTGCTGGGTTTGTGCTCAGAGTGTATGTAAGAAAGTAGTCCAGGATATTCAAGTTCAGAGCCTATTGTGATGCTGCAGCCAGAGCTCAGGCTGCAGGAGTGACTGCCCTTCCCAGCGACTACCTCTAGGCCTTGCACTGGCCGGTGGTGCTGTGATGAAGCCAGGCTGGAGACTGCCTAGCCTCTCAGCATTGCTTCTCCCTTAAGCAAAGTGGAACGGGCGCTAACCCCAGAAGGCTGCCCAGGGAAGTGCGGCCTGCAGCGAAGGCAAGCCAGTCATGCTCTGTGTACAGTGTGTCTCTGCTTGGGACACCTGTGTTGTCTGTCCCATTTGGATCAGCAGCACCGTGCTCTTGATTTTTCTTGTTATCTCTCTTTTCTGTGTGTCAGGTAGCAAAGTGCTGTGACCTGGGATTTGGAATAGTTCTTTCCTTGGGTCACATTAGGAGGCTTGGGTGAGTTCTCCACTCCACAAGGCAGAGGTCTAAGATATCACACTGTCTCCAGGGTCCACTCACAAGCACATTTCTGCAATTATGGCACTGGGGGAGACTTTCCTTGTCTGTCAGGTCACTGGATTTTGGGCTTTTGGTCCCATCCAGCTTTAAGCCTTTACTCTCTGTCTCTTGCCGGTTAAAGGAGACTCTTTACTTCCAAGGGCTGATATGATTGCAGAGGCTCAGGCCATGCAGTGCAGTGTGACCCATGGACTGTTTCATCAGAACCAGACATTTGGCCATGGTGAGCTGCCTGCCACACACAGGCCTTGTTTAGTGGGAAGACAGAACTGTTGTGAGAAGAGTAGGCCATGATTGTCTGTCCTTTGCTGGACATCAGCCCATTGCAGTACCTCTTACATATTGTCAGTCCTGTTCCTTGCTTGCTTGTCACCCCTGCAGTTGACTTGGAGACCACAAGAACAGTGTAAACTTCTGCTCCTCTCACAGATGTACCATTTTTTAGTCTGCCATTTAAAAACATTCACAGAAGAACCTGGTGATTGCACAGAAAAGTCCCGGGCATGAGGTACCCTTAGTTGATCAGATTGTCTTGGTGGCCCACTCAAGTTGCCACTTGATAATTACAGAGCAGCCACTGTCGCTTTGTGTAATATGTGGGCAACACCTGATCTGCAAGACAGGCTCATGGGATGGTGGCTTGTGTAGGGCCTCAGTGTGGCACATGTGCCACCCCCTGGAGGGGCAAGAAGACCTCCACCATTCCTGCCTTGTCCCTCCTTGAGCCCCCACCTGAGTGCTTGCTTCCACTGCCCCCTGCCTGCACTCCCAGCACCAAAGACAGACAGACAGGGGACAAGTAGACTCTGTGCAGAAGTAAAGAAAACTTTAGTTATTTGTCTTGGGCATTTTAAAGATTTGACTGAATTTTGTAGTGATTTTAAATGCAAAACAGTACTTTTGTTTGTTTCTGAAAGCATGGCTAAGGCCTGCACGCACAAAATGAAACCATTAACAAACACAGGATGAGAAACAGAAAGATCTCAGTCTGTTGTTGTGCATCTGAAAGGAATTCCCATTTGCTTGTATCATTTTTCATTGTAAAAACTGAATATCCACAGAAAAGTTAGAAGACTTTGTTAGGTTTGGAGGCTAACATGCTGAGTGTCCCTGGTCACCTGTGCTGTTTGCTGGCCTACAGTGTGGGCTGTGTTGAGGCTTGACATGGGGCTTCTGTGTTGGCTTAGCTTTTCCCAGCCAGCAGGCCCAACTAGATGGGAGCATTTTAAAGGTCCCTGTGACAGGGATGTTCTTGAGTCCGTAGTGGCCTTTGCCTGGTGCCTTGTGACACTCTCCTTTGCCTTTTCACAGTTCCTGTTTTGCACAGTTCTGGGTTTTCCCTGTGTTTGTTTTCTGAGGGACAGCAATGGATGTAATCGTGGAGTTTGAGGTCTGGGAATGGTTGGGGTCCATTAAGGAAAACACGGAGTTGAATCATTTCCACTTTTATCTCAATGGTTTCCTGTATTGGGAAGCACGTGCTTGGCTTTGAGGACCTGATTCATTAGTGTAGTCACATACTCTGGGGTCTGGTTCTGGTTGGTTTCACCTGGGTTCTAACCCCCATGTTTCAGCTTTCCCACCTAAGATGTTGGGCCTGTGACATAACTCAGAAGCGGTTTGTGAGCTGGTCTGCCTGTGTGAGAAAGGCTGCTCCTTCTTTCTTTCATTTCCTTCAGGAAATGGAAACCAAACGAGCTTCTTGTTGCCAACAGGAAAAGCCTCCCTCTTTTTTTTTTTCCCCCTTTTTCAAATAGGCAAAACTACAAACCCAAACCTCCAAGTCTTAGAGAGGGGAGCAGAATATAGGCTTAGCTGAGTGTTGACACTGGGGGGTTCTGGGCCCCCCCCCCCCCCGCAAAATCCTTCGATTTTAAATGCAGACAGCATCTTAGTGAGTTTGTTATGCACTAGGTGTGCATGTGCTGTGGTAACTGGTTTTAGGTTGGTTCTGAGTTCTTGGCTGCTTCCTACACAGTGGATTTGGAGGGAAGACAGCGGCGCTGGGGAGACAGAACAGCACAGCACTGGTGGCAGAGCCCTGTGCAGGGGAGGGTGTGCAGTGTCTGTCTTGGGTGGTGGCCAGTGCAGGTGAAACACTGAGTTGAAATTTAATTTATTTATTTTTTGTCTTGTGGCGTTGGGAAGAAGCTGAGCACCTTGAACATGCCAGACAGACATTCTACCAGTGAGCACCCTCCTGAGCCCTTATTTAATTTTAGTTAATATTTAAATGTCCCTGTATTTGGACAGTGCTGACTTTGTGCAACTTTATGTTCTATTTGAAATAGTTTGATTCAGTAAGTTGCTGAAATAAATTGAAACTCAACAGCAGTAAAAACTGTGTTGCTCAGCAGGTTGCTATGGAGAAAGCTCTAGAAATCATGTTTCTGAGTTTCCTATGCAAATCCTTTATGAAAGGCTGATATTTTCATGACTCAAGCAGCATGGAGTAGGGAGAGTGCAGCACAGAGCGACTTTGAGGGTGGAGCACCTCGGGTGAGCATGCAGAAGATGAGCTGGCTGCTGGTAGATTTCTAATGGGTTACCAATAGCCTTTGAGATCTCTCCCCATTTAAGTTTCCTGTCAGCATGTTCAAGCAACTCCTGTTCACAGGATTCTTGGAGGCTAGTGAGCCCTGCTTTACTTTCTTCTTGACTTCCTGGTTTATAGCCACAAGTAAGCAATATTTCAAACACAAACTCACTGTAGATTGGCTAAAACGGTCTGGCAGAGAGGTTTGCACTTGCGCATGCATGCCAGTGCTTTTGCTGAGGGAGATTGCTACCAGCAGGTAACGATGTGGCAAGGCACTAGGCAGAACTGAAGATAACTCAGTAAGGGGCCTTCCCTGTGCCGAGGATGCCCTTTGCTAATAAGAGAGGGCAGGCCCTGCCTGTGTTGCGAGGGCCACAGTCCTGTGGGACTGGATCTTGCTTCTCAGGCTGTCGAGGGGACATGGACAAGCTGAGAGATGCTGCCCTGTGGATACTTACATGACTTCCACTGGAAAAGCCAGGCATGCCTGTAACCGCCATAACAGCTCATTTTAACGCCATGAAAGTAACTTGCAGGAAAGAGATGCTCAGATCTTGTCCAATGGTCACAGAGGAAATGGTAGAACTGGGCTCAGATGCAGGCTTCTTGCCCGGCAAGTCCATGTACTTCACCATGTGCCTTTCAGAGAGAGAGAGTGGGGACATGAGCTGAGAGCCAGAAGCGTGATTTGGTAAAATGGCAGAGAGAAGAGGTGTGGTGAAGTGTAATGAAGAGTATTTTTGTCACAGGCATCTCTAAATTTAAGTAGCATTTTAAAAAGTGAAAAACAACTATGATACACTGTCCAAAAGTGAAAAGAGCACTTGGCATGATCTGGGAAATACAAAGGAATTCCACGTATAGCTACCGGTTACCTTGTGAATGAGGCACCAGAGACTAGTGTGTATATAGAAGCAGGGTAGCTGGAAGGAAGGTCACGGAGCTGACGAGACACTCTGAACTGGGCTGGGCTTGGGCACAGCATAATGTGTGGTTTGCTGGGAACAGCTTGTGGAGTGAGTGAGGAGAATGAGGCCCATGGCTGGAAGGGAGCTCACTGTGCACAGGGCTTTCCTAGCAGGTGAGCTCTGCCTCTTTTGCTTTGTTCCCACCTGGCTATGGCTGCTGAACCAGCCAGTTGGGAACCATGTCTGGCCAGGCTGACCCACACCTGGGCCAGGCGTCTCTCTTATCCCATTATAGTGTTTCTTGCTGCCCTCTGGGATGCTCCAGGAGTCATGGCACAGCTGGTAGGGACAGGGCTGTCAGTGGAGCCCAGGCCCTGTGATTCCTAGGTTCACTTGTTAACTAGGAACTGCAAAGAGGGACTTGCCAAGGAGGTGAGGTTGACAGAAGCAATGCCAGAGAATTCCAGGCTCTGGCTCCTCTGAGAGAGACCAGATGCTGCCATGACTCTGATTGGCTTCTGAGGACAGGGCTTTGACTGTCCCCAAGGAACGTGAGCTAAGCTTCTCACAGGTGTAAGAGCAGGAAGGACCTGTCCTCGCTGGAGAGTGGCTCTTAGCTGGCTGGTGATGGCTGTCCAGAAGATGCTGTGTCTCCTTCCTTGCTACACAGTTTACAGGTGATTTTTCAGAGCATTTATGCCTGACATTTATTCATTGCTTTTTGAGATAGGTGTAGCCCCTGCTAGTGTCAAACTTGGACCAGGTTTCCTGCCTCCCAGATGCTGGGATTACAAATGTGAAGCCATCATTTCTGGCACCAATTTTAAAATTGTAATGTATTTCTGAAACTGGTTCATTCAAAGTGGAAGCTTTTGAATAATTCAGGCCCATTACCCAGAAATCACCAGGATAATTAGGTGACTACAACTGTAGATGGTATCCTATAGATATCCTATAGCTATCCTATAGATACCACTTGGCACCATCAACAAGAAAACTTACTAGACTCATCTTCATTTAAACTTTAGCAAATTATTTATTTTGGTTTAGTAAGAAGTGCTCAGTTTCAGATGGAAATAGGCTTCTAAGAGCTATTGCTGTGGCTAAGACTAAAGAGGTGAAAACCTAAGTACAGATTTGCTTGGTGTGTAGGTTGAGCAGTCAGCCCTTCTGTCTTCCTTCCTGACAGCACACATAGCATTGCTGTGAGGTTGCTGTTTTGTTTTGTAGTTGCGTTCCTGAGTGAGTGTTCCATGTCCTGTTTTCAGGACTACCTGTGTGGATTCTGGGCAGACTCCACGATGCTTGGAGAGTCACTGAGGCCCATGGTGCTCCTTTGATGTCTGTGTGCTCTCATTAGCTGTGCAGGGCCAGCTCTGCTTTCTCGAGGTGCCTATGTCTTCTGGCTGGATTCTGGGTTGCTCTGCTCTGACCCTGTGTCTGTCGTTTTTGCCTGAGATGTGGCTTGGTGGTTCTTTATACTGCACAGCAGCTGTGCCAGTAGCTGTTTGTATAGGGCCTGGATAGGTCTGTTCTTGTACACTCCCTGAAGCCTTCAGGGGCTTGGCTGGATTCTTCCTATCCCAGAACAATGCAGCTACCACCTGTCATCTGAGGCAGGACCCTGTCTCCTCTGGTCTGAAGAGTTATACTAACTGCCCACCTTCTAGACATCTCTGTCAAAGCAGGCCTTTCTGTGAGGCAGACGTCTCTGGACCTCAGATGCTTGTGCACTGCAGGCTGAAGTTGGCGCTGTCATGCCTTTGCACCTGGGTTGCTGGCTTTACACTTACTGGGTTAACAGTGTCTGAATGTCTGTTCATCTCTGGATGCTGCTGGCTTTAGCTCTGTCACTGATACCCAGGAGCCCCTCCTAACCCCCTGGCTACATTACTGACATGTTCTCCCTGATTTTTTTCTGTGGCGCTGGCAATGACATGGTTTTCTCTTCATCCTTAATTTTTTTTCCCCTTCTGGGTTTACTGTTTTTGTGATACATTGAGTTTCTTATGCCATCCCTCTTTCCTTACCTGTGCACAGTAGATTTTCCCTCTGCTCGTCTTAATACTGACTAGCTCTGAATATCTTCCTATGGGAGCAGCCTCTACCCCAATCCATCTGCAGTTCTGAAAGTCTGCCTGTTTTATGGGAATGTCCATTCTGGGGCCTGCTGGTGACAGAGAGTGGGCAGCAGAAATGCAGACTGAGCTGGGGACCTATCTCAGTTGTTTCACCTTTCCAGGGCCCAGTGCTCTTGGCTTAACCCTGAACTTCCTAGAAGGCCTGGGGGCCACTTGTTTTCTGTCAGCCCTGGGGACATGAGTGAAACACTGGGCTCCAGCACTGGGTCTGCTCCTGTGCAGCAATGCTGCCTCTGTTTCTATGGGCTGCTGCTTCCCCTTCCTGTCCCAGCCTCAGCCTCAGCTCCCTGGAAGGTGGTCCCTGACAACTTGTCCTGAGCCACATGGCATCAGTTTGAATCTCTTCATAGCTCTTGCCATTTAATCATTTTCCCTCTTCCTGGGGAAGACCCGTGTAGTAGCACAGAGTGAGAACAAGGGCCTCATTTTTTTCCTATCTTGCTCACTGATGTACAGTGTCTGGTAGGTCCTCAGTAAGTAACTGGAGCATGCTGGTCACCTACTGGGGAAAAAAAAAAAAAAACCTTTGAGCCTGTTGGGTTATTTTCTCTCCTTCCCTCTTAATTACTGCCTTTTCTTTGTATGTTTTTGGTAATTTTGCACTTTGTTAGAGTCCCCTGTTTTATAAGATCCTTTTTGTCGTCTTGAGTCTTTGGTGGTTGAGGGCTGGAGGACAGATACCGTTGCTCTGGGGCTGTGCACTGAGTGGATAACCATGGTGCCAGGACTCCACGCAGTGACCAGTGTCACACAGGAGAGGCCTGAGCAACTGTCACATGCAGCCGTGATGTTTCTTTCCCCAGTCTAAATGCAGTGGCAGAGCTATTCTCTGCAGAGTCCCTTGGGCTTGAGCTTCTATAGAAGCTGGGTGGCTGGGCTGTTGGGATGAGGTCGGATCAGGTGCTTCCTCCCTACCAAGCTTCCTGTTCAGTGTGTGCAATTGTGGGATAGATGTTTAGGGGCCCTGGCCTTGCAAGTGGGGTGAGGACCATCCTGAAGTGATTCCTATAGTAGTGACCAAGTGGCACTAGAACCAGAACCTCTGAACTAGGCCCAGAGAGGAACTGAGTTGGAAGGACCTGCAGACTGTGGCTGTGTAGCTAGTGGGGGGACCACACCAGTTAGTTTTACAGGCTGTGAGAGGCAGTGTTAATGGAGACTCAGGCCTAAGGGTGCTTGCTGCTTGACTTTGATGTGCCACTGGTGCCACTGGCAAGAGTTGGTAAAACTAGGGTTCTGTTAGTGTTGGGGTTGGGAAGTCAAGATTATAAAAGCAGGAACTTAGTGAAGAAAACTTAGAAGACTAGCAGAAGAAACTACCCTCATTCCCCTGCTGTTGACCTAAATGTGTTTGTTTCTTTTTTTATAGTAGCTTTTAGACTTGTTACAGGTGTATCATTCTGTACTTGCTTGTTACAGCTAGTTGTAGTTTATTACTGTTAAAATTGTATGTATGTTTGTTTCCCTGTGGACAACACCATTCCCTGGACAGGTGGTCCTGGGCTGTATGAAAAGTCTAGCTAAGCATGAGCCTTCATGAAGCACTGTTCCCCTGCATTTTTTGTTTCAGCTCTGTTGAATTCCTGCTGTTGTTCCTCAGTGATAGAATGACCTGGAAGTGCAGGCCATGTGGGATGGGCTGTGACCTGGAAGTTTAGCCACATAAACCCTTTCCTTCCTAAGTTGCTTTTGGTCAGACCGTTTTATCATAGCAGCGCCCCAGCCTCCCTGGCTGCCCCAGGTAGTAGCTGCTGCAGAGTGTCCTACCTTCTCTCCTTAGTCTTCTCAGGGCCTGCCCTCCCGAACACAGTATAGCTGTCATCCCTCCCTGCTTGTGCCTCTTTCAGAGCTTGGTGCTCTTATTCCACTTGGAGCCCTGTGGAGTAGACAGGTACCAGAGCGGTTCCTGCAGCTTCTCAGAGAGCAGCTAGTGGGAGTCCCCAAACAGCATGGGTGCAGTTCCAGGCTATATTATTCCACTGGTTTTGAACCTGCAGTTACCAAAAAAAAAAAAAAAAAAAAAAAAAAAAAAAAAAGTATTTGATAGTCTGATTCAAGGTTTTCTAATTTGTTTCTGATTCAAGTTTTCTAATTTGTTCAAATACTAGTTGCTTTGTGCCATAATTAAATAAAAGTGATTTATAATTAGTTCATTAACTATGCCGGTTAATGATGCTTTAAAGAAGATAACTCGCCCTCAGAATAGTGGAAGCAATTCATGCATTCTCGCAGATGCTTGTACTTGTCATTTGCTTAACAGCCCATCCCTTCTGGTTAGTGAGGAAGTAACCTTGAGCTCAGTGCAGTGGGAATCAGTTGTACTTACATCAAAGAAAGCTGTAAGCCCTCCTGTCCTGGTTGTTTGAGTACGTGTGTGTGTGTGAATTGTAACAGTTAATTCACTGTTTTTTTTTTTTTTTTTTTTTTTGTATTTTTATCAGGGTACTGTTTTCTGCAGAAATGGTGCCTGAAGTGAAGGGTTCTGGTCTCTCAGAAACTGCTAATTTTAAAGTTTTTTTTAGGCTGGGTGTGGTGGTCCACAGCTTTAATGGAAGCACTGGAGAAGTAAAGACAAGATGGATCTATGTGAGTTCAAGGCCAAGCCTGGTCGGCAACAAAGCAAGTTTCAGTTCAGTCAGAGCTATGCGGAAAGCCCATGGCTGAAACCAACAGCAGTAAACCCCAAAACAAAAGCTTTTGAAAAAAAAGTTGGAGGAAGAGAGGATAAATTGACAGCTGAGTACAGTTTTTAGTGTTTGTATTGTAAGACTGGAAAGGGAAATTAGTACTTGAAGTCAAGAACAGGTCCTAACATCACTTTACTGTAGAACTGGGAACTGAGGAGATGAATGGAGAGCTCTGCAGGTAAAGGAGGTGAGTGTGACAGTTGTGGAGCTGTGGACCTGTGGGCGTGAGAGTTGTACCTAGGCTAGTTGAGAAGCCACCGTGCTAGCAGCTCACGGTTGGTGGATTAAATGCTATGGCCACAGCCAAGGAGGCTCACCCATTCTTTCTGTGTGTGCTTCCTCACTTGTACACACACTCTCTCTCTTTCTCTCTCAGTTTACTTTCTTTTTCTTTTTGAGTGCATTGATGTTTTGTCTGCATGTGTGTCTGTGAGGGGTCAGATGTTGGAGTTATAGGCAGTTGTGACCTGCCATGTGGATGCTGGGATTTGAACCCAAGTCCTCTGGAAGAGCAGGCAGTGTTCTTAACCTCTGAGCTATTTCTCCAACACCTCTTGATTTACGTTTCATTTTATGTGTATGAGTGTTTTGCCTTCATTTATGCCTGTGCACCATCTGAGATTTCGGTGCTCTTGGGGACCAGAAGAAGGCACTGGGTCTCCTGGAACACGAGTATAAATGGTTAGGAGCCTCCATGTGCATCCTTGAGAACTGAAGCTGGGTCTTCTGCAAGAGCAACAAAATCTGTTAACCCCTGAGCCGGATCTCCAGCCTTCCTTTTTTTTTTTTTTTTTTTTTTTTTTTTTTTTTCAGTAAGGGGAAATGAGTACTTGAGGCCAAGTACAGGCCCTAGCATATGTGAAGCCTGATGTCAGCATTTGGGTTCCTTTGCCCATTCTTCCTGTGGCTTGTGTCTCCACGTCATCTGTGCTGAGGGCTGTGGCTCTGCCTCTGCTATATGCTCCTTGTGCTCTTTCTTGGTGCAGTGCAGCTTTTGGCCTGGGGTTGTGAACAAAGGCAGCACCTTTGAACAGCTTACAAGTTGTGTTTGTTGTGGGTGGGTCCCCCAAGCCTGGAGGTCTGGAACCCCGGGACTAGAAAAGGAGCCAGCTTTGCCCAGGCAGGAGCAGGAGGAAGGCCTAGAAATCAGGAACCCAAGGTAGGTAGGGGCTGCTAAAGCCCGGCTTGGATTGTGTGGGACAGCACTTCCAGAGTGAAAGCTATCCTCCCAGGATAACTGTTGCTTTCCTTAGTGGCTGGATTTGCTATGGAGAGATGTGGTCTGGCTTTGTAGCTTTGGCCCTTTCATCTTAAAAAATAGCCTAGGGATCCAGGCTGCACATCCCTGACTTGGGCATTAAGGACAGAAATGGATAGGATGTACAGAAGACATGAGACAAATCTGTTACCTCTTCCTCTGGTGTTCACATGGTCTCATGTAGTCCAGGCTGGCTTCAGCTCCTTATTCTCTTGCCTCTACCTCCACGTGCTGGATTACAGACATGGGCCATCACACTCAACCTCCCTTCAAATGGATTTGGACTCCAGGGAAGTGTTTGTAAAAAACTACCTTACTATTCTGTGAACTTTAATTTTTAGTAGAAAAATAACGCTTTAGTAGAAAATACACTAGGAAAATCAGCTCTCTAACATTCTCGTAATGAAAAGTAAAACCTATGAAGAAGCCTGTGGTCTGGCCATTTCCATCCTCCTTACAGTAATCACACAGTTCAGGAACTGTAATGCTCAGTGCAGTCTTTGTCCTCTTCGGAACTGGAGCTGTGCCTGGCTATACATGGACCAGGAACTGTTCTTGGTATCTCAGAAGCAAGCATGGGTCCTCTTGGTTACATATTTCTTCTATACTGTAGCAAGAACAAATGGAATAAAAACTCAAGATGCTTAGGGAATACAGCACTGCCTCAGATGCTGATGATGAGGGTTGAGTGCTACTGGGCTGTTTTCCTAGGTCACTCAGCCTGGCATTTGGAGAGTTGCAGGCCCCCATGTATGAAGATGGAGTTCTGACGGTGACCGCACAGGCCTCTAGCACAGCTCTGCCTTTTTCCTTCTTCTGCACCTCGTGGAAGCTCTGGAATCTAGCAAGGAGTAGGAAGAGGGTTCCCACCAGGCTTCCAGACCACCTGAAACCAAGAGGTTTCTCAGCATTGTCCCTTAGCTGGCAGCTACCCACCTATACAGGTGTGGCTTTTCTCACTGGGACAGTGCTGACTGCAGGCCCGATGGAGAGCATCGGAATTGTCATTGGCTCCCACCTGTGTGGCCCATGAGAGCTGGAACATAAGGCAGGCAGCTACAGGCTCTTCAGCTGTGGCCAGACATTGCAGTGATGCTCTGCTTTCCTTGTTCCCATGTCTGTTAACAGCTGTTGTCAATCACCAGACTTCCTGTCCTCACTGATTCAGTTTTGTGGTGACTTGCTGACCCTGCTTACTGTCCAGAACAGCCAGCAGGAGGCTTGGCTTTTTGTTTAGCACCCTGTCTCAGAGGCATCAAGGCAGTCCAGCAGCAGCATCCTGTTCTGAGAACACAAAGCACCTGTTGTTGACTGAATTATTCCCAAAGCAGTAATATTTACATTTATTGTGATTTCACAGATAGCATGGCTGTCCTTCCTTACTGACAGGACCACAGCACTAGAATCAGGACACGAGTGCTCAGCTCGGCACCTCTTGTTGTTGGGGGCATCATGGCCTTACTTACACATAGAGCAACGCTAGCCACTCCCTTCTTGGCCCTGATTGAGTCATCAGATGTCTGATTGAACACTGTGTTCTACTGATGGCAGGGTGTTTGCTTTGAATCAGGACTGGTCACCTGCCTGCTTTCCTCCCTGGGAAGCCCTGGTGGTAACTGCTGTACCTGAGGGAGAAAGCTCAGCATGTGAGGCCTGAGGAGCCGCACGTGACTGTTCTGTGCTGTTGGCATTTCAGACTTAGCTTAGGAGGTTGTATGTACTGCTTCCTAGTGAAGACCTTGAGTCATGCTTTGGCCATTGGACTTCTTTGTCTAAAAGATGTTTGAGTGTAGCCATTTTGAGCTATGCATGAGAGTTTAGTAAGCTAGCTTCAGTCTTTTGTGACTCAGGATCAGTTATTTAATTGTTCTTTCTGTCTCTGAACCCTGCTCTCAGGCTGAACTCAACTGTTCTCATCCTGAGTGCCTGCACTATGGACCTAATGGACAGCCCACAGGAGCTGCTGATTCCTGGCACTGTTGGGCTCCTGTGGATGTGTGTATCTTTTTCCTGTATCAGGCTGTGTGTGTTGCCTGTCATGAGGCATCCAGTGCCTGTGTGACTCAGGATGCCTTGGCTAGGGTGTGAACCTTTGGCTGGCTGCACTGCACTGTGTTCATTGGAAAATGTCTTTGTCATGAGTATAGCTCGAAGACTGACACTGTTTTGAATGCATCTTTGAAGGCTAGTCATAGATGCACTAAGGTTGGGAGTTGACAAGAACTCATCTAGACCATACCGTGAGATTTCCTGTGATCCAACGTTTTGTTTCATTGTATGTTTTCATAGAAAAGAAACTGCAGGCTGGAAAGATGCCTCAACAGTTAAGAACACTGGCTGTTCTTTCAGAGGACCTGGGCTTGATTCCCAGCACCTGTATGGCAGCTCACTGCTGTCTATAACTCTGGCTCCAGGGGCTCTGCTGCCCTCTTATGGCCTCTGAGGGCAGCATGTGTACAAGTGCTGCAGACACACATGCCGGCAAAGCTCCCATATACATACAGTAAATAATAATGAAATAAAGACTGGATTAAAAATATTTTTATTTTATGTGTTAGATGTTTGCTGCATGTCTGTGTACCATGTGTGTACAGTGCCCTCGGGGTCCAGAAGAGGGCATCAGGACCTTTAGAATAGGGTTACAAAGGATTGTGAGCCACCATGTAGATTCTGGGATTTGAACCTGGGGTCCTCTGGAAGAACAGCAAGTGCTCTTAACTCTGAGTGGCTCCAAGTATATTTTGATCTATAGAAAAAGGTAGGATTCTGCTTAATTATAACTCTGTTTTTCTTGTTTATCCACCAGACTTCATGAGGAAATAATTGACTTTTATAACTTCATGTCCCCTTGTCCTGAAGAAGCAGCCATGAGAAGGGAGGTGGTGAAACGGATTGAAACTGTGGTGAAAGACCTCTGGCCAACAGCTGATGTGGGTATCTTGTCACCTCACACTCCAGTCAGTGTGAGTGCCCTGTGGTGGTTGTGTCAGCTGTGTCCCATGTACATCCACGCTTCCTGTTACCCAGGGCGTGTGGCTCTCCAGGCATGGTCCTGGGCATCATCACTTGGGAGAAAAGTGCTGTGTAAAAAAGCACTCTCTACTCTGCACTGCTCAATCAAACCCTGGTATGATCCAGCCATTGGTTAGCTCACCAGTGTACAGTTGGGTGAGGACCATTAGCCTAGGAAATTCATTCATATTTATATTCTCATACTTATTCATTTATTCTCTTCCTCTTTCATTCGTGTTTTAAAGTCACCTTAAGGTTAGAAATCTTACTCCTGTCTCATCCCCCAACCCGATGCAGTCAGTGCACTTCACAGCATGTAACATGTTGGTCTCATTAGAAATTGCAAGTCCAAAAAAAAAAAAAAAAAAAAAAAAAAGAAATTGCAAGTCCAAGCATAGCAGGGAGGTACATGCCTTTAGTTCCAGCACTCAGGAGGCAGAGGCTCTAAGTTTGAGGCTCACCTGAGCTGCATAGTTCCAGGACAGCCAGAGCTACATAAAGAGAGACCCTGTTTCAAAAAAACAAACCACGATTGCAAGTGTTTCGCAGTACCGCACTCTTACATGGATGGGCATGTTTCTGTGGCAACAGGTGCTTGGGTATTTGTAGTGCTTGGTGCAGGCAGTGTATATCTAATCTCTCCTGAATTTTTGGTGTAAATGTACAAGGAACTTTCTAGTTTGTTGCAGCATTTCACCTGCTCCCTTCCCTAATGTCCTTGCTGGTTTTGTTGTTTTTCATGTTTTGAAGGCAGAATGGGAGCCTGTTGACTTGAACTGTGGGGCATTTTTTTTTTTTCAGGTGCAGATATTTGGCAGCTTTAGTACAGGTCTCTATCTTCCAACAAGGTGAGTGCTGCTTAGTGTTTGTTTATGGGGTAGATGGTGTCTATAAGCATCTGAGGCTTGAGTCAAAGAGAAGGATTGTGGAACATAGGGAAAATAGGCAGAAAGTAAAACTTAGTTTAGCATTAAGGCAGCAGATTGCTTGCTTGGTATTTTCTTCTTGCATTTAACTTTTTACAAACAGATATGTTAGATGTTGGAGACAGAAGATCAATGGGAATTGTCCTAGTCTCCTGCCACTGTGAATTGTAAACCAGAGAAGCTTATTTGGCTCTCAATTCTGGGGACTGCAAAGTCTAAGGTTCGGAGGCCACAATTGGGTCAATCTTTCCTTTTTAAAACTAACCCCACCCCTGTGGCAGTTTTATTGATCAATTCATGAAGACAGTGTCCCCAGACCCTTCTCACCTCTGAAAGTTGAAAGGCCTGTGCTGTTTGTTGATAGCCACATTTCAGTGGGAGTCTTTGGGGGAAGGGTGAACATTGGTTTTACAAAAAGCAGCTGGGGATGGGGATTAGACTGCAATGGTGAATAGAAAGTTTTAATGAACATTCAGGTACAATTCTGTTTGAGTAGTTGTTCATGAAGACCTTTATGTAGAAGTGTCAGATTTACTTCCTGAAATTGTCTCCTGGGTTCATATTTGTATGTGCTTGATGTATATGTGGTTTTTGTTGCATGCTAGTTACCATTTGGAGGCTAAAGCAGCTGTGATGTCAGACCTCATCAGCATGGACTCTAGAAGCCAAGCAGATTAAAAGTCCTCAGGGATCCCTGGGCCATGAGTGAGAATTAGTGCTGATAGTGTAGATAGCTGGAAGATGGTATATCCATTTCACCCCATTGAGTACTGGGCCTTTAAAGACCTTTTCACTCAGTCTTTGCATGACCCAAAAGCTGAATTCAGTGCCCCAGGCTCAGGTGCTTATTGGAAACTTCTGGGTAGAGAGGAACATGCTGTGGTGCTGACCTCCTATGTGGGAGGTCACCTCCTGGTGAGGTATGTTGTGACTGACGTATTTTCTCTCTGTCCAGTGACATAGACCTGGTTGTCTTTGGAAAGTGGGAACGTCCTCCATTGCAGCTTTTGGAGCAAGCCCTTCGGAAGCACAATGTGGCTGAGCCATGCTCCATCAAAGTCCTCGACAAAGCTACAGTGAGTGCTGGGGGCTGACACTTCTGAGTGGGAGTCACATGGTGCCTGCATCCTCCGATCTTCCTGACAGTGGTTGCTGGTTCCATTTTGAAGCGCCCTCTTGTGGTATAAGCATATGAGTTACTATCTTCATGATTACCAGCTGGGAACCTGCTCGGTTTTCACTGTGAGAGCTTTACTCTTGTCCTCAAAAGACAGACTTGTATCCATGTGTCTGAGAAGTAAGGCAAGAAAGAGGATTGCTAAGTGAAAACTTTGGCCTGGAGTACTGCTTAGGGATCAGTGTGGCTGTGTGTGTGTGTGTGTGTGTGTTTGTGGGGAAGACAGCATGCTAGCTTACACTGAGGGAGGAAAGCTTCCTTTGCTGCCCAGAGTTGCATCTGCACGTGAAAGGGCCCCTGCCTCAGGAGAAGCTGGGAGATGAGACTGCTTCTGCAGAGTTGCTGGAGGGTTTCTCACAGTGGTTCTGTGACCTCAGTCCCTGGCCCTGTGTGTACCAGTTACCAGCTCTGCTGCCATGGGCTGGTGTTTCAGTTTTGAGTTGGTGTATTAGCTCATCTGCAGGCTTTTCGTTGGGAACATGTGAGCTTTAGTCCAGTGCCTACCTGCTCTGCCCGTACTTTTGCCTGGGGTGGGTGAGTGTTTAGATGGTAAGCATTCCCACTGAAGTCTTCACAAAGTACCTGCACTGTTCCTTCCGGGCAGCAGTCCCTCCAGGCATTTCTGCTCGGACTGCCTTTTATGCACCTGAGCTCTGCTGAGACAAGCCTTGGCCACTCCTCAGATGCTGAAGGCCATGCTGTACTCAGTCCTCCTGCTGACAGGCAGGCATTGTTACCTTTCGCTTTTGACCCACGAGGAGACATGCACAATGGATAGCAAGGGACCTTCACTGCACTCCATTAAATACCTGACCAGAGATGGCACCTTGCTTTGGCCGGGGTCCCTGCTGTAGTTCAACAGCTCTGCCATATTTATTCTTTTTTTGTGCTTCATTCCTCATCCAGGGAGGAATCCCATATCTCAGACATTCTGGCCACTCATGTTTGTGCAGTTGGTGACCATGAGGCCCTTTGACAGTGAGTGAGGCAGAAGGGACTTACTGTTTGTTTTGTTGTTTAGCTGTAAAAGAAGTTATGGGTGGCCTGAAGTCCCTGAGTTCTTGAACTGGCCAGGGTCTAGACAGAACCTCTGAGTAATGTTGGGCATAACTGCTTAGTTGTTCCGGCCTTCCTGCTGCAGCTACTGTGCACTGTGTTGCTTGTCCTCAGTCAGTTGAAAGTGGCCCATCCCAGCTGCTGAGGGAATATGCTTTCTCTACTGAGCTGCTCCCATGACATGGATTCAGATCTTGGGATGCAAGTGCTTTATGTGTGGTACAGCCTTTCTCTTTGCAACAGCTGCTCCAAAACAAGAATGGTAGGACTGCTGCTTATTCTCAGTGTGGGAAACCCCTCCCTACGAGTCTACAGAGCAGACGTGGGGCTCACCTCATGGCTTTGTAGGGTGCATGTGCAGGTTAGGCCTTCCCACCTGAGTCCTCTTTCTCAGGCTCCCATTCCCCTCTCACTGTCCCATTCAGAGTCAGCTGCAGGGGCAGGGGGGACCCTGCTGGAGAGGACGGGTGGTGGGCATCATCTGGGTCTCCAGTGACTACCCACATTAACTCTTGACAGAGCCCTGCTCTTTAAAATGACCTTTATGACTGCTAATTCCTTTTTGTGAAGAGAGGAAGGTGAAGAGAGTGGTTGTCTGGAGAATGTTGATGTCAAAGCAGTTTCTAAACCATATCTCCACAGGTGCCAATCATAAAGCTCACGGACCAGGAGACTGAAGTGAAAGTCGACATTAGCTTTAACATGGAGACTGGTGTCCGGGCGGCAGAGTTCATCAAGAATTACATGAAGGTACTGATGTCGCAGGGCCCCAGTACAGACAGGGGTGTGAGATCTTGTTAAAACTCTTGGAAATGGGCATTGTTAGAAATACAGAACGTATAATTATAAGCACTCTGTAATCAGGTATCTGGAGACACTTGGGAAGTACGTAGCTGTTATTTAGATTTCCTTTGAATGACTGAATGCTTCCTAACATTGAGCCTTATTATAGAGAGCTCTGGGGAAATGTTCTTTCTCTTAGTGCACAGCCTTGCTCTTGGCTCACAAGTTTAGGTCAGCATTCCTTCTTACTATGCTAGGTCATTCTAGGTCGGCTCTGGTTGGAAGCCTCAGTGCCTGTGAGTGTGAATTGAGCCAGTGCCTGAGCTGATAGCTTCTGGAGCTCTTGAGTGCTGGCACTCAGGCAGGCAACTCCCTTTAAACAGCCCAGACAGGCAGCCCTGGGACCTCTCTTCCATGTCATCAGTTCCTCCTCTCCATTGTCACCTGATCTGCAGGAGCATTTGCACCTGAGGACACTATGATCAGCCCCTCCGCTTATCCTGTGTCCCTGCTTCTCCTTGTTCTGCTCAGGGGCTGAGCATATCTGGTTACTCAGTCCTGGGGATTCTTGCAGCAGAGTGCTACTGTGTCCCTGACTGAGTCACTGCTTGGGCCTAAAGGGCCTTTCCATACCCATCCTTCCACTGAGGTAGTATGAATCCTTAAGCCTAAAATTGTAGATGGTTCTTTTGAGGGGTGCAGTGGGGGCAGAGGATGGATGAGCATTTCTTTCATGTGAAGCTTGTCTCTAGAGTCCCTTTAAAAGTAACCTGCTCTCCATTTCTTGGGTTTACAGAAGTACTCCCTGCTGCCATACTTGATTTTAGTATTGAAACAGTTCCTCCTGCAGAGGGACCTGAACGAAGTCTTCACAGGTGGGATCAGCTCCTACAGCCTCATCTTAATGGCCATCAGCTTTCTGCAGGTAAGCACGCCATCTCTGCACATGTGTTAGTGCCATAGATGCTGGCCTCATCATGGCTGAGCACCTTCCCTTTCTGTTTCTGGCTCCAGTCACTACAGTGTCTGCTCGGCATTCCTCCTGCAGCTTGATTCTGTGGCTGACTTCCTGTCTGGGAACAGGTTTCAGAAGTCAGTTGATGTCTGAGCTCCAGAATGCTCAGACTTTACTGTGTTGAGAAAGTATGGATTGTTTATTCAGAATGAGAGAACAACAGTTGGTTTATTTCTATATAAATCATAAAAAGCCTTTTCTGTTGATGCTCAATGTGTTTAACTTATTCCCATACCCTCTCAGAATAAAAGGCAGGTACCAGTATGTGGAAAAGATGAAAGTATTTTTCTTTTGGATTTTTTGAGATAAATTTACTTTAGTCCTGGATAGCCTGGAACTCCCTGTGTAGCCCAGGTTAGCTTGGGCCCATGGCAGTCCTCTTGACTCAGTTTCCCTGGTGCTGAGATGACATATGTGAGTAGCTCTTCCTGGAAAGCCTTGTATGATTGATGGTCGTAAATTATGCATCATCTCTGTTTTGGTGAGTGTAGTTCAAGGAGAGGTCTGTCAGCAGCGGGCCACTCCAGAGCTGCTCTGCTCTTGTTGGTAGGATGGTTGGTGGTTTTGAGCAATCACTTTACAGGTGAGACTGACCTGAAATTCACTATGTAGCCCAGGCTGGCCTTGACCTAGTAGCTTTTTTTTTTTTTGCCTCATGCTCCCAAACACTGATATTGTAGACATGAGCTCTTATGCCTGCTGTCTCTTTCACATATATAAAATAATACCCAAGTTAATTAAAATTTTATTCCACTTACATTTGCTTGAGAAAAAATATGCCTGTATGTTTTAGCCACACCCAAGTATATGTCCCTATGTAATCACTAATTTTCCTTTCTCTTGTGCTTGGTGAGGGCTTCTTATTTCCAGTGACATTGCTAGCCTGTGCTCTGACTTTGTGTGAGCTTTGGCTTCCAGGCTTGCTGCTCCTGAAGCATGCAACCCTATGGTGTGACTGCAGAGAGGCTCAGTGCTAAGCCATGGGCTTCATGCAGCTCACCCCGTTCTAATATGATGTTGCAGTCTCTCAGCACTACTGTGAGCTGAACAGCCCTCTGTTGTTACTTGAGTACTCCTGATTTGAAGAAACACATTTCAGTCTTCTTGTAAGGACAATTGATGTCACCTTGAGTGGGGTTTCCAAGGCCTCCTGGTGTGCTTGTTACTGGGGTCCTTGTGGCTGTCAGATCTCACAGGGACGTATAGACAGGATAGCTCCCACCTTCTGCCCTGTGTTGGAGCCCACCCACCTCAGGCTGGAACTGTTGTAGCGTCCTGCTCATCTCACAGCTGCCTGAGGGAAGGAGGCCAGACTCTGTACTGGGCTGGCTTGAGTGTTTGATTTGACTCAATGGCAAGGAAATAAAGGCTCAGCAAAAGGACTTCCCTGTTCTTTGGGAGACGGCATACCCAGGAACTCAGAACTCTGATGCTATGAGGGATCTTGCCTGGAGGGGCCATGCTTCATACTTCAGCCACTGTGCTGCCAGGACTTGCATATTAGTGAGGCTTGACCATCACCACCTAGAATTGTGCAAAGGACAGAGCTCCTTATGTGACCAGGGAGGCTATGAGCTATATGCCACTCTCAGTGCTTGCAGTGTCACCTGAGACTGACAGGTGCTGCTTAAGCTCTTTCTGTAGTAGGCAGCACAGGTCTGTAAGGTCGTGGGCACTTAGGAATTGTCAGTGGGCAAGGGTCAGAGTGAGGCTGTGGTGTGTGGTGTGAACTAGACTCACAGTGATTTATATTAAAGCAGGAGTTAACCTTAGTTCACTCACATTCTGGTTCACATGATGTATGCACTGTTCAGTCTCAACCCTGCCACCTATTGGTGGCATTACAGGATAATGAGATTAATATGAACTGTGCATTCGCCATCTAAATGACAGTTGGACAGAATATGGAGACTTACCATCGGGCAGCTTGAAGATAATGTCTGTGTTTGGACTGTCTGAGTGGATGTTGATATGTTTTCTTTCTTTCAGTCCCTCAATACAGAGGCTATCCAGGTGGGCAGGGCCTCCTAGCCGCTGCTCCTACTCTCTCAGGTGCTGTTGAATGGGGACCTCTCAAGAGTTCCCTGGAGAGGCTGCCAGGTGAGTGTCTTTAGAATGTAATGTGAATTCATACACCTTGTGGTCTCTCGTTTTACAGTTACACCCAAGAATTGATGCCCGGAGAGCTGATGAAAACCTTGGAATGCTTCTTGTAGAATTTTTTGAACTTTATGGAAGGAATTTTAATTACTTGAAAACTGGTATTAGAATAAAAGAAGGAGGTGCCTATATCGCCAAAGAAGAGATTATGAAAGCCATGACGAGTGGGTACCGGCCGTCGATGCTGTGCATTGAGGACCCCCTACTGCCTGGTGAGCTTACTTCACCCCCATGGCTGGGAGCATGGTGCTGGTGTCTGTACAGCTGAGCTCCTTTCAGGAGTCCTTGTCCTGACTAGTTGACTGCATACTACGGTGTTTGCCTTCTGTAAACACCAGAATTCGGAAGGGTGAGTCAGTCCAGCCACACAGACATCCACTGCTGGAAAGAAGTGTGCTGCAGTAAGTGGCCTCCTGCAGGTGTGTCATCACCTTCCCTTGATGATTGGCTGAATCCCGATTCTCCCAGCCTCACTCCTTGGCCCGTGGAGGCTGCTTGTCTCAGTGTGGCAGCAGGTGGTGTTTGTCTGCCTGTCTGAGAAGACTGTTGCAGAGTCTTGTTAGCTTGTGCTCCTGGCTGACCAGTGCGTTTCAGTTCCTCATGTGCCGACTGAGCATCTCCTGGGGAGATGCTCTTTAATGCTAATGATAGAATCGGTGACAGAAGCATGACTGTGTTGGCTGCAGGAGCCTGCTCTTTGTCCTTGTCTCATGGGACTGTGTGTGCTGCAGCTGTAGTCTCCTGAGCTGGCTGCTCCTGGTTTTCTATTTTAGGGGAACCTTGTCCCATACTCTTGTCCCACTGCCACACACCAGTTTCTGCCTTCATTTGTCCTCTGCTTCTGTTAATTATTTATTTACTATCACCACCATTTATTTACGATCACAACCATTTAATGGTCATTTTATGGTGCTTCGTTGCTTCTAAGGTAAGATTAATTTCTTTAAAATACATTGAAAGAAACTATACAGACAGTTCTACTCAGCTGTCTTTAAGTGGCACAACGTCTCCGTAGATGTGGAGTTGGGTTCCTGGGAGCATTCTAACGGTGTGTCTGTCACCCACCTGAGTGTCTGGACCAGTGACCTGGAGACATCCCATGTCTTCAGGTTTTTGTTTCAATGTACCTGCATTATTACTGAGCTACACCTGAATCGAGGAAGATGAAATTCCAATATCCTTTCTAAAAACTGTACCTAAGCTGACTGAAGAATGAGTATATGTAGGAAATAAAGTTCCTTGTGATTTTAGTGATCGCTTCATTGTGTATTGCTCGGTGAGTTTATATCCATAGCACTCTGCCCTTAAAGGACTCCTCCCTCCCTCCTCTTGTCCCGTCTTCACTCCTTCCTTCCTTCCTTCCTTCCTTCCTTCCTTCCTTCCTTCCTTCCATCCTTCCATCCTTCCATCCTTCCATCCTTCCATCCTAATACTGTGTTAAGGGTGATAGCCTCTCCTAGGGCTATCACTCTGAGCTCATGTCAGGTCCCCAATGCTGGTTGGTGTTTAGCGTGTCTTGCTTTTTGTGTGGTGTGGGCTTATCTTTTTTTTTTTTTTCTTGTCACCTGGGGACTTAGCAGCCCTCATGAACTGTCAGACCCTGTGGCCACCTCCTTACCTTTGGTGGTAGCAGTCTGATCACATGGAGTCTGATGTACTCTGAGCCTGTATGCATTTACATACCACGTGCTATGGACTGCAGTTAGCCAAAGCTCAGTGCTACATTCACATGGCTGTTGCGTGAGCTGCTGAAGTTGGAGGTGTTTAGTGGTGAGGCCCCATTCACCGTAGCTTGTGCTTTTGTGTTGCAGGAAACGATGTCGGACGGAGTTCCTACGGGGCCATGCAGGTGAAGCAGGTGTTTGACTACGCTTACATTGTGCTCAGCCATGCTGTGTCACCACTCGCCAGGTCTTACCCCAACAGGGACTCTGAAAGGTAATAGACCTTGTATCTGGGTTCTGGGCTCCTCATTCTGTAGAGTGGCAGGTGTACTTTCTCTAGTCATATGCTTCTGTGTCATGGATGGACCTTGATAATAAGGAAAGCCCGCCGGGGAATCAGGAAGGCTTTTGGGTAGCCTGTGGTCTAGGACTGAGGGTTTTTTAGTGGTGTGGCATTTACTCATGGTGTTCTGTAGTAGAGCAGACTCCTGACTTCTGAAGCCTTGGGTTGGTGCTTGTTCAGCCTCCATCGGGTTATGGTCAGGTTGTGAGTGAGTTCACATCGGAGTGCACTGCTCAGCCTTAATCCCTAGTGTTCAGTTGTCCTCCATTCTCCACTTGAGGATAGTCTGCATCGTGTACCTTACTGGTAGTCACACTTGTTCATCTCTGACTCTAGTGTGTGGGGAGCAGAGGGCTGGCAGTGAGAAGACAATGCAGAAGGAAGAAGCACGCTGTGCAGACTGGTGTCAGCAGTGTGCTCGTGTCTGTGCTGGGGAGGGCTGTCTCAGGAAACTCAGTGAGGAGTGAGGCTGTAGCTTTATGCCAGCTGTTCATGCACACTGTTGCAGGCCAGAACCTAGCCTGGCTTGGTCTCTCTCCTCAGCTGTGCGGTGGGATAGGAAGTGCCAGAACTTCATGGCCATTGTGAATGGAAGTCTGTATGGAAGTCTTCATCTTTTGTAGATAGATCTTGGTTAAGAACTTCTTTCTACAAAGCGAACTTACTTTTGTGTGTATCATGACCTCATGGTACACTCGAATGTAAACATGTCATGGATATTTTATACAGTTCACTCAGTTTGCTTTTTTTTTTTTTGTCCTTCATGGACCTCACGCCTGACACCGTGTGTCTGTGTCCACCCTTGTTCTTCGCAGTACTTTAGGAAGAATCATCAAAGTCACCCAGGAAGTCATTGACTACCGGAGGTGGATCAAAGAAAAGTGGGGCAGCAGAGTCCTCCCGTCTCCAGACCTGGGTGAGAGGCTGACATGAGAGCTTGGCCTCCTGCCTGTAGCACAGAAGCATCTCTGACCCTTTTGTTGGTTGCTTAAGCTGTGAAAGAAGCTCCTTTTTTACTTTTTCTGATAGGTCATCCCTCTGTGTGCTCTAGCCCTGAGAGGAATAGAGTGGTAGCTGCAGTAGGCTATACTGGGAAGGGGCATGTGGAAGTAGTCGCTAATGGTTCCATTCATGATTAAGCTAAGATACTCACATTCCAACACATAATGGAAAAGTATTGACAGGCATAGATTTTTTTTTTGTTCTAAATCTTAGAAATCCTGTGTGTATTTCTGTTTCAGAATTCTACATTTCTCATTGGAAATACTTGGTTTATATTTATAGTTTATAAAAGCTACAGATAAAACTTACCCACCAGCATCGAATAAATATTTTAATGTTTTTTGATAACTAGTTTAATACACGCTTAACATTAGATAAATTCAGTTGTAAGGTTTGGTTTGTTAGTCACACATGCAGCATTTCAGAGCTCAGCAGCCCTGTGCTGCCGGCACGCCATGCTAATCACTGACCCAGGCTCTGCTTTCCTTCCACAGACAACAGGATTAAGGTAAAGGAGAGAACCACCACATGCAATGGCGAGCAGACGCAGAGCCGGGAGCCCAGCTCCCCTTACAGCCAGCGCCTGACTCTGTCCCTGTCCAGTCCCCAGCTGCTGTCTTCAGGCTCCTCTGCTTCTTCTGTGTCCTCACTTTCTGGAAGTGATATTGTGAGTGGGCTTTTGCTCTTGATGGTCTCCCTTGTGTGGGGTGTCCTGGTTCTTTCTAGCAGGGAGTTCAAGACCTACTCTTCCATCTCAGTCCCTTGGGTGTTTGTGTGTGTGTCAGTGTGTGTGTCTGTGTTTATGTCTGTGTCTGCTTGGTGTTCTTTGGCATAGGCCTTAAGAATCCCAGGCTGTGTTGCTCATGTGACCCATTGACCAAGGTAGAAATAGCACTCTGATAAGCTGTGAACCTTTTTGAGTCATTTTGTGAAAACTGGTTTAGAGATTTACAAAGTTAAGTCCACATGTCTCATCTGTACTTTCTGTGGCCTAGCCTTTCTCTGTTTTGAAATGACTAAGGAATGGGATTACGGTTACACACCTGCCCTTCCTTGCTCAATGAGGCTTGCTCTAATGGCCTCTCCTGGCTTGCCTCCCTGAAAGTACGTGTGTCAGACCCCAGAAGCCACTGTGCTTACAAACTACTCATTTCTTGTGCTGCACTCTAGGACTCGGACACACCACCCTGCACCACTCCTAGTGTTTATCAGTTCAGCCTACAAGCACCTGCCACCCTGATGGCCAGCCTGCCCACAGCCTTGCCAATGCCCAGCAGCAAACCTCAGCCCGCTGCTTCCAGAACGTTGATCATGACAACGAACAATCAGGTACAGGATCCCTTCCCAGGGGTGGCATCCAAGCCAAGGAGTGCATGGGAGGAGGTCATTGTCCCTGTGAACTGGATCTAGTTTAGTCATGCCTGTCTCTTAAGAATTGCCATGTTTTGGTGGCTGTACAACACAACTCAGCTCATTCTGTAAGACAGTCTCTGACCAGGAGTCTGCTGTGGTTCTTGAGTATGAAATGCCTCTTGACAGGCAGTGTCCAGGTCACTCTTTGCTGTAGACACTTGTTGCTTTCTTTTCGCCAGAAATTTAGTACACAGACCATTGAAATGTCAACATGGACTTGGACTCTGTGTTAATTAGTCATTATTTAGGACTTTTTCTCCTCTTAAAATTTATATAAAATCAGTTTAAAGGCATATATTTTATAAATATTCAAAATTGTCTATATATCCCAGTTATATGTCAGCTAGATTTGTATACACTCGATACATTAGTAACAAGTGGGGTGAGTGTAAAACAGTACAGAAACACACAGATGTCCCTCCTGGAGTCTTCTGGCCCTGTTGTCCATTCCCACAGAGCTGTTTTGAAGCTGTGAGCTGCCAAAGCACATGACCCCATTTGTTGGCAAGCGTTTGACACAGTTCACCCAAACTGTGTAGCCCAGACTACAAACCTTCAGCTAGTGCACACATGGAACTTTCCAAGGTAGTTATTTAAGCTATTAAAGTCTGTTCCAGTTCATCTTGATTGTCTTCTGATTAGGACATTGGCCTCAACCTCACACTTCGGTGGCCTTTATGTCACTGCTCAGGGCTCAGTGTCTCCAAGAGCCCAATGCAGACCCAACTTCTGTTTCCTGCCAGGGGGTGTTTTGGACCTGTGGTGTCTAAGAAAGTGTGGGTGTAGGTCCCAGTTAGTTATGTTTGTATGCATCTCCTGTGTGAGTATAAGCTCAGACAAGACTGAGGCCACTTGACTTGCAACAGGACAGTTAAGTGAAAACCCTGTCTTAAAACATAGGTGTTCTCTTGTCCAGTGCAGCTTAAAAAATGATGGCCACCCTTTAGAGATAGGATTTCCTAGTATGACAAGGATGAATGAAGTTGGAGGTCATAGACCTGTTGGAGACCTTCAGGAGTGCAGTGGAGCAGGGAGCTTTCTTTTTTCTCTGGAGAGGGAAACAGGTTTATGGTATGGACCCAGAGCAGAGTATTGGTATCAGACTCTCCATCATATGCTTTTAACAAAGCGTAGCCAAATTGCTGTCTCTGCATGCAGCTGCTGGTCTCTTCTGGAGGTTTACCTGCGAAGGTTAGCTCCTACTGAAGCTACTTCCTCTGGAAGTTTTGGGTAAAGCATTGATGCCTTGGTGATCATTATCATTAGGCTAGGAAGGGCTCTCACCAGCTTTCCTTTGCTGTGTGTGACACAGATAATGCAGAAGCTAGAGTGGTGGCCAGAAAGAGCTGCCCTCTTTGACCCTTCCCTGTGTTCCTGCTCATCTGGGGTTGGAAGGATGCTCACCCTGGGGCTTATTCTAGGGATTGAAATGACAGTTGCTCTTCTGATAGCTCTAATTGTTTTGAATTTGGTTTTATCTTTGGAGAGTGTTAGGTTTTATGACCAAGTGACTGGCATTACTTGGAACTGTAGTTGCTGTTTGAAAAGATGAGGTCTTTGTACTTCCAAGGCCACAGTGTTGTTAGGTCACAAGAGAAAACTCTACGGAGACGTATGTGAGTGGGCTTTCTACAGGCAGACCTGCCTGCTCCAGCTTGGTGCAAAGCTCTCACTTGTTGGAAGCTACACATTTCTCTTTTTCTTCTAGACCAGGTTTACTATCCCTCCGCCGACCCTCGGAGTTGCCCCTGTTCCTTGCAGACAGGCTGGTGTTGAAGGAACCACATCTTTGAAGGCCGTGCACAATGTGACTTCCCCAGCCATTCCCTCAGCGTCCCCCAACCCACTGTCAAGTCCTCATCTCTACCACAAGGTGTGTACTGTCTGCTGTTGGGCTCTTGAAGTCACTCTAGGTGGGCCTGTGCCAAGATAACTCCAGAAGGTTTTTAAAGGGGCCTTGTGTCCTGCTCATGCAGGCTCCTGCTTCTTCTTTTACTTTTGTAAATAGCGTTTAAAATGCTCGTTCATCTAGTGTGATAGTTTAAGTTAATGCAGCTCAGTTCCTCACTGGCGCTACAGTGTGAAATAAGCAGGGTTAAAAGTCGAAGACTCACTTGGTCTTCAGTGTAAGTTCTTTTTATCACATATTTTAGTTTGTAAAATCAAAAGCTAAAGTCAAGCCTTAGGCTTACCAAAGCCTGTGGTGTGTGGATTGTGTCAGCCAGCCTACCCAGACACTGGCTTCATGCCAGGAGGGAGAGCTGTGTGCTGGGGACTCTTACCCTGGTAGTGCCCCCTCCCCTGAGACCATTCTGCAGCCTCTAGGGCATTAGGTACAGTCCATGTGGAGTACTGTGATACATACAGGGCTGGGTTGCCCAGGATTCAGTGCTATCTGGGCAGCAGGCACAGTTTGCAGGTCTTGCTCTGGGCAGCTCCTCTTTGCTTATCCCATCCCAGTTTGCCAGAACAGCATTTGTTCTCAAATTTAGCTCTTTGGCACCGCGCCATTATTACTTCCTGATTATGGGTTTGCTGGCGTCAGGTAATGTCCTTCCTGGGCTAACAGGCCTGGAGGACAGTTTTGTCAGGGCTGCTGCCTTTGCTTTTCTCCTTGGCCCCCTCGACCTGCTGGATGTGCCTGACTCTTTCTGAAAGCAGTTCATGCTTCTTTGCATACATCCACTTTGCAGTTGCTTGGGGACAGCCCAAAGCTTTGCTGCTGTGTGTAGAGACGCTGAGGATGAGGTAGGCATGCAGGACTCCCTTGTATGGTTCCAGGTTTATGGGGACCTTCTCACACCTCTGAAGAAGCAGAGCAGATCAGAAGTTTGTAGGATCCTGAGTGAAGTGATGTTCTTGTCAGAGTGAAGGGTTCTTCTGCTTACTGCATATCCCAGCAGCAACAGTATGGCTGCGGGTTCTTTGTTGTTCATAATGTCTCTGTTCTTAACGTCTTGTCACAACATGGTCTGCATGTGGTACTCCAACCCTGTTTTCTCTCTATCTCACCAGCAGCACAATGGCATGAAACTGTCCATGAAAGGCTCCCACAACCACGCTCAGGGTGGTGGCTACAGCTCTGTGGGCAGTGGAGCTGTGAGGCCTCCTGTTGGCAACCGAGGACACCACCAGTACAACCGCACTGGTTGGAGGAGAAAAAAGCATGCACACACAAGGGACAGCCTGCCTGTGAGTCTCAGCAGGTAATGGCTCCTGGCTGCTCCCAGCCTGAGTCTGCCCATAGGCCTCGGGCACCACAGGGGAACCGAGACCAGCATCCAGCACCTCCATTGTGGGCTGCCGACTGCTGCCCAGCACTGGTCACTCTGCATGTCTGTGTGGTGGCCATCTTGCAGAACAGCCCCTTGTGCTCATCTGTGAAGCCTTACTAAATGTGGATCTGCGGCCGCCCAGAAGTCCTCACCTGTGCCCAGCAGTCCAGCAGTGCCAGGGGCTAGATGTGCGGCCGCTCAGAAGTCCTCACCTGTGCCCAGCAGGCTCAGGAGTGCCAGGGGCTGGATGTGTGGCTTCACAGCCGTGTCTGCTCTGTGGCAGTGTGGGGTTCACCTCCATGCCTGTCACAGAGAAGTCAAGCCCTGGTCCATGTCTCTCTGACTGAGTGTGCAGGCTGCTGCTTTACTGCCCTCATGTCTTGTTTGAAACTTCGGGACTGTTTTTCTATGTACATATCAAAAACTTATGATTTGTGCAATAACTCAAATATTTTTTATTTAATTTCATATTTTCACATAAGTTATATTTAAGGGAGGAGGGAATTTTTTTTAAAACACCCTTAGATCCTTTCCCAGTTTGCATTTTCTAAGTTGGGTTCCTCATGTTGGCTGGTTGTCTGATAGCGTCATTAAACGAACACCGAGAGGAGGGGCTTGTGGGCTTTATTTTTTACGTCTTTTCTTTTGGTCAGATGCAGTAAAGGAGCTGAGTCGTCCTGGTGGTTTTGTGAGGCATTCAGCTCCCAGGTCTCCAATGCATAACTGGCAGCCTCGCTGTAGGCCTTGGGCTGTAATCCTGCTCTGACCACAAGTTCTGACATTTTGGGTTGGGTTTTTAAAAACTAGACAGCAAATCCAGCATTTAAAGTGCCAGAAGTAAAGACCTCTAAGGGGAGAAGAGGTTGTCACGTCGTACAAATCGCAGAGCATTGTGACTGTGGGCGTGCTTCCGTTAGTGACATGGTCTAGAGCCATGGGCCTGGTGAGCATCGTTACAGACAATGGCACCCAGATTTAGGAATGTGGAGAAAGGAGTTTGGTTGATTCCATTGAGGAATCTGCATAGGTATGCACTCGTTCTGTTAAGAGCAAATATCTGAAAAGTACCTCCGCTGTTCAGGGCTCATGGGGAGTATTTTAATGTAACACAGGAGAGCACAGCCCAGTGTGGGCCCGGGAGCGGCTGGTGCCTGTCGTCAGAAGCATACAGGTATACTATGCAAGCGTATTCTGCCACAACAACCACTGTCTTTGTTACTTTTTTTGAACAAGAATATATCCATCACCTAACCGTGAGTCTCTGGAGTACCACAGCTGCCCTGGAGTGCGTGCGTCTTGTAGGCCCTCTGACCCCCATTTCTCAAATGGGGTTTTGGCCCTGCTAAATACTACAGGTAGGCTGGTCCTAAAGTCCACTGGTATGGAATGTCAAGATAAGAAGCCGATTGCTGGGACATCTGATTGACATGCAGCAGTGGGAATTCTAAATGAATGTCTGAATGTGATGGACACCTCGCCAAGGACAAGTTCTGCGTGTCTGGGTCTTCCTCTTGCTGCTGTGGTGGGCCTGTTGACTCTGGGAGACATTCCAGAGCAGAGTAGCACATGGGGTCTGCAGCTCATGAGGATTGAAATCATCCCAAATATTTAAAACTATTTAAATTGTGAAACCTGTTGCTAAAGAATATTTATGAACACTGGTCCATAGGCCTGTACTAATTTACACATTAGCAATATTGACTGTATTTGCATTAAGGAGCCACCATGGGGCCGTGCGAGTGACCCGCACATGTGCGTTTTAAAGCTCTATCATCCACAGGCACAGGTATGTGTCCGTCCCTGTAATGGTGAACCAGATGAATTGGCCTGGCTACCACTGTGGCCATACGCTACAGTTTGACAAAATGATATCATGTTTCAATTTTCTGTGTGGACAACAATGTGGACACTAAAATTGACATATTTTTATGTAAAGGTTTTCTATTCTTTGATTTTTAATAAACTTTAGAAACCAGCTTTGTGTTGACTAGATGCTTTCCTCTGAGGGTGGGGTGGTTTCTGTGTTACTGGCTGCTGGGGTTATGAATATGACCCTAAGGCGATCCCTGTGGCCAGGATGGTGATGGGTCATTTTGCCATTAGTTAATTCCATGGGCCATTCTGACTGTAGCAGGGGCCTTAGCCCCACCTGAGGGTGCTCTGAAGACTGCTGGGGGACTGTGTACACCAGACTGGACCATGCTCTGTGCTTAGGCATTCTAGTGAAACGTGTGCAAATAGTGTCACACTTAAAGCTCCCAAATAACGTACCTTTAGTTTGTGATTGATAGGGGTCTGATAGGCATGCCTCTAAGTGGCAGGGCACTTGGCTGCTCTGCTCATTCAGGGTGTGTGGTGGGATCTTGTCGTGTCTTATACATGTCTCCTGAACAAAATGTTCATCCATTCCAACATTCTTTGCTCCAGGGGCTGGGTCAGTCTTGGAAAAGTTCATGACCTTTGAAGCCTCTGAATTCCAGGCAAGATCAGGAAACCCACACTAGGCCATTTTTTCTTGGAAGCAAGTGTGGAGACTTGCATTTGTTCATGGTCAGGAGCATGAGGCTGACCATGAAGTGTGGCCTGTTCCACTTTTGGAGAGAAATACGTTGACAGTTTATGTCAAGTCCTGAGAGAGTGTTGCAGGCTGAGGGTGCAGATGTGAACTCTGACCTCCTAAGTCAATTGGCTTAGGAAGGGAGAGGCCTTAGGGATCCGCTGGAGCCACTCAGCTGTAACTCAAAAGCAGACAGAAGCTGACGCTGTGCCGAATCTCATGGCAGATGAGAGTGGGAGGGTTTGTGGCTTAATCACTTATACTAGCAAAAAACTTAATGGCTTTTTTCCTCAGGGGTGAACAGCAGAGCACCTGCATGGGTTCAGAGGCTCATGAACTCTTTATGAGCCAGAGAAGGAAGGGAAGAGGTGGGGGAGGGAAGGAGAGAGAACGAATCACACGTTCTCTCCATAGTATCAGTTCACATGTATACAGGCAAACAACCAGACATGCAACATGTACACATTCATACAAACATTCAAGGGGACCCCCATTCTACGTGCACAGTGTACATATACACACTTGTACATATATGTATTTACACAGACATACAGACTTTCATACATATAAACAGACACGTATTTGGTGGATGGAGGAAAACTCCAATCAACCAACAGCAACTTCTGTCCTGGGTTTTATACCTTCTAAGACAAAGGTTTTTTTAAATAAAAATTACCTCCTTCAAGAATACAGAAAATCGTTAACACAATTACAGTAGGATTATTGATTTTAAGTTCTTTCATTAGAACTAGAACTAGATACTTCTCATAAGTTTAAAGCGGTGGTTTTATGTGTGTGCTCATTGTGAGTTCAAAGCAGGTTTATCTTATTTCATATGTGCATTGTGTGTGCAAAGGATGTTTTTTTTTATGTCAAGATTTTTGTAAAACAGATGTGTGTGTTGTATAGCTAACCATTTTAATTTTTGTTTTTATACTCATATATGCTCTTATTGTGTACACCTTGGCCTTATCCTTGGCTAAACCTAATATGAATGTATTTCCTTGATTATTATTAATTTGTTTCAATCTTCTTTCTTGGTATAATTCACATGGAGGTTCACAGAGGTCTTAACAGTTTTTGCTATACTGCAGGAAGGTTTTTAAATTACTTGAATCAATTCAGGAATCATCAGGAATTATAAAATTATCTGCAGGAAATCACCCAACAGAGAGTAGCCCCTGTGATGGAATAATACTGTGCTGTAGGCAGCGAGGGTCTGTTCCTGCTCCACTGCATTACGCCAGGCCTCGGAGACAAGCATAGGAAGGCAGGGTAGCAACAAGCAGTCATGAAGCAAAATCCCTTGGGGCTTTGCTCAAACCAGGGATACACCCATTCGTCAGTCATGCAGAAATGAGTGGGCTGCCTCCAGGAAGTTTGCTTGCTTGCTTTTGCCAATCCGGCATGCAGATGCTCACGACAAGTTTCTTTGGGTGTATTGTGTTGGGCTCGGTTTTGCTTGGGGGAGTCAAACACACGCCCCTATCCTTGTGTCTAGGGAGAGCCATGCAGCTGGATCGATCCGCCTAGCGAGTTACATTCTGAGTTGAAGGTAGTCCTAGCTTCATGTTGCTTCTGCATCCATTCTGGATAGCAGTGGGCTGCTTCCCGGCAGGGCAGGGCAGGGCCAGGCCATTCACTCTCCAGCACACCCTTCTGCCAGCTCTTCAAGGTACTTCATCCAGACTTCTGCCTCATGCTGCCACCCCCTGGGACCCACCTCCTGCCAAAGGAACAGCTACTTGTGGCCCCCTTGCTTAGCCATATTGAATCTACCCCGACAGGATGCCACAAAGGCCCTTTCTCAACGTGAGACCCATGGAACTCATGCCCATGGGTCACTCATGCTAGTGACCTACCAGTTGGAACTCCCCGGGGGAATCAATTTGGTAAGTCCCAGGACCCAAGAAAGGTGTTGGCCGGAGGATCCTTCTCTCTCTCTCTCTCTCTCTCTCTCTCTCTCTCTCTCTCTCCACATATTGTTAGGGTCCAGCATTAAGGTCTCATCTCCATCTCACAGACCCCAAACCACAGCAGAGCTGGTGTTTTTGACATAGCACTTTTGCTAGGAAGCAACACCTTTATTCACCTTTCATTCTCAGCAGAATTTAACTGTGAAGCTGGGAGCTGTAGCCAGCATCCATCTTGAACTACATACCTGCTTGGGGACAAGGTTGAGGAGGAACGCAGGAAGGCCGTGAAATTCCAAGAGGGGCTGGAACACTTTTTGTAGGCATAGGCGGAACATTTACATGCAGAATAAACCTGTGCCTGGCTCTCAGCGGAACACAGTTTTAAATGAGGTTTAGAAAAAGCATCTGAAATACGAGCTCATGTGCAGGTCTGTAGGAGGTACTTTAGGCTGGGGGGAACGGTTTCCTTTGCTTCCTCTTGTGTTTGGGGGTGCCGTACCCTATGAATGAAGCTCCTAGCAGCCTGTAGAACACAGTTTAAACCAGCGGACTCAACATTCACCTGTCTTTCATTCCAACTTTCATGTTTCACAGAACTGCTTGGTTTGGGTTAAGGAAGGTGGCTTTCACACACACTTTGCATCTTGGTCCTAGAATCAGAGCCTTTGACCAGGAAGGGGCAGATCCCCCATACTGATGCCTGCACACCTGGAATATCTAGAGAGGGACAAAGCTCTGTCCATCCTGGTTTCATGTCTGCCTCCTAACTAGTGGTCTTGGTGAGGGGAACTGTCTACTCAGGCCTTCTTTCTCTGCTTTGCCTGCTAAGCTCCACATTACTCAGCCCGAGTGTGCACTTGGCAGCCTCATGGACAGCAACCACATACACATGCAAAGCATTCCAGTTGGCTCTGGGCTGCTGTGCCTGCAGGGTCCTGTGTCCTGCAGGTGGAAGTCCTCCTGGGCTGGCATTCGGAGCCTTTGCTTTGTTCTTGTTGTGGAGGACGCAGTGTCCCCGAGAGAAGAGAGAGGGCGCCCTTGTTCCAATCCTGCAGATGTTCTGCCAAACCACTGTCTGAACTCTACAGCTCCCTTCTTACCAGGCTGCTGGCTATGTGATCTTTCACCCTTGGAAAAGTTTTTCTACATTAGGCTGAATTAACAATTAATAAGCCATTCAGGGCATGCAAGATTTCAAAGTCCCCAGGGAATGGGGCTGCATTTTCTTTTCTCTGTTGAGGAACAGAAAGATCTGTGACATCCTAAGAGTGACAAGGAAGGGAGCCATGGAGCCTTTCCTGCTGCCCCAGGACTGCCTGGTGGGGGTAGGGGAAGATTCCAGATTGTTCATCAGACGTATCCCCGTTCCAGATCCTGCCATGCAATTCTCCTTCTGAGTTATAGTTGTGGCCAGGGGATTGGTGGCCTTCTGGTCGCCAAGGTCCCCCATGTGCTGGAAGAGGACCCTGCCATGTTGCTCTGTGTTTTTGAGAAGGGTCTCTGTGGACTGTGACGAGAAGCAGGGACTTCACAGAGTTGAGGGCAGTATCCAGAATCCCTGTCTTTGCTCTCTGGCAGAGGAGCCTTTGCCCTCTCCCCTCATTGAGATGAGGTGGCCCATTGTCTGGGTGTGTTGGAGAAGGGCGTGTGTGCAAAGTACCCTATAGGCAGCAGCACACACAGCCCTCTCTGCAGACATGTCCATGGCCTTCAGGTGTGGATCCTCAGCCCCTTCCTCCACACAAGCACCACTCTTGACCTCTCACATGAGCATGGAGGAGGGGTGACTGAAGCTCCAGGCTCTGGCTGGGGCCAGAAACCCAAGTTTGGTGAACCTGGAGTTACCTGTCCTCTGTGGGACCTCTGTGACATGAATGTCACAGAGCCAAAGCCCTCCTGATGGAGAGAAGTCTTTCTAGCCACAGAAGCACTTCTGTGAGTAGGCAGTGTGAGCAGGAGCAAGTGGAAGTCGCAGTCCGGGGGCAGGAGGGCTCCATACCAGGCCTGCTCTCGGCCAGGCTTGGTCCAGGATGGGATTCTAGACTCTGGCTGTTTGGGTGGCTATGCTTATGGCCACAGTAAGGGAATAGTAACTTGGTGAGCAGTCTGTAAACAGACATAACCAAAGCTGGTGGAGAGTAACTGTTCCATATTTCATCAGTGAATGAAATATTCGTATTTTATCACATGTGCTTTTTGTAATACCCACCTCCTTTCTGCCCATCCATGACCCATCCTGGAGGTACTTGAAGGAATCTTGAACAGGCTTACCTCTGTTCCCCACCAGCCTGGTAGACACCATGGTAGTCTCACAGTTAGGTGTCTGCGCCCTTCATAGTTCCAGCGGCTGCCCCTCTTGTCCAGTGCGTGTGGCCCGTGCAGCCCCTATGGGGGCTCTGTAAAGTCCAGCTGCATCTTCTCAGAACATGGCTTCCCATTCTCTCGGTTCAGTGTTTGATATATCTGAGGGCCTACAACCCTCATGTCCAACCCGTGGCCCACGGGCCACATTCACCCCAAGGTATCTGAGTGCATTCCAACACAAAGCCACAGTTTACTTAAAACATTATAATTGTTTGAATTTTTTTTTGGTAACTCGCTTGCATTGTTTTCCAATGAGAGCCTTTTAGATGCAACCATGTTGTGATGTCAGGAGGTTGGACAAGCCTCAGGCCAAAATGGGAGACATTTTGCTCCATCTCCAGCCTTTCCTTGCTCTAGGGGACATTATCAAGTCACAAAACCTATATCTCCCAGTTATCCATGATGCTCCTGCCTTTCTTTCCCCTTGTTCAGTGTGGGGGGCCTCAGGGCAGGGAGTCCGCTTGGAAGGATGACCTCAGCGCGGGAGCACTGCAGGGGTTGGAGGTGGGGCACACCATTTAGTCACGCCTGAATAATCTCAGAGAGGCCAGTTCTGTTGAAGGAAGAATTTACCACTCATGTTTCCAGAGAATGGAACAGGACAGGATGCACAGGTAACACATGGGGATGCCAGGGGCCATAACACAAGGAACCTTGTCTGCACCGAGATGTGCCCTGGAGAGTCAAGGCAGGAGTGTGGCCAGGTGATTGAGGGAGTCCAGGGCTCTGGCATCTGCCCGGGGACAGTATAGGGAGGAAATAATTGGCTTTGGTATGAGTGTCAGACAGGAAGTTGGACAGCTCGTTTGCATGTGGGAGCTGAACTGCACCCCAGCTACCTTGCAGGAGGAGTACACATATAGGTTGATAGTTTGTCTTGTGATTAATGGAGGACAGGTATGCATGGCAAAACTAGGCAAGCACAGACAGACAGACAGAGACAGATAGGAGAAGGCCGTTTGGACAGGGTTGGGGTTTATGTTTTTAGGGAGTGGGAGCTGATGAGAGACTTTGATGGGAGATGCAGGTGTCTGAGTCCCCAGGCTCCATAAGTGTGTGGATCCTGATCATCTTGCTTTCAAGCACCTTGAATGGATGAGGGTGCTAGAGGGCACTGCTCCCTTGGCTCAGGGTCACCCAGGCACTTGGACATCCAGCTCCTTGGCAGCTTCTCCAAATGGATGCAGTCTGACCAGGTACCCCAAACCTGCCAAGGACAGTAACCTCAAGGGAGCCTAAAATGCACATGAGACCCACCCTTGGAGTCAGGTGTGTCCAAAAGAGGACAGCAGAGGCTGACTACCTGTCTGCCCCCCACATGCATACAGTACCTACAGAGGCCAGAAGAGGGTACTCGATCCACTGGAAATGGACTTACAGTGTTGAGCTGCTATGTGGGCGCCGGAATCAAATCCAGGTCTGGTGGAAGAACAGCCAGTGCTATTTACTACTGAGCCATCTCTTCAGCACCCCTCCATCACACTTCTTGACCAGTTCCTGCCTCCTCAGGCTGGATGGTTGGCATTGCCTGCGGGCCAAGGATCTTTAAGCTCCTGCGCAGGCAGAGGTGTCCCGGGAAAGAAGGAGAGAGAGCCACATTTTGCATCCCTGTGGTGTCTTGTTGGACTCAGGGAAGCTGTGCCCCTTGAATAGCTTGGTCTTTGAAATGGTTGCACAAGCATGGGTAGTGGTGGCTGGGTGTGGGCTCATCTGGCAACATCAGGGTTTTTAACCCATTCCCCCGGGAGAGGCACTTGCTCCCTCTGAACACTCTGCTGGGAACAGGCAGATCTGCTTTGTTGCTCTTCCTTTCATGGAGACTCCAGTACTTCAGCAGGGTGGCTTCTTGCAACAGGGTTGGGCTATGCTTCTGCCTGCAGGGTCTCAGCATTGGGAGTGGGAAGAGGAGCCTGACCTCCCACTTATTCAAGATGGATTTGGACGGAGCTCCTAGTCACAACAAACACGAATCCTGGCTTCTCAGCCAGCATGGATCTTGCACTCCTGATATTTTCTTTGAGATGCGTTGAAATTATTGGTTTTGTGACATTATCAGGGCTCCAAAGAACACCCCAACTTCCAGCGATTTTCTCAGAGGATTTGGGACCTAGTGCACAGCCTTGCACTCCTCTTTGTCATAGTGAAAGGAGATGCACACATATGGCAAGGAGCTGGGAAACCATACTGAGCTTCTGGAAGCCTTTCCAGTGAAGTCACTGGAATAGGGGTGAGGGCATGGAGAACACATCCTACGTGAAGAATAAAGGGACAAAAGAGCATGTCGGATGCTGGCAGCGCTGTGCCCTCCATGATCTCTCTCAGGAAGAGGTTCTGCCTCACCACTGTGCCGACAGTCCCACAGCATCACCGCGATCAAAGGTACAAGCAGTTTCTAGTCTCCGAACCACAGAGCGCTTTGCATGTGTGACTCCTCAAGGCTTAGAGAGGTACCGGGCAAAGAGCTCTCTGCTGCTTTGGATTAAACAATTCTGATCTTCCCCAGGAGACAGGAGAAGATGAAATGCGTGCGGCGAAGGGCAGCAATTCAGTCAGAGAATTGTTCCACAGACTGCTTGAGCTTCCTGTGAGAGATGACAGCAAACTTTTCCTCCAGTGCTTTCTAAGTTAGCAGATAAAGATCTGTGCTGCCGGCGATTTGGCTGGAATTACTTCTCTGAGATGCGAGATGGACTCTTGTATATGCTCTGCCTCAGGGGGAAAAAGAAATGGTTCAGAAGTAGCTGTTCAGCTGTTCAGTTTTTTGGCATAGAAGGAGCCCTGTGTGCTTCTCTATGCCTGTGCCTGGCCGCAGGGAAGCCAGTTACACCAGCCACCGTGGTTCTGGTCCTTCCAGCATGAACACCTAAAGCATGCTGAGGGAAGGGGGCTGCAGCTGGCACTGAGTTTTCACAGTGCCACCTGAATTAAAGTCAGCAACTTAACCTTGTGTCAGACTAAACTATTTTTCAGGATCTAATTTTATTTGTCTGTGTGTGTGCCAAGTGTTTACAGGTGCTCTCAGAAGACACTTGAGGGCACTGGATTTCTTGCAACTTGAGTTGTGAGGCACCTGACATGGACATTGGGAACTGAACTTGGGTCTCCCAGAAGAGCATTAAGTGGTCTTAACTGGGGAGTATTTAAATTAGCAGCAGGCTTTAGACACCATGCTGGTCCCACCATGGAAGACCCAACCACATCCTTGCTCCAAGCACTTAGTGGTGTGTGTATGTGCCTCAGTCCACATGGCTGGATGATTCTCAGTGGCTCACCAAGAGGCTTAATTTCCAAGGATCCTGGGGTCTGCCTGTTCTTGGGAATATGCAGTCTTTTTTAATGGCTGTTCCAGTCACAGGAGTTAAGTTTGACTTTCATCTTGGGGACCAGGACTCTACCACTGGCCACCTGGAAAATGCCGATGGGAACGTCTTCCATTGGGAATTGTCAAGAATTCATCTTCATCAAAGGCAGTTGCTTCCCATCCTTCTGGAGAAGGTGTCCATCCTTAGGTTTTCTCAGTCCTCTGTTCAGCATCCCCCCAAACCCTCTTCCTGCCTTTGTGGCCTCACTGTGTGGCAGAGGTCAGATGGGCTGACAGGCAGTTCTCTCTGCTCTGTTTCTCCTGTCAACTACTTGGATGTGAGGATGAGCCAATTGCCTAAGGTTACTGATTAGGTGTCCAGGATAGGGATGATTTAGGTGGCAAAGCATGTGGGTGCTGAAATTTCCTGTTGCTCCTGCATCTCCCAGTGCTCTCTAGAGATCTTTTGCTCACTGTCAGCAAACTTTTTGCAACTTCCAAACTGGAAGCAGAATGCTACCAAGGTGTCCAGCCTTTTGATGTGACTTTATCATCTACACTCACAGCCATCCTAGGATATATGTACTCAGGAGGCCACTGAGACATTTAACCTGGATAGATTGAATGTTATGCCTTCCTACAATTTTTACACTATGCCACAGCACTCCTACCAAAGGCAGTTAGGAGGGGAGGCCTTTAGGAGGGCAAAGCCTCATGAATAGGGCTGATAGCCTGATAGAAGAGCCCTGACAGACCTCACTTGTCACCTGACCAGGACTGTACCATAACAAAATACTGGACATCCCAGCCTGTGGGGATCAGAACTGTGGGGCAGTTTCTGTGTGTATTTATTTTCCCCATTGTACTCTTCTCGAATGTGTTGTATGTGTCCATGTGTGTATCCATGCGTGGGTAAGCGTGCATGTGTGTGGGTGCATGCGGTCCATTGTGGTGGGAAGACATGGCAGGAGCAGAATTCTGCCTGGCCACACTACATTCATACTCAGGGATAGAGAGGAATTCGGACGTGGAATCAAGCTATGAAGCCTCAAGGCCCTCCCACAGTGACTCTTTTCCTCCAGGAAGGTTCCATTCTCTACTAGTTCCACAACCTTTTCAAAATGTACCAGCAGCCAAGGATCAGGCATTCAAACATGTGAGTCTGTGAGACATTTCACACTGTGGTGGTTTGAATGAGAATGGCCCCCAAGGGCCCATATGCTTGGTTCCCCAGTTTGTGGACTAGAGGATGTGGCCCTATTGGCGGTGGTGTGTCACTGGGAGGGTGGGCTTCAGGGTTTCAAACACCCATAACAATTCCAGTATCTCTCAGCCTGCAACTTGTCCATCAGCTGTGAGCTCTCGGCAACTCCTCCAGTACCATGTCAGTCTGCCTGTCCTCACGCTCTCTGCCAACTCGATAATGGACTAACCCTCTGAAAACGGTAATCAAGCCTCCATTTCAATGCTTTCTTCTGTGAGTTGCCTTTTCAGGGCAATAGAACAGTAGCTAAGATAATATTCAAACTACAACAAACCCCTCGGGCCGTGGCATTTTGTGCACATGTGGGACTTTCTTCAGAATCGGCTTTCACACCTGGAGCTTTGGGCTGGATGGAAAACTCTGCTGGGGCTGCCCTGTGCACTGCAGAAGGCTCAGCAGCATCGCTGGACTCTGCCCACGAGATGGCGAGATGTCAGGAGTGGCCCAGCCTCCTCATGTGGGTATACCGGAGTCGAAAAGGATGTGTGCAGGTGGCTGCTGTCCACCTGCCCAGCAGTCCTTTATTGGTAGGGGCTCTCACACTCCCAGGAGCAAAACCTGAGAACATCTCCACGCATGCTGCTGGCTTTACAGGTGGCTGAAGCAGAGAACTTCATCTTGAGTATATCGTTGAGTACCAAAACATCTTTTTGCCTATCCGCTTTCTTTCACTGTGCATTTTCGGCCCAGATTCTTTGTTTTTCTATCCTTTCAAGAGATACATTTTCTGCTTTAAAGGCCACACAGTAATTTCATGTGCCTATAGGGGACAGCATTGTTATATGCATGTATTTCGACACATACCCTCAAAGTGTAATGGTCAGATCAAGGAACCTAGCTACTTGCCTGTAACAGAAATCATAAATATTTCCTTTGGTCAGTCATATAAATCTCAGCCCATGTCCATATCTGCAGAGTACAGGGTCGTCAGTAGAGGTAGCTCTACGTGGAGCCCACAGCATGACTGTGGGTGTCTCCCTCGGCTCACATTCCTCTTCTGTAACATGGAAGGGCTAGATTATAGGGCCAGGATTTCTCTAGATGAACAAAGCCCCTGACGATTCTCATCACAGGGTTTAGCTAACTTTTTCTATAAAGGGCTGAATAGGGAACAGCTGAGGCTCTTGCACTGCAGCCCAAAGTAGCCCAAGAACTATGTGCAAAGGAGTAAACAAGCTTCCTTCAAATAAAGCTATTTCCCAAGCCAGTTGTCCTTCAGGTCATGATTTGGCCTTCAAGTCATGATTTGTGGTCTTCTGATTTTGTTAGTGAGCAATGGGCATGGGGTGCACTGGCCAGAGGAAATAGCTTTGAATACTTAGCACAGCAGGATAACTTTGTTCAACAAGGGTCAATTGAATGTTTCAAAATTCGCATAGAGAGGATTTTGAATCTTCCCAACACAAGGGGATGATTCATATCTGCGATGTCATATGCCAGTTAGAAAAAAGAGAAGAAAGAAAGAAGTGCGGTCCCTCTGAAACCCTGAACTTATTTCTAATAGTGACAAGGGCATTTTGATTCAGGTTGCTATGCAGTGCCTCAGTGTGCAGAGGTCTGTGTTTCTTGTTATCATCTGCCGGTGAAGACAGGGTAGTCCTGAGGGAACAGGTGTTGTGTTGTCTGCCAACCAGAGTGAGAGCAGGGCAGGCATCTTAGAGGTGATGGATTTGTTTTGGAATTCTCCCTTGAGAATATTCTTCAGTTCTTTATGCTTATCTTAAGCACAAGAATATCAAAGTTACCGAATTACAAAAGCTCTTACTTGTGCTAGCGAGCGACACCTGTGCTGGCTCTGCAGCTTGAGGCAGTTGCTGCTAGGCCAGATGAGTTTGATCCCCAGGGACCTACATAAAAGAGAACTGATTTCACAAAGTTGTCCTTCAGCTTGTGCATGTGCCTTGGCACAGGCGCCCACACTTACACATTTGTAAACCCAGGGACCTCTCCCTGTTAAACTCACACTCATTTCCACTAAGCTCAGATACTTCCTTCCCTCTAAAACCCCTAGAAGCAAGAATGCCTGTTCTTCTGTGTGTTGGTGAGTTTCCTGTCCCAGCACCTCTTCCACCATGAGCAGAGCGCATTAATTCACCTGGAATCCACCTCAGCACATCTCTCTACTACACATAATTTTTACTAGTTAAAAAAAAAAAGAAAAGATCTCCACCCTCATTTCTCTCTGTGCTTCATCTCTGGGGGTGGGGAGCAGAGGGCCTGCAGAGAGAAGGAAGAGAAACTGTGGGCAGAGGCATCTCTGTGACAAACTGGAGACCTAGGATGGGATAGGCTTCAGGGAGGATGTGGGGGTGACTCTAGGTGAGAGTCCTAGAAGCGGGGCCATGGAGACTGAAGAGGCCACCCTCTAACTAGACAGGACTCCTAGTGGAGGGAGGGGAACACCAACCCAGCCACAAAAATTTCAACCCTAAATTTACCCTGCCTACAAGATGTGCAGGGATAAATATAAAGCAGAGATGGAGGGAATGCTCAAACAATGCCTGGCCCAACCTGAGGCCCACCCCATAGGAGAGAGCCAACCCCTGACTCTGCTCTGCTCTGCTCACAGACAGGAGCCTGGCAGAGCTGTCCTCTGAGGGGGAGGCTCTACTCAGTATCAGATTGAAACAGATGCTGAGACTCACAGCCAAACATTGAGTGAAGTGTAGGGAACCTTTTAGAAAACTGGGGGAAAGGAGAGAGGAACCTGGAGGTGATGGGAGCTCCACAAGAAGACCAACAGAGCCAACTAGCCAGGGCCCAGAGGGACCTGCAGAGACTGAAGCACCAACCGAGGACCATGCCTGAACTGGATCGAGGCGTCCTACACAGATGTTGCAGATGGGTGCTTGGTTTCCATGTGGGTTCCCTGGTAAGGGAAGAGGAGGCTGTCTCTGACATGGACTGCGTTACCTGCGTTTTGGTCACTTCCCCCTGCCAGGCCACCTTACCAGGCCACAGGAGAAGAGGACACGCTCAATCTTTATGTGACTTGATGTGCTGGGTGGGTAGGTGGGAGGGCTCCCCTTTTCTCAAGACTAGGGGAGTAAGGGTGGGGGAAGAGGAAGGATGGGGCAGAGAGGAGAGGAGGGGGCTACGATCCGGATGTAAGGTGAATAAAAAAAAAAAGAGGAGCTCAAAGATGGTGTGGGAATGCAACGCATCATTCTGGAGAGTGAGAATGGCCCAGATCCCGCCTAATTTTGCTTTTGTCTGAGATGAATATTTAGTTGCGTTTGCCGCCTCAGCATGCTGGGAGTTTTGCACAGCACATGGGAGCCAGAGTGTGCCTCAGCCGGCAGACCTGAGAGCCTCTCTAAATTTATTCTGTTTCCTGCTGTTAGATCCAATTTGACTTTGAACTTTAAGAAAAAAGCTTCGCGAGAGTTACATAACCGACAGCGCTGAGGATGTGAGCCGGGAGGAGGTGACAGGAGCTCTCGTGAAAAGAATGAAAAGGTTTCTCTTGCTCCAAGGCAGGTGGTGCTGGAGACTGCTAGGCAGGGTGGAGGAGTGGGGGGGCGCCCTTCCCCAGCTTCTCTCGACTCAGGGTTAATCTGGAACAAATTTAAGATGTGAGCGCTTTAAGAGTTTGCAGCCATCATCTCCCCAGGTTGGCTACTCACCATTCGGCTCACCTGGGAGCTCCTGAAATGTGTCCCATTACAGCGACTCAGATTTAATTAGGCTCGGGTGGAGCCTGGTGAGAACCAGGTTTTCAAAGCACTCTCTTGGTACTTTTTATTTACAGCCAGGTCTGTGTTGAGCTTTACTGAAGGTGTTGTTTTTCCAGACAGCACTTCATGATGAATGGAAACCCATGTGCTTCCCTTCTGACTCTGTGAGCTGAGAGGTGTGTTTTTCAACACCTTTAAGTCCCATAGGTGCAACACATCATGGTCCAGACATCCTAGTGCCTTGGGCCACTGATTGTCTGGTATTTCTAACAGTGATTAAAGCCACAAAAGGCTTCCAAAATGACTCTGTAGCTCTGCGCTGTATTCCATCCCCAACAGGTCTGTTTCAGTGCAGTTTCTGAATCCCTGTGTACTCCTTCCTTTGTCAATCAGGGCAAGCATACGTCCTGACATATTTTCTATCTATCTACCTCTTGCACATATGTGATCAAGCACATCCTGTGTAACCAAGCTTGTTTACAGAAGTGAAAACGTGTGACTTGTTTGCCTACAGGTTAGAGGCTATATGTATATTGAGCACAGTAATTAAAACTTAAAACATAAGTTTATCCATCACATGCCTCCCCAACTCCCTTGAATTCTATTCTGAGTCAAATCCTTGACTCTGTGATGGGTACCGGTTATATTGGGATTTAATAACCAACAGCTTAATGGCTCTCAGATAGGAATTTATGTATCTACTTACGGCATTAATGATGCAAGGGCTGGTGGTAATAAGCAGAAACAGAAGGGCCCTGTGATGGCAGACGTCATTGTTATTATGAGAATGGGAAGTAGTCATTCATTTCATCTTGCTCCCCCTTTTTTGCCAGTGGTTTTTTGTTGTTTGTTTGTTTGTTTTGTTTTGAGCACAGAAAAACTACTTCTATAAAAACAAAAATTTTCTCTTGAAGCCACCCAAAAACCTCCTTGTTCCCTATCATATTGTAGAACTACTTCAGCTAATTAATCTACATGTTGATAGATCTGGGTCTATTTGGCTTTAACAGGTACTTTTCCTTCTATGCCAATAGGCACTATAGGTAGCCATTTTGTCCCCTATACCAGGGAGTTTTCTTTCCAGCCTATTGAGGACAAGGAGCGACAAACTCTTTTCTGTAACTGATGAAAACAAGGACATCATTGTCAGGGCCCAGGGAGCTAGAATGCTAGTCAAAGGCCAGGAGGGGGTTCAGGCAATCAGAAGCATCTGGTTAGTTGATCCAGGTGAAGAGACAGGACAATCATATCTGCTGGATTGGCTCACATCAGCTTCAGCAGGTCCAGGGCTCAGCCATTTGGAACAGTTTGTAGTCCACAGCTGATTCCTGGATGGTGTCTGTTAGCTGAGTGTAAATCTGCTGAGACAGATACAGACTAGGGACAGAAGTTAAAGTTTAGGAACAGAAAGGAAAAGCTTATATTTGGAACTTTCAGGCCCATTATCTTGGTAGTTGGGGAAGGGGAGGAGTCCCAAGACCAGGGGCTAGAGAGGTCATGCCCCCAGGAAAAGGCAAGTGGGGAAACTTAAGCTGTACTTACCCTGGAGTCCTTTTGACCCATGAGAGGTAGATCCCTCAACTCCCTGAAACTTACATGAATTATTTTAGTTTACACAAAGAGATAAAGTTTTAGGTACATTAGCATCACCACTGTTTGTAACCTGTACTAAAATTCACATTGTAGAAAAAAAAAACAGCTAAAGTGCCTGGAGTTAGACTCATGCCTTCAGGTCATATAGTCAAAGATATGGCTTTGGGTTAAAAAGCATGAGTATTCTTTTCTCCATTCATAGGGATGTATATATATATATGTGTGTGTGTGTATAAACATTTATATGTATATAAATATATACATGTTTATATATAAAAAATATCTGTTTATATATAATATATATGTTTATATATATTTTATATATGTTTATATACATATAAATGTTTATACACACACACACAAACACACACACACACACACACACACACACACACACATATATTTTTTTTACCCACCTGTCTATATTTTGGACAGAGATGTTTTTAGCCCGATAAGAAGCACCTTTAAATCTATACTTAGAGAACAACCAAAGAAAATTTGAAACCTTAGCTTGTGACTGCTAATGATAATAGTAGTCAGTGCTTTAGCAGTTTATCAGAACTCCATTGATGAATGCTAAAATTCTGAACTTTTGAAATGTTGGTATAACAGTAGTATAGAGAGAGGAAAGAATTGAAACTTTTTATTACCTTAAATCATTTTTGTATACTTCTACAACTTACATTTACATACTTAATTCACTCTCTTAGGCCCTCAGAACTTACATAAATTTAAAACCTTTTTTCCCTCGTCTAATCATTTGCCAGAGACAAAAGTAGTTATTACTGAGAACAGTCATTGCAAAGCAAGTTCTTTTTCTATGTGTTTTTTAAGTTTATTTTTTAATTCTTTATTAATTACACTTTATTCACTTTGAAGTTCTTTTAAATAAATGAACAGTATAAGGTTACATCTGAAACCTCTTTATCCTTTAATATGAAGCCTATTAGCAAAGCAAACCTGTCTGCCTTTCTCCGCAGGAGACCCAGCAGCTCTCGAAAAAGCAAGGTCTGTTTTTTTTACACATGAAATGAACTAGGGAGGTGGCTGCATCCTTGGGAAAGGAGCTGATAGCCTGTTGCTGTTATACTGACAAATCTACAGTTAGCCATCAATGCCATCAGAGATCTGAGAAAGAGAAATTATATCAGGAAGTATAATCCAAATGGCCTACACATTAATTAAAATGACAGCGAATTATCTATTATTTAGCTGGTTGACCTAGGCTCCCATGGTCTTGACAGCTTTTTGGGGGGGCAGTATTCAGTCTGTGAATGTCATACAGGATAGCAATTAGTCTTCAGCTGCCACACAGAGCAGCACTGGCTTTTGGTGCCAGACCCGAGTCTGAGAGACTTTCCTATGGAGGAGGAAGAGACTGGCTTTACTCTGATCAGGTGCACTAGAACAATTCAGCATCCGAGCAGCGGTTCTAGGTTATATCCATACATGGTCCTTCATTGAGTGTCAGTCTCAGAAAAGACCCTGTGCCCATAACCTAGAACCTCTGCTCAGATGTAGCCTGTGGTAGCTCAGTAACCAATTGGTTTCCCATAAGGGGAACAAGGACTATTTCTAACAGGAACTCAATGGCTGGCTCTTTGACCTCCTCACCCCCCAAGGGAGGAGCAGTCCTGTTAGGCCATAGAGGAGGACTTTGCAGCCAGTCCTGAAGATACCTGGTAAAACAGGGTCAGAGAGGTCCTCCCCTATCAGTAGACTTGGAAAGGGGCAGGGAGGAGGTAAGGGAGGGAAGGTGGGATTGGGAGGGAATGAGGGAGCGGGATACAGCTGGGATACAGAGTTAACAAAATGTAACTAATAAGAAAAAAAAAAAAAAGAACAATTCAACAGTATCCTAAGCTTGGGTGGAGCCCTGGAGGTAGGCAAGGCAAGGGGCAGTTTTTCCCTGTGGTTAGGTGGAGTAGTTGCTGCCCCATTTGGAAACCTTAGGGTTCCCTCTAGGAGCTGACGTTCCTCTCTGTTACAGAAAGCTTTCCCATTAAACATTTTAAATGCCATATTCAGCAGATGTCTGAAGAATTTAAGGACAATAATCTATCAAGTACATCTGATTTACTTAACTGCTGCAGGCTTAACCTTGAAAACACACACACAGGAGGCTAAATAAAGCTTGTCACTGTAAATGCATTACATTTGAATTTAGCATAGCTACAAGCATAGTTCTGAGAATAACTTGCATGTCTTAATTATCTATAACAGTTTACAATAAGTTAGTAGCTTTTATAAGATTAAGGTTTGCAGCTTTATCTCTGTTAAGTTTGAGACTTAAAAAAATAACAGTTAAGAACTGAAGCTTTTTTAGTATCAAAATAAAACTTTAGGTCATAAATACAGCCCATGGGGAGATTAGCAACTTTACTTTTCTTTACACCATTACAGACTCTCACAGGTTCTTGTATGACTCAGTTTGTCAAACTAACTAAAACTTGACAGAGTTATCAGCGACAAAGAGGTTAGACAAACTATTTTTTTCTGTTAATTTTTAAAATTAATTTTTTTTATTAATTACAATTTGTTCATTTTGTATCCCAGCTGTAGCTCCCTCTCTCATCCCCTCCCAATCCTACCCTTCTTCCCTCTTCTCCTCCAGTGTCTCCCCCCCCCCCACCCTCTACCATCCACTGATAGGGGCAGTCCTCCTCCCCTTCCATCTGACCCTAGCCTATCAGGTCTCATCAGGACTTTGTTGTCTAACTCTGTGGCCTGGTAGGGCTGCTCCCCTCTCAGGGGGAGGTGATCAAAGAGCTAGCCACTGAGTTCATGTCAGAGAGAGCCCCTGTTCCCATTACTAGGGAACCCACTTGGACACCGAGCTGCCATGGGCTGCATCTGTCCAGGTTATCTCCATGCATGGTCCTTGGTTGGAGTATCAGTCTCAGAAAAGACCTCTGTGTCTAGAGTTTTTGGTTCTGTTGCTTTCTTTGTGGAGACCCTGCCTCATTCAGGTCTTTCATCTTCTTATTTCATAAGATTCCCTGCACTCTGTCCAAGTTTGACTATGAGTCTCAGCACCTGCTTCGATACTCTGCTGGGTAGAGTCTTTCAGAGGCCCTCTGTGGCAGGCTTCTGTCCTGTTCCCTGTTTTCTCCCTTTTCAATGTCCATCCTGTCTGCCTTTCTGAGTGAGGATTGCTCATCTTAACCAGGGTCCTCCTTCTTGTTTAATTTCTTTGATAGCCTGAATAGATGTTAGGAAGAAGTCTATTCTGTGTCTAAGAGACAATCTGTGGGATCTTTTTTTTTTCCTTTGACCTTCACACATATATTTGGTGGTAAAGGTAGACAAATACATACCCATATGATACCTTACATAAAAACATTACTTTTTAAAAAAATTTTAATTTTTTTAAATATTAGTTACAGCTTATTAACTTTGTATCCCAGCTGTATCCTGCTCCTTCATTCCCTCCCAATCCCACCCTCCCTCCGTCATCTCCTCCCTGCCCCTTTCCAAGTTCACTGATAGGGGAGGACCTCCTCCCCTTTCATCTGACCCTGGTTTATCAGGTATCTTCAGGACTGGCTGCAAAGTCCTCCTCTGTGGCCTAGCAGGGCCATGGGATCTTTTCCAGACTGGTTAGGTCATTGTCTTGCTGCATCATAAGATAGGAATAACCCAGTTTCTGGTATTTAGAGTTTAGTGCTCATAGCTATGTACCTAACTCTTCAGATATTTTTTTTAAAGATTGCATATTCACAAAGACATCATAATATAAAACATTTTATAAACTTAAAATGTCCCATAGCCTTATGAATTTAAATATTTTAAAACTGTTCCTTAAAACCACCCAGTTTTTTTAATTTAAATTTTCTGCAAAACTTAGAAATTTCCTTTAAAAAAATTAAAAGCTCTCAACTTTGGGCTCCTTTAATATAAAATAAAGTACCATTTTTTCACTTTGAGAGGGAAGAAACAGGGCCCAACCACCATCTAGTCTGGGAAACCCCAAACTCAATGCTGGATTCATTTACAATTGTCTGGGCTTTCCTGAGCGGCTCAGGCCACCTCTCTGGCCCCACTCTTGGCAGAACCTGTCTTCTAGGCCCCAGCTGGCTCTGTTTCATTGTGGCTGGTGTTTCTGGTGGCTGTCACTTAGCACTTAGCATCTTCAAGACTGCTAGGGTGCCACCCAGCAACTGGACTCTCTTCAGGAGCTCTAGTCCTGCCACGCAGTGCCAAGTCTCAGCTGCTCTCCACGACCCCTTCAGACCTTCATGATTTTAACACCAACACCATCTGGTGGCTCACACAGTACACCTACACATGTAGGTGCAGCTTTAATACCTTATAAACAAGCACTGTTTTTGAATCCTATGTTTCATAAACCTTGTTTTTATGAATTTGTTTTCAGGGGAGTAATTATCATACAAAGATCCACTCTAATCCAAAATATCTTGGAGACTGGTTGTTCCCTTCTTGGTTGATTCACACCATGTGGTTACCTTCAATCAAGATAGTGATGAAGTCACATGACCCTCTCCAGCTCTAGCAAAGATGACTACCAGCCATGTGGCTGCCTCCGTCCCTATGGGGGACAGGAACTAAGATGGCATCGAGCCTCAGGTTGCTTACATCTCAAGACACTGTCATGCCACATGGTTCCTTTAAGATTACCTGTTAGTGATCAGGCAACTCCATGGCCAGCTCTAGGGACTTGGCAACAACAGGACACATCATCACTAGCTGCTGAGGTGGGACACACTTCCACTGTCACCAGGAACCACATGTCCTCTCCCTGCACATGTGCTGCATCACCTTATAAGAAGAACCTGTTCCCTTCTCTCCCCCTTTCCTGCCACCCCTCATTCAGAGGCAGCCTCTGTGTCCCCTCCCTTAATAAATCTTCCTCGAAGGCCTGTCTCATGGTGTGACTTTATGCATTCCACTGTAGAGTTCTGCCACCTAAATCCCAACATAACTTATGTATAGATTCTTAACTATCAGCCTTCTGGAGTACAAGTTTTTTTTTTGTTTTGTTTTTTTTTTTTTTGTTACAGATTTCACAGATTGTTAACCATACCCAATAAACTTACAAATCTTGAGGTACAGAAAGTTCATATAATAGTCTTAAAAATTTGAGATAAGGTTTAATTATATCGTAACAAAAGTTTTAGGCAGTTAAATGAAATGGATAGTCTTTTTTGGGGGGCTATTTTGCTTTGTTCTCTTTTCTGTGTCATAAGGTCAGGTGCCTCACTTACAAGACATAAAGGAAACTTTTAAATAAGCATGCTTGGGTCTATAGAAGGGGAAACCATAACCCAACTTTAGAGCCAGATTTTCCATAAAGTAAAACAGCCTTAACATTATCCACACCCAAAAGACATTTGGATCCTTGCTAAACTGGAGCCAGTGGCCAGAAAACTCAGAGGTAAATTCTGAGCAGCCATAGCAAGTGGCATTAGCATTGGTGACTGTCAGCTGTCAGCGGCAGAACTAGCAAAAATGAAATCGATAAACATAGAACACAGAAAACTCACACTCTCGAAGGAGACTAGTCAGAAACAAAACGTGCAGTAGCCCCCATCATCCATACATTCGACTGTGCCTGATCTATATCCATCTCAGTCCCATGTTTGCAATACAACTTATAGACACACCTGAAAACATAGACCCATTCACACACACAAAACAGACAGACAAAACTTTCCAAACAACCGGAACCAGGTGAGCGGTTTCTTTCCCTGGATGGTGGAGTATTTGGGTCCCCTTGAACCTATCCATGTTTCAGATTGGGATTCCACACAACAAGAATCAGACTATGTGTTACCAGGGGAGGCCTCTATAGATGCTTGCTACTTTTCTCAGCATGGTAGTTCACTTTGGTAGTCTGTGAAACCAAAGGCATGCCTTGGAATGTCTCAAGGTATGCACCTCCTTTAGCCCCAGAGTCCCAAAGGCTTTAGAGTCTGAATGAGTGGTCTGAGCTCCCTGGGCCTCCAGAAAAATGTTAATCCCACTGGGTGAGAATAAGGCCACCACCACAGTTTTTGAGCCAAATTTGAAGCAAGCTTTATTATTGGCCAGGTCCATACCCAGGATTCCTGGAGAATGGCAACAAATTATACTAGTCCAGTGTTTATAAAGGCTAGCCCCACAAGGCTATGCACTGTCCCCTTTTGTTCAACCAGGGGTAAGCATACATACTGATGTACTTCTTGCCTATATACCTCCTGCCTACGGTCTGACCAGGCACATCCAGTGCAGTTGGGGCAACCAACCATGTTTTCAGAAGTGAAAACACATGGCTCATTATCTTTCATGAACAACAGCCCGCCCTGCCCCAGCATTCCAGAAAGTTATCTGTCCTTGGGCAAGTGGGGCTCCCAGGTTTGAGGCATTTTTGTTTTATCGATCTCTTAAGACAGTAATGAAAACTTAAAGCATGACTTTAGTCTTCACAGTAGGAAGGCCCAGTCTGGTGTGGGTAGTCTCATCCCTAGGCTGCTGAGCCTGTGATGTCTAAGACAGGTAGCTGAACAAGCCAAAGGGAGCAAGCCAGTGAACAGTATCCCCCCGGTCTCTTCTTCAGTTCCTGCCTTGGTCTTCCTCAGTGATGGATGGAACCTGTAGGCTGTAATAAACTCTTTCCTTCCCTAGTTGCTTTTGGTCATGGTTTATTACAGCACTAGTAAGAAAACTAGGACATTTGCCTTTCTAATGTTGTTACTATGGAAACAGGATTTGGGGCCTATCCTCAGTGTCCTTCTAGGGTACTAAATCCTGTCTACCTACCTGTATTACCCGCCTCAAGAATTCAGATCCTAAAATTATTTAGGACATGGGCTGAATTAGGGAGTAGATCTTCTCCCTAGGATCTAGGGAGTAGGTCCATCTTCTCCATGAAAACCTAGAGATCTGGTTCCAAAGCTGTTCACCAAAAGGGAGTGGCATTTCATTCACATCCTCACATGTAGCTTTCAGGAAGAGGTTCTCCTTTGGAAGCCAAGAGGGAATAACAAGAGCTCCCTTCTGTTTTTCCTGCCCTCTGGCCAAGGCAGAACCAAGGACAGTTCCAGCCTCTGGCCAAGGACAAGAGTGAAAGTGCCGTCTTTGGGTCCCTGCCCTACACTGCCAGGTAAGTTTCTATCTCATTCTTTTCTTTTTTAAATCAATAATTAGTTGTTTTTCTATTAATAATCAGAATAAAAATTACATTATGTGTGGATCTTTTAAAAAAACTTTTTAACTATTATTTATTCCAATTTATTCATTATCTCAATTCTTACCAATGTAGGAGTAGGCCGGATGATGTGTCTCCTCTCACTGATATGGTTGTGGTTGTTTCCATTCTGGAATTGCTTTAAAGTCACCAAGGGCATTGTTTTATTTTTCTCCAGTTTATAGCAAATGCTGTTAACTCATATTCTCCAGTCCTCTGAACTGCAGAGCAGGTCAGGTCATCACATTTGAAAATACTGCACAGGGAATAGACCCACTGGACGTCCATTTGGCTTTGATGCAACTTGTAGAATGAAAAGGGTCATTTCACTTGTTTTCAACTGAACTGCTTGGTTTTAAAGATCACACATAACCACTGTGGAATTTGCTGAATAAATGGACCCATGGAATTAGTACTGGGCAAGGACTGCGGGGATTGTTGAGTTCCATTCTGGTCCTCATGTCCTGGGAGGTGGGGGTGAGGACACAAGTGAAGGAGCTAATGAGCTGCAGGCAGAAGCCGATTCCCATGCTGGAAATCAAGTGGGCTAATGATGCAGGCTCACAATAACAAGGCCAGCTCTGCATGCAATCAGCTGGGCTACCTGCTCATACCTAATTTATTTCTTGAAAAAAAATAATATGTAATGGTTTCTAAAAACCATACAGCTACAGTAATTATTGTGTTCTCTACGTTTCTCTGGGTCTATGGCTACACTGAGAAGAGCGGAGAGGCCTTGGTCCTATAGCCTACACTTGGCCATATATCCAGAGCAGAAGATATGGAAATCTCATATGGCATCTAGGCCATGCTCTGCTTTCCTTGTCACAAATCTTTCTTTAAGAGTATGTTATGTAGAACCAGGACCCAATTAACTTCATTTGTTGTGTAATGTTCTTAGCCTCAGTTAATGTAGAACAGCTGCCTTATCTGGTGGTTTGAGTAAGAAATGTCCATTGTAGGCTCATGTATTTGAACATTTGGTTCCCGGTTGGTGGTTCTGTTTGAGGAGGGGTTATGAAACTTTTAGAAGGTGGAGCCTCGATGGAGGAAGTAGTCACTGGGGGAGGGATTTAGAGCCTGTGTCATGTCCTGCCTTTTCCTGCTTTTTACATGTGGGTGGGACTGTGTGGGACTCTTCTGATAAGGTTGAAGTCTAGTGCATCTGGAAGTCTATGAGCTCAGTCTAGGTGATGGACTCCCTTTCTCAGTGGGATTCTCTCTTCACCTGATTTGGGAATCCCAGATCCTGTGAGGAGTATCACACAGCCCTCAGGGATGATTACAGCCAACCCTTTCCTGATAAGAAACCTGTTCACCAAGTACCTAGAGAGATTCCTGGAGATACCCACCCTATGCTAATAAGATGTCTTGGTGTCCTGGCTTTCCACCAATGGCCTTTAACTGTGCTTGGAGAGCTTTCCCACCCATAGGATAATTAAGTACTGTATTCTTGTGATAGGGTCCCGCTACTGCATGCAAATGAGGTACTGTACCAAGACCTGTAAATCAAGAATCTCTAGCACTTTTAACCCCTGCAAATCAAACACTTTCACCCTTGAAACCCCTCTCTCTGCCCAAGGTTCATAAGTCCTGATTCTCACTCACTCGACATTTCCACTATGACCACCCGAGATCCATCATTTATCCTGGGGAAGGAAGGTCAATCCTCCCTGGAGATTGGCCGCTGGGATTTGGCTGCCAGCCAGGCTGGCTGGAGCCTGCCCAAGTGCCAGTAGCTTTGCACCTCCCAGGACCTGCCTCCCAGCTCACTGGGCCTGAGCCTTGCCAGGCCTGTGTTTAGGCTGCAAACCAACCACACCCTTTTGCTGTTAATAGAGTAGCTTAGCCAAAGGGCTGTATCTTCTTGGGTATCAACAATCTCACTTAAAAGAGCTAACTGTAACACCTGGTGGAAAACTCATTGCCTAGGGCCCAATCCTCACACTAAAATAAAGCACTCTAGTTATTCCAGAGAGACCCAGAACCTTTGAGCTCATTCCTGTCCAGAAGACTGGCCTTCCGGAGGGGCATTCAGCCTGGCGGAACCCTGCTGTCCCTGTGCCATGCGCCGTAGCTGTGGCGCAGGGGAGTATCATGCAACAGCGGCACCCTGGGAACCACCCAGACTGCCCCCCCCCATTGAACAAAGAATGACTACCCCAGCTTCTGCCGAACTCCTGTGGAATGGAGAATGACAGAAATGTGAGCACATTCCCCACCATTGCAGAGTCTCCTTTTGGAACTGTGAGCCAAAATAAACTATCTTCATTTGCTTTTGGTTATTGTATCTTGTCATAATCATAGAAAAGTAACAAATACACCTCACTTTTTAAATAGCTACCCTGTAGACTGTTCTATACTTTAGATTTTTCTGAGCATTTTTTTGTGTTTCTTTCCTTCCTCCCTCCCTCCCTGCTCTCTCTCTCTCTCTCTCTCTCTCTCTCTCTCTCTTTCTTTCCTCCCTGTCTCCCTCCCTCCCTTCTTTCCTTTCTCCTTCCTTCCTTCCTTCCTTCCTTAAAGACAAGGTTTCTTTGTGTAGCCCTAGCTGTTTAGGATGGCCTTGAACTCATAGTGAGCCACCTGCCTATACCTCTGGAGTGCTGGCATTAAAGGTGTGAGCCACTACCACCCTGTTCATGGAAAGGAACAGAGTCAGAGGACTTGGAAGTGGTGGCTTGTGTTGAGAGTCACGTGGAATTCATCCATAGACTGGCAGTTCCAGTCTGAGGATCTTGCAGGGCACATGCCTCTGTAAAGACTGGATGCCTGTTTCCTGAGCCAACTGGAAGAACTATGCTCTGTGGAGGGCCCGTCAGGAAGGAAAGGAGGGGCTAGAAGCTGGGGGTCACTATATGGTCTTGGGATGGGCGTTCTACCAAAGCACCTAATGTGACATTTCTAGTTCCATTTCTGTTGCTGTAATTAAAGACCCTGAAAAAGGCAACTTAGAGGAGAAAGAATTTCTTCACCTTACAACTTCTGGTTATACTCTGTCTTTCTGGAGAAGTCAATAAGGCAGAAACCTGAAGCAAGCTGGTCATGTCACAAACACAGTCAAGAACAGAGAGGAACGAATACATGCACACCTGTGCTCAGTTGACTTCTTTTGTCTCATACAGTTCAAGACCCAAACCTAGGGAATGGTGTTGCCCACAGTGGACTTCCTTCATCAGTTTACCCAATTAAGAAAAGAATCCCTCATAGGCATGCTCACAGACCAACCTGACCTAGACAGTCCCGCACTGAGATGCTTTCCCCTGGTAACTCTGGGTTGTATCAGGTTAACAATTAAAACTAACCATTCCAGACCCTGTGATGGGCAGTATGTGGAGGCACTGGCCTTTTGCTTTGCATATGTGGTCTAGGGCACTACTCTCCTGCCTTTGTGGAGTCAATGAGTCCCGTGAGCCCTCTAAGGATACATTTGCCATCTGAACCTCTGGCATCAGCCCTTGGTTGAGGTGTCCTACAGAAGCAGTAAAGAGGAGAGGCTGGTCCTTCCCTAGATATTGTCCTGGGCAGGGATTCCAAGGGCTGGAGGGTCAAGCCTGGCTGTCACTTGAGCAGCATAGCTCTGTCCAGTGCTGAACTGGCACAGAATAGCTTTCCTCCTGCTGGGACCCAAGGAGTTGAAGTTGAACAGCAGCGAATGAAGTTGTGAAGAAAACTTAGTTAGTGAGGGAGTTGTGTTCTTTATCTTGTAGTCACAGCTACACAATACAGCAATAGTCCAGAGCCTTTTAAGCAAAGAAGTAATTTAAAAAGTCCTTTAGATAAACATGTAATTGAGAAATATTTATAATGTGTTTATAAGATTCAGGGGCTTTTTATATGCAAAATATATTAAGCTTTTCTTTGTTGTTTTTCTGTAATAGACTATTTTTGGAGCCAATTAAGTTGTTCTGGAAAAAAAAAAGAACATAAATTAGTGAAAAAAAAATCCCAGAAAGGCAAGAACTTAATTATTGTGATTTAATTGCAGTTTTTGGAAAATTATACATAGATCTTTGAACTTTAAATCTTTTGTATTTTCCCCATATTAATAACTCACTGCACTTTTGGAATAATGACAAATAGTGAGCATATTAGGGAAGAAACCTGGCCTGGCTGCTGTTGCTTTGCTTGTATTCCTTTCATGATGTGAGAGTCAGTAATCCTGACTTACTGCTGTGACTGGATGAGAGAAGATGCTGGCCTATAGAACATTTACCAAAGACTGATTTTCTCTCATTATCTTCATTATTATTGTTTTTTTTTATTGCTAGGGTTTTCTTCAGTGTCTTATGTAGCAAAGCTTAGCCTCCAACCCATTATTTTCCTGCCCAAGTGAGTGCTGGGATTACAGATACATGGTACCATGACTTGATTTTTCTACTTTAGCTCCCTTTAGGGTGAAAATATGGCATTTTTGGGTACAATTCCCTTGAAGAGGGACGTTGCCAGACCCTGTGAGCTAGAGTGGAACATCCAGGTGGGGTGTGTGTGTGTGGGGGATGTTATGAGTCATGATACAGAAGGAACTCGTAAGGAAACAATGTTTCTTGCGTAAAGAACAGGGTACTATGTGGGAATCACAGGCTAGTCCTCCAATGTCTGAGGGTCTTAGCGTCTTCCTCCTCCCACTTGCTCTTTCCAGAAGGTTGTCTTGGCCAGGGGTGTGAAATCATGCAGAGCTGTGTCTCAAAGGGTGTTTGAACATTGTACCATGGGGTGTGTGACCTGAGGTGTGAAGAAACAGGATCATTTATCACAGAAATCTCATAACCTGAGAAATACCAGAGAGAGACCCACAGTCTCCTTCCATTTTCCAGGACTTGAAATAGCCACCTTTTGAATGACATGCATTTTTGCTGAGAGACAGAGTTATACAGATGTGAACTTAGTCATTTCTGTGGCCCAGTTGGTGGAACTGCAGCCGGGAGAGGCTTCCCAAGACCCCCTGCAGGCACCCTAGCCTACTAGAGAGATTCTTTGGGCCTCTGGATGGGTCCTTTGATGGAGGAGAAGCCACATCCCTCTCCACTGAACACACACTGTAGTCTGAGTTCTCCTCTGTATGTTTCTGGGTCATCTCTGATGATGAGTGATGGGCCCTGGAATTACCTGGATTGTTTTTTTTTATATAAAGTTCGGCCAAGATATGTTCAATGCTAGTTTTTAGAATGAAGGTATACTCATTACCCTTTGGTTTTAGCTAAAATTCTTAAAAGTTAAGAAGAGTTTGCACAGCCACACCAGACTATGACTTGCTATTTTGAAGTATGTTTGTGTCAATCCATGGAAATGAGGGGCAGGGAGTTGGGTAGGATGTGGCCAAGCCTTTGGCATGAACCCTAATGGAGATGCCTTGGAGTGATGTTTAGTTAGGAACTTAGAAAGTTGCCGTGGGTATCCCCTCTTGCATGGAGGTTGGGTATGATGATCCCAAGAGCTTCTTGTTTGAGCTTCTAGGGCTTGAATGAGTAAGGAAGGACCATCTGTCTAAGTCATGCTCTTGGAAGTACTCTTCTCAGTCCAAGAATGTAGTCATTCTGAATGCCTGTGAGAAAATGCAAAGAAAACAAACTTAAGTCCCCAGTTCTTTCTAAAACACAGAATTGTTCTTGGAATGTTTTTTTTTTTTTCTCATCTCAGGTGTAGCAAATAGGAGTGAGTTTAATTCGGCTCCTGTTATTCACATGCCTGTATGGAAAAACATGTTTTTGCCACGTGTGGCTTGTCCTTGTGATTGAACACATTACTCATGTGATTCTTCTTAACCCTCAGAGTATAAATTGCCTGATGCTCTGAATGAAGTTGTCTATTGCGTAAGACTTCAGTCAGCCTTGTTTTCAGGTGCCTTTCTCCCAGGTTCACTGAGTTGACTGGAGCAGTAAACAAGCTCTCACTCATGATTGGTTGTTATAAATATGCACCTGAGAAAAACGTGTAATTTGTCTTTAGAAAACTGATAATATCAATCCTTTTTTGACCTATGGGAATTTCATATGGCTGAACCAATGCAGTAAAGCATTTTTGCACTTTTTTTTTGTTTGGTTAGGGTGTGCCTTTGAAATTCTTCTTCTAATTGTCTAATCTTTGCCTTTTTTAATTTTTTATTAAATTTTTATTAATTACACTTTATTCATTTTGTATCCCCCCCATAAGCCCCTCCCTCCTCCCCTCCCGGTCCCACCCTCCCCCCCTTTCTGCATGCATGCCCCTCCCGAAGTCCACTGATAAGGGAGGTCCTCCTCTCCTTCTTTCTGATCTTAGTCTATCAGTTCTCATCAGAAGTGGCTGCATTGTCAGGGTTCTAGGTTATCTCCACGGATAGTCCTTGGTTGGAGTATGAGTCTCTGGGAAGTTCCCTGTGTTTAAATTTTCTTGTTCTGTTGCTCTAATCTTTGCCTTTTAAGTACAAGTTTAACCCATTTATGTTTACTGTAGTTGGTGGTATAGTAAATCACTTCTACCATTGGATTTATTATTTTTGCTTGTCTCATTTCGGTATTTTTTTTTAATGACACACATTGGAACATACTCATATCTTGATGGTCATTGGTCTCACTCTAGCAACCTTCCATAATACTGATGGTTTCTATAGTTGTCTTATAGCACCTTCTCTGATGATGGAAATGTGATAGTGTCTAATATGGGCACATAGGACTATGATGTATGGCTAGTGTGATTGGGGGAACAAGATCTAGAGTTTTATTTAGCTTGAATATATTCAAATGTAAATTTAGTAGATTCATGAAGCTTATGGCTACCATGTTGGAGAGTGAGGATTTGGTCATATTTTATCTTTTTCTTTGTTCCTGTTGATTTTTAATAAAGATAACAGCAAACATTACCAGAATATTGCATTACGTTTATCTCATGCAGCATTCTAGGTCACTTGCCGCAACTTTTGGATTTGGTTCTTTTTTTAAGTGATTCATCTAATCTCTCTTGTCAATATGGGCCTTTTAGTGGCAGATTCCGTAGGGTCTTGTAAACTATATGATGGTTTATTTTAATGATGATTTGGCTAGATTTAACATTCTAAGGCTGTTGACAAATTTAAAAACTCCAGTTACTTTTTTTTTCTTCTATTCACTGTTGCTAAAAACTCTAGTGTCACATGGTACGTACTCACTTATAAGTGGATTTTGGCCACATAGTACAAGATAAGCATACTATGAGTCACAGATCCAAAGGAGATAATTAATAAGGATGACCCAAGTGAGTATGCATAAATCTCCCTCAGAAGGGGAGATAGAGTAGACAGAGGTAATGGCTGAAGAGAGGTAACAAGGTAGGAGAGGGGGCACAGAGAGTTAAGAGGGTGGAGATCAGACCTAAGGAGAGCAAGGACAAGAGGACAGAAGGCCTGTAGAGAAAAGAGAAACTGAGGATGGGGACATTTCTGTGACAAGCTGGAGACTTAAGTCAGGGTAGGTTCCTGGGAGGATATGAAGGGGATTCAAGCAGAGACTCCTAGTAGAAGAGACCAGAGACTGAAGAGGACATCCTATTACATCCTCTAAGGGTAGGGAACACCACCCAGCCACAAGAACTTCAATCCAAAATTTACCCTGCCTACAAGATAGAGCAGATAGGGCAGAGATTGAGGGAATGTCCAACCGATACCTAGCCGAACCAAAGACCTGCCCTGCAGGAGAGCACCAACACTATGAATGATACTCTGCTAAGCTTGTAGGCAGGAGCCTGTCAGAGTTGTCCTCTGAGAGGCTTTACCCAGTAGTGGCTCAAAATGGATGCTGAGACTCATAGCCAAATATTGGTTGATATGTAGGGAGTCTTGAGGAATAGTGGGAGAAAAAAGAAAAGGACCCAGAAGTGACAGGACCTCCACAAGAAAAACAACAGAGTGACCTAACCAGGTCCCAGAGGGGCTTGCTGAGACTGAAGCATCAACCAAGGACCATGCATGCACTGGACTTAGGTCCCCCCAAAGATGTGGAAGATGGGCAGCATAGGCTTCAAGTGGGTATGCTAATAAGGAAAGTGGGGAATGCATCAGATATGCATTCACTTGCTAGTTTTTAAGATCACTTTCCTCTGGTGGGACTGCCTTGCCAGGCCACAGGAGAAGAGGACATGCTCAGTTCTGATGCAACTTGATGAGGTGGGGTGGATGGGAAAGGAAGCTCCCCTTTTCTGAGGAAAAGGGGAGGGGAAAGGAGATGGGGTAGGACAGAGGGTGGAACTGGGAAGGGAAGAAAGAAGAGGCTACAAGGATGTAAAGTGAATTAAATAAATAAATAAATAAATAAATAAATAAATAAATCCCACCCCCCCCATCCTTGCTTCATTGTATGCAAAATAGACTTCGTTTGTAGACTTAAGAGATTTTACCTTTGCTGTTTTGAAATTTCATTAAAAATTGTCTAACTTATGCTCCTCTTTGTCACTCTAAAGGCTTTTCCAGTAGGAACTATTTCATTTTAAAATAAAATTTTTAGGAGTTTATATTTTATTTCTTCAAACATTATGAGTCCCATTTTAATTTTTTCTGCCTTCCCTCTGAACTCTCTTTACTGGGATTTTAGTTCAGGCATTTCTTTTCTTCCTATCAATTTTCTTTCATATTTACTCATCTTTGTCGTTTATTTCTTCTTTTGGACTTTGTATTCCTCCAACACAATGATCTTCCTCTTTTTTGTTTTGTTTGTTACATCTGTATTTTCCTTCTAATAGTTACCTTATTCTTAAATTTTTTTTTTGTACTGAGAATTGAACCCAGGACTTTGTGTCAGGATATAGCTTTAAATGTTTGTTTGGCCGTCAGCCATGAACATAGACAATTAATGAAGCCTCAGTGATCTCAGGGAGTGAGGTGAGAAGGCTTTGTATAAGAGACTCAACAACAGGAAACAGCCACTGTTACCTTCAGTGATGGTCAGCTCTCCATCACTGTGACAAAAGACCCAAGATGAACAGCCTATGAGGAGGAAAGGTTTGCTTTGATTCATACCCTCAGAAGACTTAGTCCATGATCAGCTGGTAAAGCTACGTATCCCATAATATCTGGAAAGCAAAAGGAGAAATAGAGGAAGATATTGGTGTTCTAGAATCCTGTTAAAGGACACACCCCTAATGAACTAATTTTGATCCACTAGGCTTCCCTCCTAGTGGGCCCACTGGCTCACAAGGGCATCTTAAGCTGAAGATGAACCTTGCAATATGCGACCTTTTGGGAACATTCAATTTCCATTGGAATGCAGCATTCCTTCAATAAAGCTGCTTTCAGCCTGTCCAAATCCTATTTGAATTGGAATTTACCTGTCCTGGGAAAGATGTGCAAGTGCTTACTGGAGGTCTATTGAGTCTCACAGGTCCCCCTATAGCCACCTGCACCTGAGGTCAGAGTCACCAGTTTCCACGCAGAGTTGATGTCAGGACAACTGTGGGCAACAAGCTGAATACCCACCATGCCTTGTGCACCCTTCTAGCCTGTTCCTGCTTGGCCAAGTCCACCACTTAGGTGTCCACTGCTGTCTGGCCTCACCATGTCCTGTGATATTTTTTTTACCTCTAGGCTTTTCATTCTTAATTTTGACCAGAGGAGCCTGCCATCGTGCTAGACCACAATCACTCTCTTGTACATGGAAAGGAGAGTTTTAAATTCTCTAAGCACAGAATTTTGTGTGTAAGTAGGCACTTGACTTTGTTCTAGCAACTCTAGCAACAACCCAAATTAATGTAAAATAAATTTATAAAAATATGAATACTTGGAGGACTATTGCCACAATTCATGTTTATTCTTTTTGTTTTCCTTTTCTTACTTTTTTTCTTTTGGTTTCTCCAAACAGGGTTTCTCTGTGCAGCCTTGGTTGTCCTGGATCTCCATTTGTAGACCAGTCTGGCCTCAAAGTTACAGAGATCCACCTGCCTCTGCCTGCCAAGTCCTGGGATTAAAGGCATTGCCACCAGCACCCAGCCACATATCATATTTCAACATTATTTAAAATAATGAAGTAGTGTGTCGGCTGTGGTCAATCTCACAGTGACTTGGATGCAGCAGTGTGAGATATGTCTTCTCTTCAGGCAAAGTAGATAGGCTACTGGCTTTTGCAAAGACCCTGGCAGTGGGTTTAGAAGCAGTTATGAGATTTAGACAGTTTGGTATGGTGTTAACTCCTGGTTATTGTCAATGAGACCTTCATTTTAGCCTTGAGTAAACCAAACTCTGCCCAAGAAACAACCACAGTCTTGAACTTTTAAGGACAAGAAGCAGGGCCCTATTATGTTCTAACTTATGCCCAGAGAAAGTTAACTCAAAATCATAGAATGTGAATAACAGGTGACTTCACAGAATATTAAAATGACTTGTTTTCAAATCTGTTTACTTATGTACATGTGTGTGTACTTTCTTGTCTGTATGTGCACAACTGGCATGCAGGTACCCACAAAATCCAAAAGAGGATGTTGATTCCTTGGAGCCAGAGTTACAGATGGTTGTAATCTGCCTGATGTGGGTGCTGGGAGACAAGCCCGGGTCTCTGCAAAAGCAGCAAGTACTGTTAATCACTGAGCAGGCTCCCTAACCTCCTAGCATTTTAAACGATTATCGAAGATAGTTTTTTTTTAAACATTTTATAATTTTTAAAGACACACAAGACTGTTGGGCATCTTATTTACAAATGCTAGCCTCCGTGCCCTTTTGCCTCATGTTGGGAAGTGTTTCTTTCATGTTTATTAGCTTGTAGTAATTATACAAATTAACAAATCTTATTGTGATATCTCTATACATGCATGTAGTATGCTTTGGCCATAGTCACTCCTTCTCTGCCCTTTATTTCTCCTCCTGCCTCTGCCCCTTTACACTCAAAATTCCCCAGCATTTACTAGTTCCACCCATTTCAGTTTTGTATCTTTCTGCATTTATGCATTTAGAGATAGATACACAGCAAATTACATACCGATTAATAAGGGCTGTGGAGTTTGGTGAGAGCCTTAGCACTGCATGATGGTGGAAGGCCCCAGACATCTGTCCTTCCCGTGGGTGTCAGTTACTCTTCTGCTGCAGTGAAAAAACACCGTGACTAAAAGTGACTTGTAGAAGAAAGAGCTTATTTTGGTTTATGGTCCCACAGGAAGAGTACATCATGGTTGGAGCATGGAAGCAAGTGGCCAGCATGTCAGCAGGAGCAAGCAGCTGAGAGATCATGAACACGAAACAGAGAATATTAAAGAGGGGTGAGGCCTCCTTCCACCAGCAAGGCTGTCCATCCTAATCCTTCCCACACCTGTAGCACTACAGGTGACCGCTAGCTGGGGACAAATGTTCAAATATCCAAGCCTAAGGGTGACATCTCTCCTTCACACAAGTGCAGTGTAGAGGTGACATGTGTCCATCTTCTCAAATTAAGACTGTGTTTTTCTCTTTGATTACTAAGCATACACAAGTTTTGGTTTGAAAATGTCAGTATCCAGGAGATGGTGAAGCAGAAGCCACCATGTATGAAATGGCAATTGAAGAGAGCAGCCTTGAGTCTCAACAAAGAAAGGCTGAAAGAACATCAGAAATCACAAAGGCAGTGAGAAGCCCATGGGCTCAAGGAGGTGAGACAAAGTCTCTCCTGGGAATCTAGAAGCAAACACTTGGAAAATGGCAGCTCATCAGCAGCCAGGTTAGTCTACCTAATTTGTAAACAATGCCATAGACTCCAATGTCTCTGTCTAGGAGCAAGATGGACCCTGGGAATTGTGGGAACCTGGGAATTGAGTCAGTGCTGGGCTGTTCAGAGTTCTGTCTACCTGGGGTAAGCTCAGTGCAGGTGCATGTGTAACTCTGGGTAGAGCTCAGGCTTGTGTGAAAAGGAGCCAACATCTGTATCAGATGGGAGTGGCTGGGGCTGAGGTGCAAGGCACCTTACATCTGCTTCAGATGGTGTCTGGAAGATGGCTGGGGTGGCATGAGCAGCTGTTTGGTTGTATTTCACACAGGAGCACTGAGTGCAGTACTGTCATTTCTAGATGACTTCTGGTGGACATCATCAGTCTAGGGGTTAGCCTGCAATATGACTTGGGGCTGTTCTCTTGGAGATTTTAGAAGTATTTATCTTTTTTGTTTTTCTGACTATTTGGCTATATGTCATAGTAAAGAACTCTTGTGGCCATGTCTGTTTGGGATGCTGTAGGTTCCTGGTTGTCTATATGTTTACCAAGATTAAGAACATTTCTTGGATAAGTGAAGAAAAATGTAACTGACAATGAGTGAATAAACACTTAAGCAAAGCTCCTTTGCTTTTGAATGGCTGTCCTGACGGTATGGAAGTCCACTGAGATTTATAGTTTGGGGTTTGGACAGCGTTTGAGTGGCTTCCTTAAATTAGCTGTGTGATGTTTGTGTTTATGAGTTAATTATGATAACATGATTTCCTTAAGACATTTCTGTCTACTATTTTATTTAGTATACTTTAAAATTCTCTTCTCTCTTTCAGTTCCATGAAAACCTGAATGTTTGTTTAATGTGTCAAAAATTCTCCAAGGCTCTCTGTGCATTCATATATTTCTTTTCATTTCCTCCTGCTGCCTCTGCCTCCCTTATTCCCACCTTTCATTTGTGTGTTTATTTTGTAAAATTTTTAGTTCAGAGGCTCATTCTTTGGCCTGACTTGAGCTGTTTTTGAGGCTTTTAATACTGTCGTTTTGACTTACTGAGTTCTTTATTAAAAAAAAAATTGTTGAATTCTTTTTCTAGATCGTGGTGCCTTTACTGAAATTCTCATTTACATCTCGAGTTGTTTTGCTAATTCTATGGAATCATGAAGTCAGGTCTGTGTTGTTGTTTTTGAAACACCGTTTCTCTGTATAGCCTTGACTGTCCTGGAACTTACTTTGTAGACCAGGCTGCCTTGAACTCAGATATCTGCCTGTATTTTTTAATTTATGTGTTGGATCCCCCAGAACTGGAGTTATAGACAGTTGTGAATTTCCATGTGGGTGCTGGGAATTGAACCCAGGTTCTCTGGAAGAGCAGCCAGTGTTCTTAATGACAGAACCAGCTCTCCAGCCCTAAGTTTTTATTTATTTATTTTTTGATTTTTCTTTTTAAAAAATATTTATTTATCTTTCTGTGCCTTGGTGTTTTGTCTGCATGTGTGTCTCTGTGAGGGTCTTAGATATCCTGGAGTTACAGACAGTTGTGAACTAGCCATGTATGTCCTGGGACTTGAATTCGGGTCCTCTGGAAGAACAGTAAGCGCTCTTAACCACTTAGCCATCTTTCCAGCCTCGTGTTGTCTTTTTTTAGTTCTATTTCCTTCTAATCATCCCTCAAATGATTTAGTATTCACCTCAGCCATGTCCTTTTAACTCTGCTGTCACTGTGTATGGGACGTTCCACTCCCTTGCCTCTTCCTGCCACTTTATACTCTACCTTGAGATCTGGATGTCTCCTGGATCAGTTATTTCTGCCATTCTTGTAAGGTGACCTTTTTTGTAAGTGACTTTTTAAAAGGACAAAGTTTTAGGTGACATTTTGGTCTATTGGTCTATTGGTCCAGCTCCAACTGGGCGATGTGGTATTGACTCACTATGGAGTCCCCAGCCATAGCCCATGCATTTGGGCTCAGTGTGTGTGTGGTGGTGGGTGATGAAGCCCTTTTTTCCCCATGAGCTGCAGAGGGAAGCAGCGTGGGTGGAGCTTCTATGCGGCTGCTGCGGCACTGAGCGTGGAGGTGTGAGGAGACACCATGACAAAGGCAACTTATAAAATAAATCATTTAATCGGGGGCCTACTTACAGTTTGCAAGGGTTAGGGTCCATTATCTTCACGATGGGGAGCATGGTGGCAGAGAGGCAAGCTCATGTGGGGAGTGGAGGAGGGGTGGAAGGAGACACTAGGCCTGACACGGGGCTTTTGAAACCTCAAAACCCACCCACTGGTGACACACCTCTTTCAAAGCCACCCACCTTAATCCTTCCTAACTGGGGATCGAGCATTCAAACATATGAGTCTATGGAGGGCATTCTTATTCACCTGACCACAGGTGGGCTCAGGCTGGTTACAAAGGCAGCCTGAGCTAGTTATGAGTCTCCAGAGCATGGGGGCTGCTCAGTGAGCACAGAGCAGCTTTGCTGCTGCTGAGTGACTTAGCGCCATTGTGGGCCTCAGTGGAGGTTCTCGATGCCTTTGAATGGATTAGGAAGGCAGCCTGGCTGATTGTGACTCTGTGGCGTTGGGAGTGGCAGTGTAGTTCTGCCCCAACATGTCAAATTCACCCGATGGCTCAGTCAGGTGCATGCTCAGGCTTGAGTACTGTGGAGACAGGCTGGCAATGGAGGCAGTGCATGGGGCTGTTGCTTGGGGTGATTCTATCATGGTTTGGGACGTTATGGATGGAGTTTGGAGGTAGCAGGATGGAAGCATAGGGCTATCCCCAGTTTGTCATCCCCACCGCAGCAGCCTGTGGTCTGACAAACAGGCACATATTTGTTGCTACAGCTATTTGTGGAGGAAGTGCTCCTTGGGAAAAGCTAGTCATGACAGTCTTCGGCAATGAATGATTCCTATGTCAAAAGGTAAGAGTCAGGAAAGAAAAAAAAAAAAAAAGAACAATTGATTCTCAATCCAGGGATATTTATCTTTCCCTGTGCCTCTTCCAAGGCATTCTGGGTGTACTGCTGTAGGACCCAGAAATGAACTCAGAGCAGGTAGGGGAGAGCACAGGGCCTGGAGTTTTTAGTGTGTAAGAAGATCTCTCTTCCTCTTATTTTCTTCCCTCCGACTTCTTTCTTCCTCTGCATCTTCCAGCGGAGGAGGAAGTTGTAGAGAAGGGAAACCACCTCATTACCCTTGGATTCTCAGTCCTCAGTCCTGCGCGCCGATTGCAGCAGCCACCAAGGGACGAGGAAACCTCGCAGGTTAGGAAGTCAGTGTGATTTGTTTCCACAGGGAGGATGTTGGGAAATACAGAATAGTAGGGTGTCAGGAAGTGCAGAATAGCACTCTGACTTTGGCTGTGTGATTTGGGGGAGGGCTGTCTGAAGAAGCCTGGATGCTTCTGGGAAACAGGCAGAAGTTACTTTGTGAGAAAGTTAATGCATCTCATGTGCTGGAAGGACAGAGGGCAGAGAAGCAGGGCTGAGCAGCCACCATCCTCATAGAGAAAGGGGGAGTGCTTGGTACCCCTGGGAGGAGAGTGACCTTGCCTAGCCTGTCCTCACACGGCTTATGGAATGATCGGGCTTTGTCACCGTGCTCAGTGAAAACATGGCGCAAGAGGAGAATAACCTGGCTCAGCCGTGAGTGACAGGCGGCTGGCTAGATGTCAAGGCTGCTTTCATCTCTTCCTCCTTCACCTGGATGCCTCTCAGTTAGCTGGTCAGCTCATTGTATCCTGTGCTCCCTGGACCATCTCTGTGTGTGATTGTGTGTGGAATGTGAGCTTTCGTGGGTGTCTAGTGGGGAGGAAGGCAGAGATGCCTTTGCTCCTTCCTCACGCAGGCAGCCCAGGAGAAGCCCCCCACCTCCTCACGTTCCATCTGCACTCAGACACCTTTTAGGGTAGCACCCACAAACACAGCCTTGTCCTGACAAGCCGACCGCAAGCATCTCGTTTTCATACATGCCTTTCCTGGTCGTCTGGTGGGTGTGTTGGGGCCGATCAGTGTGCTTTAACTCATCTTTTCTTAGTTCCACTGATCACCTCCAAAAGCCTCTTGAAGACTCACAGGTGAGAGGCATACTGGATCGTGTTCATCGGGCTTTCTGGAAGCAATTTAGAATGCTGGAACATGAACTTGAGGTCAGCTGCTACAATAAGACCAAGGATGGGTCTTTTTCTACCCAGAGATCCCGGGACCATGAAAGAAAAACCAAACAAAACTGCAACCCAGACGGTTCCAGCAAGAGACACTGGGAGGCGCTCTTTCTCTACTCAGGCTGCCCCGTAGGGCTGGACTCTGAGCTTTGGAGAACTTTCTTCCAGTCAGGACTCTCCTCGGTTTCCACTCTTGCCTGGCAGCTGTCTGTCGTTCTTCACACCTGCTCCTTGCTCCCACAAGCTAAGACCTCTTCACCCAAGAAGGGCACCTGGCTAACCACTGGGCTTCTGTGACTTTATTTTCGAGGGAATTTCATGCACTGAGTTCTGGACGGGAGAGTAAGGTCTGGGCCTCACTTCCAGCCCTCTGCCCACACCCAGGACTGATATGCCTCCTGCCCACAGCCTACTCTTCACCGATGAGGGCACCTCTGCTGTGTGGTCCTCACGGCGCAGCTGTAGGAGGGACCTCACCCGGGCAGGAGAGTCCCTCTGGAGTGGCTGCGACTGCAGAGGACTGTGGGGGCGGGCGTGTTCGGGGCTAACGGGCTGGATGCTAGCCCAGCAGGGAGGTTTCCAGTTAGTTTGCTGCCACAGCACGACTCCCCTGCACTCTTCTGAGGGAAGCACGAAGCATTTAGATGTCAAGCTACTCCAAGGCAACTAAGAAATAGACCAGGGACAGTGCCCCAATGGTGCGGTCTCTAGGAAGGGGCCGCTGAGGCTGGCGATTGGCGATGTTTCTACATCACTTCTAGCTGTCTTACCCTCGGCAGCTTGATATTAGCTAGTCACAGAAGCGCCGCAATATTTCATTCATAAATTGAAATGGGTGGCAAAGCTAGTCTTTGGAAACGATTGTGGAGAGGAAAAGGAAGGCTTTTTCCGTGAGTTGGAGGAAAATGGTTCCCTCGGGCTCACAGCCAGGGACTTCAGGTCAGACAGTTTTCACCATTGGCCTGCAGGGGGCGCCATTTCCTCACCACAGCTTGATGACTTGCAAGGCTGTAAACTAGAAGAGAATTACTAGAGAGACTTAATTGTTTCAACATTCTCGAAATAAAACAATTTTCATTTGAAGAAAAATTAAAATTCAATGGTGAGGAATGTAGCTGAAATTCTTTCCTAAATTTTGATATTCCTAAAGTGTTTAAAACTACATGTTGTTTTTAGAGCGAATCCATAATTTACTATTTATTGATTTTCACCAGGCCTTTTTTAAATGATAACTTTCCTATTTCGTTTATTTATTGTAATTAGAACATAAACAACACTTCACATGATATACTTTTGTTTCAATCAGCACTCAGAGTGACGGTTGTGCTATGGCATACATGGATCCCAACCCCCCTCTTCCCCTTCTCCATCTCTCCACCCCAGTTCTGCTATCCCCACTCCTCCACCAGCTTTTGTTTCCTGACACACACACTTTTCTGTCATCTCTGTCTGCAACACTCCTTTCTCCTTTCTTTCCTGGTCCTTTCTAGTTTCATGATTTATACCTGTCACAAATTTCTATGTGTATATAAAAATTTAAATATAGAATAGGCATATGGCAGGAAGACATATTTGTCTTTCTGAGTCTGTATTGCTTTTTTAATATAATAATTTTCAGTCTACCCATGTTTCTGTAAATATCATTATTTGAGTTTTCTTATGACTGAGTAAAATTTCACTGTGTCTATGTACCACGTTTTCTTTCTCCATTCAGCTATTGATAGGCGCCTGGGCTGGTTAAACTTCCTAAGTACTTTGGTCATACGTCAGTTGACATGACTGAGCATGTCTCTGCAGCAGCCTGAACACCAGCAGCGGCATAGCTGAGTCAGGGGAGAGTTCAGAACCTCTATTCTGATTGCTATATAATGAATGCCAACACTGTAAAGGCGGCATGGAGCTCATGGGGACAAGACATGGACACATCTGACTGAAGGTTTCTGGCCACGGACAAGGGTATTGTTCATCAGGTGACTTCCAGGGCTTTGGGTGATTTATCTTGCTCAGTGTGACACCAAAGCAGAACTGGACACTTGCCAGCTGGAATGATTATATGCTGAAAAACTCAATTTAAATTTTTTTCTTTAAAAATCTTGGGGTTAGACAGAACACAGAAACATAGACACACAGATACAGACATAGACATAGACACACACATAACGGGTTCAGACTGCATGTTCACAGGAGAGGGCTCAGCCTGAGGAAAACACGAAGCAGTAAGCACTGGCAAGATTTGGATGGCATTAACTGGTAGAGACTGAAGGAGAAGTGACCGAGGACCTTCCCCATGCCTCAGCTTCAGCCTTGCCATCAACATGAGGCTACTAGTTGCTTTAAGATTGGCTCTGTTTGTGTCAGTGTACAAAGCATACATGCTTGTGTGGTACAGAGCCTGTGTGGTGACTGATGGAGGCTCTAACACGACCTGCACGTCACATTAGCTCACGGGGAAATGTGGACTGCCCTTCTGAAGGCCTGTTAAAGAGAACCTGACAAGGGGCTGTTTGAGCAGGCATCCCAAGAACCTTGTCTTGACTGACAAGGGCATTGGTGGCTTGATCTTGGGAACGTATAGTCCAGACTCTAAACATTTGCCTCTACAGAACACTTCAGAGCAAGAGAGGAAGGATCAAATGAACAATGTCCTAATTACAAACTCGGCTTGATGTGGCCAAGCATGACACTTGGAGCAGTTCAGTATCTGAGAAAGGTCTTGTGTCTAGAAGATGGTCACCAACACTGACTTACATGGCTCTCCCTGGGGACTCCAGGACTCCTTGCTCTTGTGCAGTGTTAAGGAAGTGGTTAGCTAGTAGTATTTACACTGGAGTAAACAGCACAGCAAAGCAGCCTGTCTTTGCTTGTGTAGTGATAGCTTTCACTGTGTCTTCTTGAGATCTGTCTCATTATGAATGTGTGTATGTGTGCACAAACATGTTCATGTGTGTATAGGCATATGTCCCCATATGCATGTATGGTGAAAAGAGGACAACTTGTGGCAGCAGCTCTCTGGCACCCTCATTTTTCAATTTATGTTTTGAGCTGGGATCTCCCATCAGTCTGGAACTTGCCTACAAGGCTGGGCTTGCCCATCACTGGGCCCGAGGAATCTGCCTGTGTCAACTTCTGCAACACTAGGCTGGCAAGTGTATGCTACTGTGTGCAGCTGCTTACACTCGTTCTGAGGGACAAACTCAGGTCCTCATGCTAGTCCTCATGACTAGCCATCTCCCCAGCCTCGGAGGAGGACTAGTCTCTTTGGCTTCTATATGTAGCACAGCTATCTCTTGGCTCATGTATTGTTCAAGGCCTCTCCCTCAGCCGGCTCATCCCTGTCATCTTTGGGTCTCTTCACTGTCACAGTTCTCACTAAAGACAGCTTTTCTAACCTTCTCTCCTTTCATACAACACGTAAAGACAGCTTTTCTAAGTAAGTTCTTTTCACCAGAAAGGCACGAAACCATGTCTATCTTTTCAAGGATATTAACCAAACCAGCTGTGTCCCATGCTAGTGAGGAAACCTCAGTGGTGGGGTCATTAGCTCTGGTGGGCCAGATTCCCCGGTCTGCATGCTTCTCCATTGAAAAGACTTTCTTTCTCTTCCACACACAGCTCCATAGTTACAGGGACAGTTACGAACCCTTGGTCTGGATGGAGTAATTTGGTACACAGGGCATCCCGGGGAGGTAAGTCAGCTTCCTGTCCTTTGACGTTTGAACAGGGCCTCCAGTGGCAATGGCTTTGAGATCTGTCCTGCTTCCAGTTTTCCAACCAAGATCCCCTTTCACCTGGCTCTGCAGCAGGGGAGGGTTGGGGCTCAGCTTGGGTTAACTCAGCATTCTGTTGGCTTCTCCTCTCCATTTCATGAAAAGTGTCCTCCGTGTTAACTTCCTTGTATTCTTTCCTGACTCCAACTGCTTCCCTAGAGCAGTGGTCCTCAACCTTCCTAATGCTGTGAGCCTTTAATACAGTTTCTTGTGCTTTGGTGACCTCCAACCATAAAATTATGTTTGTTGCTACTTCACAACTGTAATTTTGCTGTTATGAATCATAATGAAAACATTCTTGGAGACAGAGGTTTGCCAAAGGGGTCGAGAACCACAGGCTGAGAATCACTGCCTCAGAGGGACCTTCAGGGATACCATGGCTTCCCACAGACTGTGCTCGCCTTTTCTGTATTGGTCCTCTGTATTATTTACTCTTCCGTAGCTATGATAAGAACACCCTGACCAAAAGCTACTCAGAGGAGGAGAAAGGGTTTAGAGTTCCGGAGGGGATAGAGTCCGTGTAACAGGGAAGGTGGACCGCAGGAACTTCAGGCCAGCTAGACTGTCAGGAAAACAGAAAGACTATTTCCATACACGGCCAAGAAACACAGACCATCTGGAGGTGGGGTCAGGCTATCAACCCCCCCAAATCCCACCCCCTAGTGACGTACTTCCTCCAGCAAGGCTCCGCCCCCTAAAGCTTCTGTAGCATCCACAACAGCACCACCAACTGGGGACCAAGTGTTCAGACACAGGAGTCTTTGGTGGACACTTTGTGTTCAAACCACTGTGTCCTTGTCTTCCAGAATCACACAGTCCACGCAGAAACCTGCCACTATCACTCGTCCTGGGAAATGGTGTCCCAACAGCATCCCTGTCTCTTTGTGTGAGCGCTGGCCTCCTGCTTGGTTTTAGAGAGGTCCCTCTGGCTTGTTATAAACTACCTGACAACTTTTCATAATTAACACCCCTCAGCCCCCAAGTCCTTGGTGGTTAATTAGGTTCCTTTGAACTGAACACAGCTTTATGCTGGAGTTTATAACCTGCAGGAACCCCAGGTGCTGTTTTTAATTAGTTCAGAAACCTCCCCTCCTAGCATATGAAAGAATAATGAATTTTATCCTTAAGGTTTAATAAGTTAACCTTGATATGTTTTGTCTCAGTTAACCACATAAATCTATATTTGGCTTTTTTTTTCTAGAATGCTGATGTTTTTGTTATTCACAACTATCATCTTTTTTGTCTTTATTATGAACTTAATTTTAAAAAATCCAACAAGAAAATTTCCTGTACTCCAGGTGTCTTGAGGCAGCTTGCCTTGACATGTCCAATGCTGGGTCTTTGTCTTACTGGCTAACGCACGCTATACTTACACTGAGTGGGGCCACTCTGTGGCTACCCTCTTACGGCATGGAGCCTTCCTTTTCTTCTTTCTCTGGGTCTCCCCAGTTCATCTTTGATCTTTGTTCCATGGAGTTCTTCTGCCCTTCTACTGCCTTGGCAGCTTTTAACTGCCTTCAGTGATATGCTTTTGGGTTAATAGACCATTCCAGATATTGGATGTAGTGGTTTGAATGGGAATGACCCCTATAGGCTCATCCCTCATCCATTTGAATACTTGAACCCCAGTCAGTGGTAGCATTTGGAGACGTGTGGCCTTGCTGAAGGAAGTGTGTCACTGAAGGCGGGCTTTGAGGGCTAAAGGCACTTTGAGTTTACTCTTTCTGCTCCTTGCTTATGATTCAAGATGTGTGCTCTCAGGTTGCTGCTCTAGCCGCCATGCCTGCCTGCTGCTATGCCTGCCTGCTACCATGCCTCCACACCATGATGATGAAGGAGTCATGTCTCTGGGACCATAAATTTGAATAAACTTTTTCTTCTATGAGTTGCCTGGTCATGGTATATTATTATAGCAAAAGAACAGTAACTAATAGGCTGGAACTCTGAAGTTTTGAAAATTTACTTAAAAATACATTTGTACTCTGTACTTAATAATTTTGACTCCATGGGCATGTTGGGAAAGGTATAGGTATAGGTACCTAGGTTCAGGTATAGGTACCATGCTTCCCACCATGATGACAGTGGAGTAAACCTCTGAACCTATAAGCCAACCCCAACTAAATGTTTCCCTTTATAAGAGTTGCCATGGTCATGATGTCTTATCACAGCAATAAATCCTGAACTGAGACACAGGTGGCAGAGTGTAGGGTGTTGGCAGTGGGGAGGCTGGGCAAGTGTGGGCCAGTGAGCCTATGGGAAATCTCTACATTATACTGTGTAATTGAAAACCTAAAGAGTTCTCTAACAGTAAAGTCTATTTGCATATTTATCGATGCATGCAATGATTCCTCACTTTGGATCAAGCGCAGGTGTTGCTATTTCTTCTTGTGACCTCCCAGTTTCTTTCTTACTTAGAAGAAACACTACAGGGGGCTGGAGAGACATCTCAGAAGTTAAAGAGCACTTATGCTGGCTGTTCTTCCAGAGGTCCTGAGTTCAATTCCCAGAAACTACACTGTGGCTCATAACCATCTACAATGAGATCTGGTACCCTCTTCTGGCAGGCAGGGAGAATACTGCATATATTAAAAAAAACAAAACAAAATACTACAACAGTCTTGCTTTCTAGATCATTCTCTAGACTGTATTTTCTCTGGACACACTCTCTTGCACTCATAACTGATGAAAACAATATTATGCTCATATATACTTACGCACTTATCAGAAAACATCCCCAAACCCCCACATGTATGCAGCCATAGGCATCATTATAAAATGTAAATAAGATCATAATTTACATAATATTCTGTAAGTATTTATTATTTTTATCCTATCAAACAGTTTATGTTGCAAACCTGCCTTCAGAATATTCTACTAGAATTCATTTTTTTTCTTGTGGTTTTAATGTTGCTCATTTTCCTCTGAGGTGGCTTTTCTTTTTGAACACAGGTAATCTTCACCTTGTGTTTTTCTTTGCTCCTTTCACTTTTTCCCTTTTGCTGATTTTTTTTGGTAACATGTCCATTTGAAATACTCATGTTGGCAAAATACCAACACAATTCTTTACAGACCCTGAAGGAAAAATTCTCAACTTCATATGGAATAACAAGAAACCCAGAATTGCCAAAACGATCCTGTACAACAACAGATTGCCTGGAGGTATCTCCACCCCTGATCTCAAGCTGTACTATAGAGCAATAGTAATAAAAATTGCATGGTATTGGCATAGAAACAGAAAGGTGGATCAATGGAATCAAAGAGAAGACCCAGAAACAAACCCACACACATATGGACACCTGATCTTTGAAAAAGAAGCCAAAACCATTCAATGGAAAAAAGACAGCATCTTCAACAAATGGTGCTGATCTAACTGGATGTCTACAGCAGAAAAATGCAAATAGACCCATATTTATCACCCTGCACAAAAGTAAAGTCCAAGTGGATCAAAGACCACAACATAAAACCAGACACACTAAATAGGTTAGAAGAAAAAAAGGGGAAAAGCCTATAACTCATTGGCACAGGAGACAACTTGCTGAATAGAACATCAACAGCACAGGCTCTAAGAGCAACAATCAATAAATGGGACCTCATGAAACTGAAAAGCTTCTGTAAAGCAAAGGACACTGCCATCAGAACAAAACGACAGCTTACAGACTGGGAAAGGATCTTCACCAACCCTATATCTGACAGAGGGCTAATATCCAGAATATATAAAGAACCAAGGAAGTTAAAAAAGCAACAAATCAAGTAATCCAATTAAAAAAAGGGATACAGAGCTAAACAGATAGTTCTTGTAGAGGAATATAGAATGGCAGAGAAACACTTAAAGAAATGCTCAACATCCTTAGTCATCAGGGAGATGCAAATCAAAACAACCCTGAGATTTCACCTTATACCCATCAGAATGGCTAAGATAGAAAACTCAAGTGACAATGCATGCTGGAGAGGTTGTGGAGAAAGGGGAACCGGCCTCCATTGCTGGTGGGAATGTAAACTTGTACAACAACTTTGGAAATCAATCTGGTGCTTTCCTAGTCAATTAGGAATACTGCTTCCTTAAGATCCAGCTATATCACTCCTAGGCATATATCCAAAATATACTCAAGTACACAAGAAGGACATTTGCACAACCATGTTCATAGCAGCTTTATTCATAATATCCAGAACCTGGAAACAATTCAGATGCCCCTCAGTTGAGGAATGGATACAGAAATTATGGTACATTTACACAATGGAATATTACTCAGCATTTAAAAACAAGGAAATCATGAAATTTTCAGGCAAATTGTGAGATCTAGAAAAGATCATCCTGAGTGAAGTGATCCCAGAAGCAGAAACACACACACAGTATAAGTGGATATTAGACATATAATACAGGATAAACATACTAAAATCTGTACACCTAAAGATGCTAAGGAAGAAGGAGGACCCTAGGTAAGATGATCAATCCTCACTCAGAAAGACAAACGGGATAGACATTGGAAGAGGGAGAAATCAGGAAACAGGACAGGAGCCTACCACAGAGTGCCTCTGAAAGACTCTACCCAGCAGGGAATCGAAGCAGATGCTGAGACTCATAGTCAAACTTTTGGCAGAGTGCAGAGAATCTTATGAAAGAAGGGGGAGATAGTAAGACCTGGAGAGGTCAGGAGCTCCACAAGGAGAGCAACAGAACCAAAAATCTGGGTCCAGGGGTCTTTTCTGAAACTGATATCCAACCAAGGACCATGTATGGATATAACCTAGAACCCCTGCTCATTTGTAGCCCGTGGTAGCTCAGTAGTCTAGTGGGTTCCCTAGTAAGGGGAACAGGAACTGTCTCTGACATGAACTCAGTGGCTGGCTCTTTGATCACTTCTCTCTGAGGGGGGAGCCACCTTGCCAGGCCATAGAGGAGCACAGTGCAGCAAATCCTGATAAGACCTGATAGGCTAGGATCAGAGGGAAAGGGAGGAGGACCTTCTCTACCATGGACGTGGGGAGGGGCATGGGAGGAGAAGGGATAGGGAGGGTGGGATTGCAAGGGGATGAGGGAAGGGCTACAACTGGGATACAAAATTAACAAACTGTAATTAATATAAAAAATAAAAATTTAATAAAAAAAAGAAATACTCATGTTATCTGTGTTCCATTGGAGTTCTCTGGCCACTCAGGTAACCTTGTTTAGTATAGGATTATAATACTGTTCTATTTTCTTTCGAGTTTTTCAAAATGGTTTAGAATTACTTTTTGTTTGTTTGTTTGTTTGTTTTTGGTCATGGCAATTTGTCTTTTTTCCTTGATGGATGGCAGCTACATTAATACCATGCCTTGACAGCTCCACTCTCAGTTCTGTGGCATGTCAAGAATATGTCTAGATCTCTAGATCTCCCATTCATCTCATGATTTGCTTGTTCTTTTTAATTTAGTTTCTGTAACAAGATAGTATGCTTTTCGTTCTGAGCTGATCAGCCCTTACTTTTTCTTCCTTTTCCTCTCTTTCCTTCTTTCTTTTTTATGTATATGTTGGTGTGTGTATATGTATGTGTGTGGTGTGTAGACCAGAAAGTCAACAACTGCTTTCTCAATTGCTTTCCATTTCATTGATTGATTGACTGATTGATTCATTCATTCATTCATTCGTTCTTGTTTCACATGTCTGTGTTTGACACTTGGTCTCCAGACCTTTAAGAAAAAGCCTTGCTAGAAGTGGGTAATGTGATTGTGGTTGGATCCTATTTCATATTCAGTCGCATCAGCTTGACTTCGGATACCACGTGACTGGCCACCTCAGGCTCCTGCTGTCATGTTTCTCCCCACCTCCTTTTGCTGGACTGTATCCTTTTGAACTGTAACCTAAAATAAGCCTTCCTCCCTTAAGCAGCTTCTTGTATTGAATTTTCTCACAGCAGCAAGAGCAGTGGCTCATGATAGACAGTGATGCCTTATTAGGGCAAAGTGTTCAGTAAGTGGGGATATAGGACGTACGTTCCTTCACCCTTGAGTTTTAATTAGTTTTCACTGTGAATGACACAGTCTGTGCATGCAGGAAAACTCTTCTCTGTAATTAGAGGACTCACTTAATTGAATTTTACATGTGGCATGGTTGTCCCCTTAGGTGTCAGTGTGAGGGGCTCTTTAAAAGTTTCTGAAGATGGCCAGAAACTGAAGCAAGAGAGAGGCAAAGTGCCTAAAGAGTGTGGTCTGTGGGAAGGAAGAGTGGACTCCAGGAAAGCTCTAAGGAGGAGCCCATCACTTCTGAGTTTCATCAAACATCATTCGGAAGATGACTAAGGTGACAATTCATCCTTAAGCAGGGACTTTTGTTAGAGGGTTTCTTAGCCTGGTTGTTCTTCTGTCAGGGGACATGGTAGCACTTAACCCTTTGGTGCCCCTGAGACTCTTCTGTACTAGAGCACCTGCTCCATTTGGCTTCCTGGCTTTACCTGGAAGTAACAGAATGGCTATGCTCTGGGAGGGCTTCTTCTTCTTCTTCTTCTTCTTCTTTTTTAGATGCTTCATCAAATTATTTTATTTATTTATTTAAAAAATTAATTAATTTCTTCTTTTTAAATAATTTTTATTTTTTATATTAATCACAGGTTATTTACTTTGTATCCCAGCTGTAGCCCCCTCCCTCATTCCCTCCCAATCCCACCCTGACTTCCTCATCTCCTCCCTGCCCATTTCCAAGTCCACTGATAGGGGAAGTCCTCCTCCCCTTCTATCTGACCCTAGCTTATCAGGTATCTTCAGGACTGGCTGCAATGTCCTCCTCTGTGGTCTAGCAAGACTGCTCCTCCCTCAGGGGTGGGGGAGGTCAAAGAGCCAGCCATTGAGTTCATGTACCTGTTCCCCTTACTAGGGAATCCACTTGCATACTGAGCTACCAAGGGCTACATCTGAGCAGGGGTCAAGGAAATCATGAAATTTGCAGGCAAATGGTGGGATGTAAAAAAGATCATCCTGAGAGAGGTATCCCAGGAGCAGAAAGACACACACAGTATATACTCACTTATAAGTGTGTACTAGACCTATAAGATAGATAAACATACTAAAATTTGTACACCTAAAGAAGATAAACAAGAAAGAGTGCCCGGGGTATGACGATCAATCCTCACTTAGAAAGACAAATGGGGTGGACATTGGAAGTAGGAGAAAACGAGTAATGAGACAGGAGCTTACTACAGAGGGCCTCTGAAAGACTCTACCTAGAAGTGTATCAAAGCAGATGCTGAGACTCATAACCAAACCTTCGGTAGAGTGCAGGGAATCATATGAAAGAAGGGAGAGTTAGTATGACCTGGAAAGGACAGGAGCTCCACAGGACCAAATATATCAGGGCACAGGGGTCTTTTATGATTTTTTTCTCCAACCTGGAGGATTTCTTTTCTACATCACCCACAGTGGAGCCCAGCTTCATGTCCTCAACTATAGGAGGAAGCTGTGGTGACCATTGGCTTCAGAGGATAGTGACATCTTTCTCTTGTCTTTTTTATTGTGAGCCCTTGAAGTTTTTTTTTTTTTTTTTTTTTTTTTTAACAGCCTGTGCTGTTGGTGTTCTGTTCAGGAAGTTGTCCTCTGTGCCAATGAGTTCTAGGGTATTCCCCACTTTTTTTTCTAGCCAATTTAATGTGTCTGGTTTTATGTTGAGGTCTTTGATCCACTTGGATTTCAGTTTTGTGCAGGGTGATAAGTATGGATCTATTTTCATTTTTCTACATGTGGACATCCAGTTGGACCAGCACCATTTGTTGAAGATGCTATCTTTTTTCCACTGTATGGTTTTGGCATCTTTGTTAAAAATCAGGTGTCCATAAGTGTGTGGGTTTATTTCTGGGTCTTCTGTTTGGTTCCATTGATCTACCATTATGTTTCTATGCCAGTACCATGCAGTTTTTATAACTGTTGCTCTATAGTACAGCTTGAGATCAGAGATGGAGATACCTCCAGAAGATCTTTTTTTTTTAACTTTTTTATTAATTACACTTTATTAATTTTGTTTCCCCCCATAAGCCCCTCCCTCCTCCCCTCCCGATCCCACCCTCCTTCCCCTTTCTGCATGCATGCCACTCCCCAAGTCCACTGATAGGGGAGGTTCTCCTTCCTTTCTGATCTTAGTCTATCAGTTCTCATCAAAAGTGGCTGCATTGTCCTCTACCGTGGCCTGGTAAGGCTGCTCCCCCCTCAGGGGGAGGTGATCAACGAGCAGGCCAATCAGATTATGTCAGAGGCAGTCCCTCTTCCCATTACTATGTAACCCACTTGGATACTGATCTGCCATGGGCTACACCTGTGCAGGGGTTCCAGGTCATCTCCATGAATACTCCTTGGTTGGAGTATGAGTCTCTGGGAAGTTCCCTGTGTTCAAATTATCTTGTTCTGTTGCTCTCTTTGTAGAGTTCCTGTCCCCTCCAGCTCTCACTATTTCCCACTTCTTACATAAAATTCCATTCACTCTGCCCATCAGTTGGCCATCAGGCTTAGCATCCGCTTTGACAGTCTATACTGCAGAAGCTTTCAGAGGCCCTCTGTGGCAGGTTTCAAGGTTGTTTCCTGTTTTCCTCTGGCTTTCAGAGGCCCTCTGTAGCAGGTTCCGAGGTTGTTTCCTATTTTCTTTTTCTTCTGATGTCCATCCTCTTTGCCTTTCAGGATGGGGATTGAACATTTCAGTTAGGGTCCTCTCTTTTGCTTAGTTTGTTTAGATGTACAGATTTTAGTGGGTTTATTCTATGTTGTATGTTTATATGAGTGAGTATACACCATGCGTGTCTTTTTGTTTCTGGGACAACTCATTCAGGATGATCCTTTCCAGGTCCCACCATTTACCTGCAAATTTCATGATTTCCTTATTTTTCATTGCTGAGTAATACTCCATTGTATAGATGTACCACAGTTTCTGCATCCATACTTCAGTTGAGGGGCATCTGGGTTGTTTCCAGCTTCTGGCTATTACAAATAAAGCTGCTACAAACATGGTTGAGCAAATGTCCTTTTTGTGTACTTGTGCCTCTTTTGGGTATATGCCTAGGAGTGGTATGGCTGGATCTTGAGGAAGCGCTATTCCTAGTTGTCTGAGAAAGCACCAGATTGATTTCCAGAGTGGTTGTATGAGTTTACATTCCCAACAGCAGTGGAGAAGGGTTCCCCTTTCTCCACAACCTCTCCAGCATGTGTTGTCCCTTGAGATTTTCATCTTGGCCATTCTGATGGGTGTAAGGTGAAATCTCAGGGTTGTTTTGATTTGCATTTCCCTAATGGCTAATGAGGTTGAGCATTTCTTTAAGTGCTTCTCTGCCATTCGATATTCCTCTACAGAGAATTCTCTCTTTAGCTTTGTTCCCCATTTTTTAAGTGGATTACTTGGTTTGTTGCTTTTCAGATTGTTTTGTTCTTTATATATATTGGATATGAGTCCTCTGTCAGATAAAGGGTTGGTGATGGTTCTTTCCCAATCTGTAGGCAGTCGCTTTGTTTTGATGATGGTGTCCTTTGCTTTACAGAAGCTTTTCAATTTCATGAGGTCCCATTTATCGATTGTTGCTCTTAGAGCCTGTGCTGTTGGTGTTCTGTTCAGGAAGTTTTCTCCTGTACCAATGAGTTCTAGGGTATTCCCCACTTTTTTTTCTAGCCAATTTAATGTGTCTGGTTTTATGTTGAGGTCTTTGATCCACTTGGACTTCAGTTTTGTGCAGAGTGATAAGTATGGATCTATTTTCATTTTTCTACATGTAGACATCCAGTTGGACCAGCACCATTTGTTGAAGATGCTATCTTTTTTCCATTGTATGGTTTTGGCATCTTTGTAAAAAATCAGGTGTCTGTAAGTGTGTGGGTTTATTTCTGGGTCTTCTGTTTGGTTCCATTGATCCACCATTCTGTCTCTATGCCAGTACCACGCATTTTTTATAACTGTTGCTCTATAGTACAGCTTGAGATCAGAGATGGAGATACCTCCAGAAGATCTTTTATTGTAGAGGATTGTTTTAGCAATTCTCGGTTTCTTGTTATTCCATACGAAGTTGAGAATTTTTCTTTCCAGGTCTGTAAAGAATTGTGTTGGCAATTTGATGGGAATTGCATTAAATCTGTAGATTGCTTTTGGTAAGATGGCCATTTTTACTATGTTAATCCTGCCAAGCCATGAGCATGGGAGATCTTTCCATCTTCTCATATCTCCCTCTAATTCTTTCTTCAGAGACTTGAAATTTTTTTCATACAAGTCTTTGACTTCCTTGGTTAGGGTTACACCAAGGTACTTTATGTCATTTGTGGCTATTGTGAATGGGGTTGTTTCTCTAATTTCTTTCTCAGCCCTTTTGTCTTTTGTATACAGGAGTGCTACTGATTTTTTTGAGTTAATTTTGTATCCGGCAACTTTGCTCAAGGTGTTTATCAACTGTAGGAGTTCCCTGGTAGAGATTTTGGGGTCACTCATGTATACTATCATATCAACTGCAAATAGTGATAATTTGACTTCTTCCTTTCCCATCTGTATCCCCTTGATCTCCTTCAACTGTCTTATTGCTCTATCAAGGACTTCCAGCACTATGTTGAAGAGATATGGAGAGAGTGGGCAGCCTTGTCTTGTCCCTGATTTCAGTGGGATTGCTTTAAGTTTCTCTCCGTTCAGTTTGATGTTGGCTATAGGCTTGCTGTATATTGCCTTTACTATGTTTAGATATGTGCCTTGTATCCCTGATCTCTCCAGTACTTTAAACATGAATAGATGTTGGATTTTGTCAAATGCTTTTTCAGCATCTAGGGAGATTATCATGTGGTTTTTTTTTTCTTTCAGTTTCTTAATATGGTGGATCACATTGATGGATTTCCATATATTGAACCACCCCTGCATACCAGGGATGAAGCCTACTTGGTCATAGTGGATAATATCTTTGATGTGTTCTTGGATTCGGTTTACAAGTATTTTGTTAAGTATTTTTGCATCAATGTTCATAAGGGAGATTGGCCTGAAATTCTCTTTCTTTGTTGAGTCTTTGTGAGGTTTAGGTACCAAGGTGACTGTGGCTTCATAGAATGAGTTTGGTAATGTTCCTTCTGTTTCTATTTTGTGGAATAGTTTGAAGAGAATTGGAGTTAGCTCTTCTTTGAAGGTCTGGTAGAATTCTGCGCTGAAGCCATCTGGTCCTGGGCTTTTTTTGGATGGGAGACTTTTGATGACTGCTTCTATTTCTTTGGGGGATATAGGACTATTTAATTGATTTACCTGGTTCTGATTCAGCTTTGGTAAGTCAAATCGATCAAGAAAATTGTTTATTTCATTTAGATTTTCAAATTTTGTTGAGTATAGACTTTTGAAGTAAGTCCTAATGATTGTTTGGATTTCCTCAGTGTCTGTAGTTATGTCCCCCTTTTCATTTCTGATTTTGTTGATTTGGGTGGTGTCTCTCTGCCTTTTAGTTAGCTTGGCTAAGGGTTTGTCGATCTTGTTGATTTTGTCAAAGAACCAGCTCTTGGTTTCATTGATTCTTTGAATTGTTTTATTTGTTTCTAATTGATTGATTTCAGCCCTGAGTTTGATTATTTCCAGCCGTCTACTCCTTTTTGGTGTGTCTGCTTCTTCTTTTTCTAGGGTTTTTAAGTGGGCCATTAAGTTGCTTGAATGAGCTGTCTCGAATTTCTTCTTGAAGGCACTTAGTGCTATGAACTTTCCTCTTGTCACTACCTTCATTGTGTCCCACAAGTTTGGGTATGTTGTGTCTTCATTTTCATTGAGTTCTAGAAAGGCTTTAATTTCTTTCTTTATTTCTTCCCTGACCCAGCTGTCATTTAGTAACAAGTTGTTTAGTTTCCCTGTGTGTGTAGGCTTTTTGCTATTTCTGTTGTTGTTGAAGTCCAGCTTTATTCCATGGTGATCAGACAGGATAGAAGGGATTATTTCAGTCTTCTTGTATCTGTTGAGGCTTGCTTTGTGACCAACTATATGGTCTTTTGGAGAAGGTTCCATGAGGTACTGAGAAGAAGGTAAATTCTTTTGTGTTTGGGTGTAAAGTTCTGTAAATGTCTGTGAGGTCCATTTGATTCATGACCTCTGTCAGATATATTGTTTCTTTGTTTAATTTCTTTTTTGTTTACCTGTCCTTTGTTGAGAGTGGGATGTTGAAGTCTCCCACTAATGTGTGGGGATCTACATGTGGTTTAAATTTTATCAATGTTTCTTTTACAAATGTGGGTGCTCTTTCTTGTATTTGGGGCATAGATGTTCAGGATTGTGATGTCTTCCTGGTGGAATTTTCTCTTGATGAGTATGAAGTGTCCTTCCTCATCTCTTTTCATTAATTTTGGTTGAAAGTCTATTTTATCAGATATTAGAATGGCTACTCCTGCTTGTTTCTTGGGTCCATTTGCTTGGAAAGTCGTCTTCCAACCTTTTACCCTCAGGTAATATCTATCTTTGTGTCTTAGGTGTGTTTCTTGTATGCAACAGATTGCTGGGTTTTGTTTACGTATCCATTCTGTTAATCTGTGTCTTTTTATTGGAGAGTTGAGTCCATTGATGTTGAGAGAGATTAATGACCAGTGGCTGTTAGATCCTTTGATTTTGTTGTTGGCTGTGTTCATAAGGTTGTGTGCTTGGTTGCTTTTGTTTTACTGTAGTAAGGTTAATTATTTCCTGTGTTTTCTTGACAGAAGCTAATTTTCTTGGGTTGTATTTTCCCTTCCAGTATCTTCTGTAATGCTGGATTTGTGTGTAGGTATTGTTGAAAATTGTTTTTGTCATTGAATATCTTGTTTTCTCCATCTATGAGGACTGAGAGTTTTGCAGGGTATAGTAGCCTGGGCTGACATCTGTGTTCTCTTAGGTTCTGCTTGATATCTGTCCAGGCCCTTCTGGCTTTCATAGTTTCTGTTGAAAAGTCAGGTGTGATTCTAATAGGTTTGCCATTATATGTTACTTGGACTTTTTCCCTTGCAGCTTTTAGTATTTTTTCTTTGTTCTGTATACTTACTGTTTTGTTTATTATGTGGCAGGAGGATTTTCTTTTCTGGTCAAATTTGTTGGGTGTTCTGTAGGCCTCATGTATCCTTATTGGCTTCTCCTTTAACTTGGGGAAATTTTCTTCAATGATTTTGTTGAAAATATTTTCTGGGCCTTGGAGAAGGGAGTCTTCTTTTTCCTCTATACCTATTATTCTTAGGTTTTGTCTTTTCATATTGTCTTGGATTTCTTGGACGGTCTGTGTCAGGAATTTTTTGGATTTAACATTTTCTTTGACAGATACATCGATTTCTTCCATTGTATCTTCTACACCTGAGATTCTTTCTTCCATTTCTTGTATTCTGTTGGTTATGCTTACCTCTGTAGTTCCTGTTTTCTTCCCTAGATTCTTCCTCTCCATTATTTCCTCCACTTGTGTTTTCTTTAATTTTTTTAGTTCTATCTTCAGGTCTTGCGTTGTTTTGTTTACTTCCTTCACCTGTCTGCTTGTATTTTCCTCTTTTTCTTTTAGTTCCTTCAATTCTGTCTTTTTTATTTCTTTCAGTGATTTAATTATTTCTTCTCTGAAGGCCACAAGCTGTTTGGCTGCATCTTCCCGTATTTCTTCACGGATGGCCCTAATCTGCTTGTCTTTATCTTCCTCCATTTCTTTACGGATAGCCATGATCTGTTTGGTTTTATCTTCCTCTAATTCTTTACGTGTTTTATTGTTTCCTCTATTATCCTCTTCATCAACATAGATGTAAGGTCATCTTCTTGATTTTCTATTATGCTGCATTGTCCAGGGCTGTTTGCCCCTAGATGGCTGGGTTCTGGAGATGCCATATTGCTCTGTCTTTTGTTGGTTGAGCTTTTACGGTGACCTCTACCCATTGGGCTGATTTAGGTGTTGTCTGTTAGTTTCTGTGCTTCCTGGAGTCCTGAGGTAGGGAGTATCCCCTTGGCCGGAAGATGATTTTTCCTGAAGGAGTCCTTCTCTGCTTTTTGGTTATGGTCACTGTATGGCCAGTGTTTGTCAGGAGTTGCCACTGCTCACCTCAGGTTTATAGCCCTGAGAAGTATCTGTGGTCTATGTTAGGCAGGGGGGGATCTCCTCTTACCCATAGAAGTTCTCAAGACAGCTGCCCCACTGCTGGGTTTCTTGTTATAAATTTAGTGTGCTGCTGCTCACTAAATTTCCATGTATAGTCCTCTTGAAGAACCTGCTGATTCCCTAGCTGTGGGGTTTTTTCCCAACAGGGAAACTCAGTCTGTTATCCTGGGGCACACAGTTCTGTCCGGGAAAGTGAGAGGTGCACTCAGCAAGTCTCTGGGCCAGAGGCTGATTGTGTCGCTTTGGACCTGGAGAATGTGTACCTAGGTTGAGTTGGCACCTGGGGGCGCTGCTCTGGTCTTGAGGCTGGGTGCCTCACTCTGGACAGAAGCTGTGTGTCCCTGTCTGGGATGGTGGCTGCAGGCACTGCTCTGGTCCAGACGCTGTGGGTGCAGCCCTCTTGAAGGACCAGGGATTCCCACAGTTTTGACAGTCTAGCTAGGGATAACTGGTTGATCCTTGGCACAGTATCTGAGGGCTGCTGTAATGGTTCTCTGGCTTTTGTAGGTCTGAGGATGCAGCTGTGTGTCCCAGTGCCCTAGGGGAACTCAATAATGGCGGCAGAGCACAGCCTCCTGCCTGCATTAGAGCCTAGAGTCTGCGTGAGTCCAGGAAGTGTTTTGGTGCTGGGTGTCCTGAGCGTTAGAGCTGATGATCCCCTCTGCTGGGGGTTTCCTCCTGCCAGAGACATGCAGTCTTTGCTTTGGGGATCGCTGTTCTGTCTGGGGTGGCGAGTAGAACCCACAGGCACAGATGCCCGCTTGTGGCTCCGCCTTTCTGGCCGTTCGGAGCCTTGGCTGCTGCCTAAACTGGGTAATTTTCCCTAGTCCTTTTCGGGGTGGGGGTGTCGGCTGGGTGCTCTGAGATCAGACCAGCTGTTTCCCTCCCTGTGGGTTTGCACCTGCCAGTGAAATGCAGTCTCTGGTGCCTGGTGCCCTGGTGCCCACAGTTCTATCGGCGGCGAATCAGGCACGCAGGCAGGGCTCCGTGCAAGCACCTGGGTCCCGGCTCTGGGTCCGGGCTGGCTCCTGGGGCGCCTGCGGAACCCGAGTGTTTTCCAAGGGATGTCTGGGTAACCTGAGGTTGGTCCCAATCGTTTCCTTCTCCGTGGGGTTATCTCTTGATTGGGAAATCCAGTCTGTGGTGTTGTGGGCCCACAGTTCAGTCTGGGACCGTGACCAGATTGCGCTGGAGGGTAGCTCTGGGCTGGCGACCAAGCGCCTGGTGGAACCGGGATCTCTTCCGCAGTTTAGCCGGGTGAGTTAAAGCTGATTGAATCCCCCACCGTGGGGTATCCTCTCACCTGTGAAACACAATCACTTGTGTTTTATGGCCGCGAGTTCTGATTGCTGGTCACTGTGCCAATCCTGCTGTGCTGCTCCTCAGAATGAGAGTCCTCCTGGCGCCGCCATCTTGCCCCCGCCCTTGAAGTTTTAAATGAAGAACAACCCACAGAAAGGAGCAATGAGCACAAACTCACATGTTTTATGTATTTCTATAAATCAATAGAAGATAAAAAAGCTGGGTCTGGTTTATGTGCTTTCTCTAGGGACCATTTTGGAAATACACACACACACAAACACACACACAAACACACACACACACACTACATACAGACACATATACATACACAAACATACACATACTCATATACACATATATATACATACACACAATCATACACTCACACACATATACACACACTCACGCACAATACAAACACACATACACAACCTCCCCCACCTAAACACACTATACACACCAGTTAGAAGAATGATGGCTACAGATAAAACTCCTCTCTAAAGGGCAGAGAAGGAGCCACCAAGAAAGAGCTGCACTTGAGAAACAGAACAGATCCCAGGAGCATTTCTATGGCTTCACTTTCTATTTTGCTCTTAGTCACATTTCTTCTTGAAGTTCTGGATTGTATACATCACGTGGAGATAAAGAAACCCACTCACCTGTAGGAAGACAAGCTGCCAGAAAGAAGGCCTTTTTAGTAAAGGTTATTGTGTTATTTTTTTTTTCTCAGAAACATTCTGCTTTATCATTTTCCTATAAATCAGTTGTCATCTGGAATGACTGAGGCTCAGGAGCGTACCGGAATACCTTTTCTGGAAGAGGGACTTAGATGTCTATTTGCTGAGTTTACTTTTCTGTTCATCAGATTCTATGAAGCTGTTAGTTGTAGAGATGGAAAAAGGAAATTGAGAATGGCCCACACAGGTAACTAGGCCAGGGCCCAAAACACTCTGCAGAAGGCCAGGAAGCAAGTATTTCCCCAGTTCATGGCTGCTGCTTAGCCTTGCTCCCAGTAGAAAGCCCACCAGAGACAAAATGTAAAAGAGCGGGCATGGCTGTGGGCCAGTGAAATTCTACCTATGGACACCCAGATTTCAACTTCAGGAGGTATCCCCATGGCTCAGACTATTGATATTAATTCTCTCTGTTCCTCTGCCCCAGCCATTTAAAACGTAAGAACAAATGGTTAGTGCAGAAACTTACATCTTGACAAAGTGCAGAGAGTGCATCTCTGAAGTGCTTAGCCACAAGTGGGACAATTACATCATTCCAGCCCCCAAGGCTTAGGAAGCAGAGTGGGTGTAAAGGTTATAGGAGCCAGAGGTAGGAGAGGAGCCTAACCTGACAGAACCCCTGCGCTCTCAGCCATTAGTGAATTCATGAGTGCAGCCACGTGGGCAGCAGCTTTGCCACTGAAGCAGAGGATGACTCTTTGCCTTCGGGGCACTGGGGCACCATGGTGTGTTTGCTTAGTGACCTCATCTGGGGTCCACATCACCTTTTCATCTAGCACAAACAGAGAACTTGGATGTGGACTGAAGCTACCAGGAGAGGCACTTATGGGCATATTTTCTCTTGTATGTGGAACCTAGAGCAAAATATGATGACAGGAGGCTATTTCAGAAGAGGAAAGGGATTAGCAGGAGAAGGAAGTGGGGCCAAGGCAGACAGCGAGAGTAATGAGGTCACTGTGCATACTATACTTGAATGAAGATAGTATAAGCTCACCCCTTTATAAAATGAATAAACATTCACCAAGAATCTTAAAGCCTGACCCAGAAATAACGACCATGCTCCAAGTATAGCCTGGGATTAAGGCTGGGCTCACCCATGTGTCCCATGAGCTTCTTCAGCTTCTGGAGATGGATGTAAGAGAAGGAAATAGTGACCATTTCCAGGCCTTCACTATTACTATTCCTTCAATATTACTATTCAATATTACTATGCATGCATCTCCATTTTGGAAATGTACTTGATGACATTTTCTGACAGAGCTCTTGGAAAGCATGCTCTGTCTATCATCCATCTATCTATCTATCGCCTATCTGTCATCTGTCTATGTATTGTCTACTTGTCATCCATCTATCTATGTATCTGCCCATGTATCTGTGTATTTATGTTCTATCTATCATCATCTGTCTGTCTGTCTATCTATCTATCTATCTATCTATCTATCTATCTATCTATCTATCTATCTATAAATTTACCTATCTTTTTCTAATCTAAGTATAATCTATCATGGTTATGTTTATATGTACATAGAGAGCTCAGACAGAGACACACACAGAGATAGAGAAAGGTAGTGAGGGACACAGGTTAGTTTTAAGGAGTTCTTTCATGACCTTATGAAGGATTTGTTGAGTTTACAACCTCCAGGAAGGGCTGCCAGGCTGAACATGATCAGGGAGAGTCACAGCGCTATTTGGAGTCTCTTTTGCAGCGCTCCTTTTTGCTCAGGAGAACATGCCCTTTGTTCAGTCCATGCCATTAACTGATCAGGCGAGACCGCTCTGTCATGGAGGGTCATCTGCTTTACTCAATGTTTATTGACAGTTTTCTCTCAGTCACAGAACATTGTCACAGAAACACCCAGAGGAATGTTTCATAGAGAATCTGGACCATGCTCTTCAGGTAAGTTCAAACACTAAGTTAATTTATACAGTTTTACTTAAAAGTGGAGAAGGATTATGATGAGATGTTGCCCAATGAGATATTCAAGAACTCCACAGCAAAGATACTGCCCACTCAGCATCACGAGTTCCCAGCCCCCTTGAAGAAGTCAGCAGCATTCCTTTACATATGAATCATTCCAGCATCTTGATGTCCTTGCCTTGGAGTGTGTTGACAGAGTAGATGTGAAAGACTGCCGCTTCTGGCATCTTTTGTGAAAAAGGCAAATAAGTGATATAACATGGAGGCACTGAGGTTTTCGGCACAGCCTTTGCTGTCTTGAACCAACAGTGATCGTGCTGTGTATGTGAGTGTGCATGAGTGTGAGTGTGTGGAGATGCATATGTTTTACACCTTTTGGATTACCTATGTGTGTGCCTGTGGCCATGTTTGCATGTGAATACTTTACTGTGCACACACGTGTGTGTGCATGAATATCTATACCTGTATATGCATGTACATAGGTGCATGGACATCTGCACGTGTGTGTGTGTGTGTGTGTGTAACTGTGTGTGTGTGTGCATGCACATGATTATCTGCACATGTGTATATGTTTCTGAGTGTGGAATTTCCCCTGAATCCTATGTTTTGGAGCTCACCCAGCATCTTTATGAAAAACCACGTCAGTCCATTCATTGTGACTTCTCTTGCTGATTGCCATGGTGCTCTAGAGCTGCACTGTTTACCCTTTGCATGGGGCCATGTTTTAATTTGCTGGAATCCAAAGAGGTGTTACTACAGGTTATCCCGGAGCTCAGTCACTTGTAGAGCAGCCCTCAATGTCCTGCTGTACTGGGCCTACATTCTTCCCAAGACAATAACCTGTGGGGACTGGTGGCCAGCCCCTTGCCTGAGCATTTCATTGGTTTGGAAGGTGCCAGAAAACTGAGAGCTTCCTGCCTTGTGGCGTCTTACTGAGCCGGTGCAGCAGAAGCAGCTTCCTGGAGTTCTCTGGGTGTGGGTGGAAAGGGGGTTTGTGGCTAGTGTGTGCATGGCCATGTTCTAGACCATCAATGCAGGCTTTTCTACTCCACTGTCACAGCCTCACTGAGTTAGGGACACTGACCAGCATGCAAAGCAGAGGGAGGGAAGTCTGGGGGATGGAGAGCATGTCCTAGCACCAACGCTTCAGCCTCGAGTGTGAACTCATTAGATTCACCGCAGGCTTCTCACTTAGCAGAATAGGCCCCTTCTGTCACAATGTTAGTTAACATGGGGGCTTCTGCCATTCAGCAGGAAGATGCCTTGACATTTATGGCAATGCCCATTGGACTGTGACCCACAGATCTTCCTGCCATTTGCTGTAGTAATGGTGGGACAGCAAAGGTCAGGAAAGCACATAGTCCATTCTCAGCAGTTGGCAGTGGTCCACTGTTGTGTGGATGTTTCTTCCAAACTGAAACATTCTCTCATAAGTCTCACAAAACCAAGCACACACATGCACGGAGCTCAGGAAGCATGGGTCATGTGGTTCTACAAAGTTTGACAAACAGTGACTGATTGCTGGGGAGAAGGAACCGTTCCCCAGCAGAGCTGCCTGAAGGTTGATCGGTGAGCTCCTAGGATGCAGTTTTCATGACTCATCACCATAACAGGCCGTCTTTTCAGTGACGTAGCTGCCTTTGGGTTGCGAGGGCCCCTGTAAGTCACCCCAGTGAACTCTGGTTACCAAGCTGGACTCCAGTGGAGTCATTTCTTTGGCTGTTGTGGAAACTTGATTCTGCAATGCTGTGTTTTTTGTGAGCTGTTCTTCTCCCTTAGTGAGGCACTTTGTGTGTCCATGTACTTAGTCAGTTTCAAGGACATTCAGTGTCCCTGTGTTGCTGCATATTGCCAGCTGTGGCATGACAGAGTTGCTTGACTGCCTCCTGAATTCTTAGCAGTAAAGACCCAAAGTGAATTACTTATAACACCTTAGTTTTGGGGAGGCCAAGCCAGGGGGAAGAGGTAGAGAGGGAAGCAGGAGAGAACACAAGCCCATTGCTCTGCAGTGAGGATGCTGAGGGGAGTTAAGATGCCTCCCATGGTCCTTTTGGTCTCTGGACTCTAAACTCAACCCTCTAAATTGCTTTCAATGCTGCATTTTTTGAAATTCTTTTTTTTTTCTTTCTGCAGAGGGATGTTGTAAAGTCTTTTTAAAAATTTCTAGAGTTCCAGAGACCATCTCCTCCAAAAATCCACATCTGCAGGTAATGTTTTCTTCATTGGGTCTTTATTGCTGGACAAGAACCGGGAAGCTTATGGAACATGTCTCTGTGTGATGGACAGAAAAAAATGGCCTGTGGCAAATGTCACGGAGAGAGAATGGTCTATTGAGCTGTCATGTTGAAAAAGTAATATTGTTAGACACACATCTTTGTTGAAGAATTTTAAAACATCATTGTCAGGATTTCTGTGACTTTCTGGATATTCCATATGGCTGCATTTGTTTGTAAGTTGAAGAGAGAGTTGGTCATGACCGAGCAACAATGAACGGTAACACTCTGGGCAGTAGATGTCTGACTTCATGTCTTGTGTTCAAGTTGGTGAAAAACTTCCCGCCACCAGCATGTTCTCCTACTGTCTAGAAATGGAGGATTCTTGATGCACAAAGAATAAATTCTGTGGATGTGTTTGAAGGCACAGCACACCGCAAGTTTTAGGGAGTTGTTTCGTGTTTACTCTATTACTGAGTAGCCGAGGAGAGCCGAGCATAAAGGTCTTGGTGTGTCTGGGGTTAGAGGTGAAGGGATGTGAGGAAAAGGAAAATGAGTCCAGGATAAGGGGCTACATGTGCTCATGGTGTTCAGAGTGACTCAGGGAAAGTGAAGCCAGAGCAGCAAGCAACTGCCTTGTCTCTGCTCTCAAATGGCAGAGGAGTACAGGGTAGGTGGAAGATTTGGAAGCCCTTTGCTCTCTCTGGACAGTGACCCCCTGAGAAAGAACCTAGAGCTACCCGAAATGAGGGTGACTGGACATTCTCCATGGAAGTCTAAGTCTGGGGCATGGCATGACCACAAATCAACAGGAAGAAGTGAGGCCTGAAGACCTTCTACCCATCGATGGTAAGGTTTTGGCTGGTTGGCTCTTGTGTAGGTAACCATCGGCACTACTGTGAGGTCATGACTGCAATACCCGTGTCATGTCCAGAAGACAGCATTTTACAGCTCTCCTCCCCATTCTTTTGCTCTTGCACTCATCCCATCTCTTCTACAGTGATGTCATGAACCTGGTGGGAGGTTGCTGATCTAAGAGTCCCATTTGGGGGCTGAGAACTCAGTCTATTCTCACCACATTGGCCAGTTACATGTCTCTCCATTGACTGCTGCCCACTGTGAAAAGATGCTTCTCTGTCCAAGGCTGAGGGAAGTCCTGGTCTATGGGTATAAGCACACATATTTAGAAGGCAATCTGACAGTATGGCCAGTTTGTAAAATACTAATAGCAGATTTTGCTCTAGAGTTTATGACCTCCCAGTCATAGACTTTTGATAAGGATTACAGACCAGCCATGAAATTCCCTCCTGTACAGGCCTCAGGTCCAATCAGAAAAAGGCTCAGTAACAGTTGGGCCCCAAGTGGATACATCTTGCCTGGCAGGTCAGTCTTACAGAATTTAAGGTTCAGCTTTGGATAGAATCTTTAATGAAACCCCCTCCTCCCAAGCAGCCTGCACAGCACCTTCCTGGACTATGAAAGCTAGCCAGCATGGAGGAAGTTCCTGGTACATTTGAGATTAATTTCTTTCTGTCCAGTAGCCAAAGTGTGTGGTGTCTCTAGCTCATTGAGCACTTATAGTGTGGATGATCAAGAGCAATGGTGATAACCTGTTTTGTTTTGGAGACCTCTGGGGTCTTCCTGACCAGTACCTCAGAGAAAGGTAAGTACTGTGATTTTTTTTTATAATGTAATAACCCATGTCTACCCATGCAGGACAATTCCATCAGAGCTCTTCTTTTAGAATTGTATTTGAAATTGGTTTACTAACTTGTGGGTTTGCATAGGGTGTTTTAGTTTGGTTAACCTACCCATTACTCCCTGTCACTTCCCATGCCTTCTTCCCCAGCTAATCCTTTAACCCTCCGTATTTCCCCATCTTTTTTATTTTTTACACGTGTCCCAAAAATAAATCAAGGGAGAGTTTGTTTCTGAGACAAGGTCTCAAGTAGCTTGGGCTGGCCTCAAATTGACAGTGGTTTAGAACTCCTTATGTTCTGTGTTGAGCTCCGAGGTACTGTGTTTACAGGCAATTCTTTTTTTTTTTTTTGAATTTTATTTTTTTCTTATCAGTTACATTTTATTAACTCTGTATCCCAGCCGTGTCCCGATCCCTCATTCCCTCCCAGTCCCTCCCTCCCTCCCTCATCTTCACCGTGCCCCTTGCCAAGTCTACTGATAGGGGGGACCTCCTCCCCATTCATCTGATCCTGTTTTATCAGGTATCTTCAGGACTGGCTGCAAAGCTCTCCTCTGTGGCCTAACAGGACTGCTCCTCCCTTGGGGGGTGGGGAGGCCAAAGAGCCAGTCATTGAGTTCCTGTTAGAAATAGTCCTTGTTCCCCTCACTATGGGAAACCAATTGGTTACTGAGCTACCACAGGCTACATCTGAGCAGAGGTTCTAGGTTACATTCATACATGGTCCTTGGTTGCATGTCAGTCTCAGAAAAGACCCTGTGCCCAGATATCTTTGGTCCTTGTGGAGCTCCTATCCTTTCCTCATCAGACTAACTCCCCTTCTTTCTTATGATTCCCTGTACTCTGCCAAAGGTTTGGTCATGAGTCTTTGCTTTGAAAACACTACTAGTTAGAGTCTTTCAAATGTGCTCGGTAGACTCTACAGGCAATTCTTATCACACTGCTTCTTCATTACAGATCTTCTTTCTGGCCATGAGAGTTTTAGGGAGCTTCTGCTGAGCAGAGACCTTTGATTTCTGTCCTCAAATTCTTACAGATGACTTCCTGGCTGGCAGGTGAGGTTGTCGCTGGACAAGAGAGGTAATGTCTCTCTCTGAAGCTTGGACAAGAACTTAGGTACTCTAAGACCTCTGAGCTCTCAAAAAGTGCTTCTGTCCCTGCACCAGAATCACTAGCAAGTCAACTCTCTTATGGCACCCAGGCCCACACTTGGGAGTACACTCTCCTTTCACCAAGCACCCATCTCTTCCTTAAATCCAGTGCCCACATTTATGCCAAAATTTTCTCTTAATGAATCTGACTTTGCCTCATTAAGAAAAACTACAAGGAAAACACAGAAGTTCCAGGGAGTGATGTCCAGAGAGCTGCAATTTCCTCCCTAACTCTAGGCACATGCTCCTGGAGGGCCAGCATGCGGGTGGCTTCATGAGATATGCTGTATTCCTCTTTCACTACCTTAAGTGTAGTCCCTTGAGACAGTGTGATGGAAGTGCCACGAGAGACATAAATAGCTCATCTCAAGGACAGGTGTGCCTGGACACCTTCTGACACGTGCATATGAGCTGTGGACACTTCTGTTCCATTAAACAAATGGCCATCTCCCCAGCTCTTGCCTAACCCACACCTGCTCATCCCCTGCATCAGCGCATGGGTTTCAGGACCACCTGGTGCTAAGCTTTTAGGCGTCCTATTTAAAAGGCCATGGTTCATCCTGGGCATGGGGACAGGAAGGGACACTCTGCTCAAAGGAGCCCTCCATTGTTTGTTCCCAATAATTAAATATTCTCAGACAGTAAGACTTGCTCTTATTCAAATGCAAATGTAAATTGCCTTTCCTGGCCCAACTAAGCAACCTTTTAGCATCTCTGATTTTGAATTACCTGCCTCTCTTCTCTGGCATTATTGGAGATAATTGAAAAACTGTAGCACTTACATTCATGTTTAAAAAATGGTTTAGGAAGCATGTTTCTGTCTTCAGACTACCAGAATGCTACTTGTTCCTACAAAGGGGAGGATACCAAGCCATTTTCTTTCTTTCCATTTTTTTTTGATGGAGAAAGTATTTACATTTATTTTGAGTTGTCACCAAAAATAACACACATTTATGGAGTCCTTTTTTTTCCCTCTTAAGGCAGTGTTAAGCTCAGTAGTCCAAGCTTGCCTGAAACAAACCATGTAGCCCTGCCTAGCCTTGGATTTGTGAGGATCCGTCAGTCTCAACCTCCTGAGCACTGAGATTACAGGTACCAGCCACTATGAGCCACCATGTGGTATTCTGATACGTGTCCATACACAATATTACAAACAGGGTAGACTCATCAGGTTGTATTTATAAATATTTGTGCACACACACATGTATATAACAAAAATAATCAAAGGAAAAGAGGAGGAAGGAATTGGAAGGGATTAAGGAAGGGTAGCTTGGAAGGGCTAGAGGAAGAAAAGTGAGAGGGGGAGTGATGTAATTCTATTTCAATTAAAAACGTATTTTAACAAATCCTCTGTGTCTTCTCTGGTCTCCCAGGAGACCCAGGTGACTTTGCTGAGCCTGAGTCCCCCCTGCGATACTGAACATAGGCTTTCTTTGTGTGATGGCCACAGTAATTTACTGAGCTGACAAATTATATTAGCTCAGCTCTCCATGTCCTGTTGGTCCTTCATGCTGGTGCCCAGAGAATGAAATCTGTCAGTGAGAGCCTAGGCAACTCCAGAAGGCTCACAGTTTGAGGACTGTTCAATAAAAGGGAGTCTGGCTCGGCCAGGGGCAGGGCTGGGGTCATGAGGGACTTAGAGAGCTGGCCTTTGACTCTCCAGGCTAATGAGGCCTTATCATGCTTTCAGAACAAACCATGCAAGCCTGGAACTGCTACTAATTAGAGCTGATAAAAGCATTAAGGAAATCCTCAGTCGCTGGTTTCGGGTGGTGGAGGTTTTCGCAGCCTGTCATCCATGGACAGGAACAACTAGTGCTAATTGATCTGGCACGTCCCAATTGCTAATTAGGAAGACCCTGCATGCTGAGGCCTGTGAGCCAGCTCACCCTGACAGATCTTCTGGGGTGATGTTTGTCAATGTCCCTAGCTGCTTTTGATCTGCCTAAAAGGAACACGAACACCCCTGGAAACCACTATTCAGAAGGACTTTTCTAAAAACAAGCCTCCAGACTGTTCATTTCCCTCAGGCATAGGGACTTGAAAGCTTATGTAAGGAGGGCTCTAGTTCTTCATTCTTAGAATTTACGCTCCAGTTGGCTCTCAATTTGTTGATTCAAAGTCCCCCTTCTTTAAATATTTTATATTTCATGTTAAACCACAGTATAATGTTTTGAAAAATAATTTTAATTATCAAATGCTCTGTTTAACTGGCTCTTGGAGTCGTTCTGTATTCTTGAGTGTCTCTGTGCCTGTGGTGTGTGTGCAGCTGCATGCGGAGGGTGTTGGATCTCCTGGAGCTGGAATTACAGGCAGCCGAGAGCCGCCTGATGTGGGGGTGGGGATCTGAACTTGGGTCCTCTGGGAGAGCAGCAATTGTTCTTAACCACCAAGCCATCTTTTCAGTCTGGGCATGGGATCCTTAATATGGAAAACCTCCCCTAGGTTGGCTGCTGATGAAGGATTTCTGAGCTATTACCTGGGCATAGCAGGGATGTGAGGTGCTGACACGTTTCAATAATTGAGCCTGAGAATACACTGACACTGGTGACTTTCTTTCTTTCTTTCCTTCCTTCTTTCCTTCTTTCTTTCTTTCCTTCCTTCTTTCTTTCCTCCCTCCCTCCCTTCCTTCCTTCCTTCCTTCCTTCCTTCCTTCCTTCCTTCCTTCCTCTCTTTCTTTCAAAAGAACTAAGTCCACTTAGTACCGTCTCATGTGCATGGCTGTGGAGTCTTGTACTGGAACATGAAAAAAATCTACTTGTGTGTACATCCCCAAAGAATGATCCTCCCTCCCTGGCAGCTATTAACTGCCCATAGTTTCACAGTTCCTTGCCCTCTGGGCCCCATCTATTCAGGATCTTTGACTGGCTTGGTCTTGTGCAGATCTTACTTATGTAATTACAGTGAGTTCTGAGTGTGTCACTTCCAGAAGAAAGTGTTTCACAGCATCCTGCCCCATCTTCAGGAGCCAACATCTTTCCTGTCTCCTCTTTTTCCATGTTCCCTGAGCCTTGATGGGAGGGGCATGGTGTTGACAAATATATCCTGTTCAGGGCTGAACATTTATTCTTAGCTCTTTGGGCAGTCTCTGCAGTGATTGCTGACGTCTGCACAGAAGTCTCTCCGACCAGGTGGAGAGCCGCACAGGTCTATGAGTTTAAACCCAAGTATTTAGAAGGCAGTCTGACAACGCGACCACTTAGCAAAACAGCAATAATAGGTTTTACCCTTGGGTTCATGACTCCCCACCACGGACATTCGATGAGGTTTATAGAACTAAGCATGCTTCCCCTCCTGCTGCCTCTGACTCAACAAAAAGCTGTTAGTTGCCCCATGACATTCTGGCCACTGGTGCACCGGTGGGCATATCCTGCCTGCCAGTTGGCGTTGTGGCATTTGGGATCCAGTGCTGCCTGAGACTGCTGATGTCTGTGCTCCCCTAACACCCTGCACAGCACCTTCCTGCTGTGTTTGGGATTAATTTCTCTACTTTCTACAGTCAGAGTCTGAGGTGTCTTTAGTAACAGGGTTTCACTAGGTAGCTACAGTGGGCAACCAGGAGCAGCAGCAATAGTCTATGCTATTGCTGATCAATTACTTATCAATAGTCTGTGCCCTCCTGATCAGGTACTTATAGGGAGGCATTCTATGCCTTGCACTGATAATTTTTATTCAGTGACCCATGGGTTTGATGTTGTTTGGCACTTCTGTTCAAACTCCTTTTTTGAAAAAAAAAAAAAAAGAAGAAGTATTTTAACATTGGCTTATTAATTGGTGGGCATCTATAAGGTTTTTTTTTTATCCTCTACCCACCCCTCCCCCATGCTCTTCTCCATCTCTGTTTAAAAATTTAGTCTACTGTCTCCCTTCCCTTCTTTTAGACTACAGATGTTCTATTATCTCTCCAGTTACATTTTTAATTGGGTTGAAAGGTAGGTTTCCATGTGGCTTTTCATATGCCCTTCCTTTAGGTTAACCCTCTTCCTTTTCTTTAGGTTTTCTCCTGCCCCTCCTTGCTTAAGCATGTCCACCTCTAGAATTATTGTTATATATGTAAGCACAAGTTGGTTAGGGCTCATCCACCCAGCAGGCCCTGGTGTTCATGGCCGGCTTGCAGCTGCAGTCGCCACCTCCATGTTTCAGGAGGCAGGATGGAGATGTACAGAAGACATGTGCACCTGTGCCAGCTCTCCAGACTTCACTCCCTTCATTACTGTCCATAATTGTCACATGAGCTCATCTTACCACATTGGTCTGGAGAATGGCATTTCTGTTCTGGCTAGGCAATGCCTGGTTCTGATTCTGTCAGAGAAAGACCCTGAGGGAGGGCTGTTTGGGAGTTGTTGCCTGAGAATTAAAGTCAAGGTGTCATTCATACCCTTGAAAAAGCAGTGTCCCTGTGCTCGATAGTTTTATGTTAAGTTGATACAAGCTAAAGTCATCTGAGAGGAGGGAACCTCATTTAAGAAAATGCCTCCAAAAGATGTTGCTGTAGACAGCATATAGGACATTTTCTTAATTAGTGATCAATGTGGGAGGGCCCAGCCCATTCTGGGTGGTTCCATACCTAGGCTGGTAGTCCTGGGTTCTATAAAAAAGCACACTGAGCAAGCTACAAGGAGCAAGCCAGCAAACAGCATCCTCTGCATCAGCTCCTGCCTCCAAGTTCCTGCCCTGTTTTGAGTTCCTGCCCTGTTTTCCTTCAGTGATGAACAGTGATGTGAAGTGTTTTGGTCCAGATTGTTTTGGTTATGGTGTTTCATCACAGAAATAGTAACCGTAAGTAGAACCATCTCAAATTGTCAGCTCAAGGTGTTGTGCTGCTTGCAAGCTCAGGGCCAGCTTGCAGTTATTTTATGGATTTCAGTTGAAGGCATTAAATTTATGGTCAGAAAAGAGAACCTTTTTGTGCTGATAATAATAATTGCCAAAGAATTAATATTTTGCTTGTCCATGCAAGCCCTGATTCCCATAAGGCAGTGTGTCCAGGTGAGGGAGCCTGAACCTAAATTCTCTTGACAATTGGCAGTAGAACACCTGTCCTTTGGTCTGGATGGAGATAATGGCCTCAGATCTTCAAGCAGCTCACTCTTTCAGGGAGGAAAGCCAAGGTATTTTAGAAGGGCTTTGTTTCCTTTGGAGTTCTTCCGGGTATCATATACCTCGGGATCTTAAGAATGCCACAAGAAGTGGTAAGACTGGGGTAAAGCTGGGAGATGTTTTTAACTCCAGTGTCTTCAGTCTGTTTTTGCTCCCAGCCCTCACTGAAGTGCACCTGTGGCATGGCCAACACGGCTTCCTCTTTGCAGGAAGGCTGTACTCAGCACCAGGAATAAAGTAGGCACTTAATCTGATGCTGAGAAAGGTATCATTGGTCTCTTTGGACAATCGATAATTTGTGGGTTTATCTTTGGGAAAGGACAGTTTCCATATACTTGCATGGCTGACAACATCATCTGTTTATATTCTTCTGAAGGAATACACGCATCTACATGTCACAGCATTCCTTTAAAGCATTTTCAAGGCCTAGTTTCTTTGTGCAGAGGGACTGTGCACACATATCTCCCAGAATTCTGTCTGCCAGCCATTTCCTCTTCCTGGCAAGGTTCTTCCTTTTAATGACCTGAGTGTCCCCACACACAAGTGTCATCCAACGTATACACTTCCTTTTCCATGTCACCTATGAGGAAAGCAGGGTAGGCAGCCTTCGGCAGCCCAGCCATGACCTCTGGGAATAGGACACACATAACCCAGCTCTATGACCACTATCTCTGACCCTGCTTCATGATGGCAATGAAGTGGCATCTCCCCTTTACGTTTTCCTTTGATTTGAAGCCATCCCCCAGCATGCAGACTGAGGAGCAGCCCCAAATTAAATGCTGCTGTTCTCTTGTGTGTGTTAAAAATGGCTGCGTTGCACTCTTCTGCAGTCCCCCAGGGGTTGTTTGCAGCAAATGTTTTCAACATGGAGAGACATCTGCTAATTTGATGCCTGTGCAAGGGTAGATCTTCTCTGTTCTACTGCAGAGGGATTCAGGGTGGCAGTGATGTTTTGCTTGCAGTTTTGAATCTGTAGGGTTTAGGATGTTACAGAAAAACAGCCAGCAGAAGGAGGGCATGCATTACCAGGACTCTGTAAAGAGCCAATTAAACTGTGCTCAGTGCAGGAGGAGATATGTGGCTGCCTGCTGGGCAAATCTGATACAAAGCAAACCACCAAGCCCTCCATTCAGACATCCTGCGCTCCACGGAGTTGAGCACCTTGCAGATCTTTGGCTGCCTTCCAGAGACCCTGGATTGTTCGCAGTGTTGGTCCTAGCCTTTGATGTGATGGTTAAGAGGCAGTGTGTGTACCACTTGGTTCAGAGCCCCCCTTCATTTCTCTGCGGAGTTGGAACCACCAGCTGGCTATTCCCATGTGTAAAGCTGCCTCTTCTGAGAACTCCTCTTTCCTCCCTACTGCCACCCTGTCCTTTTCTCTCTATCCTCTCTGCTGCTGAATTCTGTAAGCCCAGCTGCTGGATGAGAGGCTGAGGCCAGGGCTGGTCAAAGTGACTCCACATAGGTTATTGCTATCCTAGGAACCGGGACATTAAACTCTTTTAGGTGAAATACTTATGCTGGAGATTTTAAAGGTCAGCTTACCAGGAGTAGAGCCTGAAGGCATTTATATTCCAGGCAGTGTTAATACTGAAATGAAGATGGAATAGACTGTATTATATTCTCAAAAAAAGGGGGGGCATTTGGATTCTAAGGCCAACCATGATAGGAGCCAGCTGGGCACTGATATTCAACTTGACTTCAGACTGTGCACAAAATCAGAGAGTAGTGGACAAGTTCCAAGAAAAGGCAACACATCCTGTCACAGATAAGTTCTTTAAAGTCCCGTTCTCTGTGGGAGAATTGTTTGTGATGGGGTTGGCTGTTAGAAGCTGTGTTAGTCAGCATCCTCTGCAGAAACAGAACTGATAAGTTGGATATATATATTACAGAGCGGATTTATTAGGTTTGCTTATATGATACATGCTGGAGTAGTCCAAAGATGGCTGTCTGCACACTGAAGAGCATAGGAACCTAACACCTATTCAGTCATTGAGTTTGGGTGATTCAGCAGGAGAATTCCTGGAGAGGTGCAGGTCTTCAGGGCATGCTAGAAGGCTGGTGAAACTTGTGTCAGTGGAGGATGGCAGCAGCAGAGCAAAGCCAAGGTAGATGCACTCATCATCAGCAGGTAAAAGCAAACCCAACAATTTTCCATGGGACCTCCCTTTACCGGTGTCACACTTGAAGATGCTGTCAGCTCTGGGGAGGGTCTTCCCCTCTCAGTGAATCCTTCCAGAAAATATCTTTACAGACCTGTCTAGAGGTGTGTATTTTGGTTGCTTTCATATTCAATCAAGATAATAATCAGGACTAACTACCACAAGAGATAAAATAGGTTTAGAAGTATGGGGAGCATAGAAGTCACATTTAAGAATGGTGTGAGCTGAGGATGTGGCTCAGTAGAAGAGCAATTGACTATCAAAAGTAATTCCTGGATTTGGTCTGCAGACACACACACACACACACACACACACACACACACACACACAGACACACAGACACACATCATCCAGTCAATTGACCAATAGAAGCAGCATGTTGGTCTTTTCTCAAGAGTGGCCATGGTGATGCTGTGGAGATATGTTTGGCAGATTGAGTAGAGGACTGGGAGGCTCCTGCTGGTGGCCACTGTACAAGGAAGAAAAAGAAATACTGCAACTAGGTTGGGTCCTGGACAAAGAATCCCTGAAGGTATCACATGGACCCTTCATTGCCCTGAAATTAATTTTTAAGAGTCTTATTAATTTATTTTTTATTAATTGCAATTTATTTACTTTGTATCCCAGCAGTAGCTCCCTCCTTCTCCCCCTCCCAGTCCCACCCTCCCTCCCTCTTCTCCTTCCATGCCCCTCCCCCAGTCCACTGATAGGGGAGGTCCTCCTCCCCTTTCATCTGACCCTACCCTATCAGGTCTCATCAGGACTGGCTGCATTGTCTTCCTTTGTGGGCTGGTAAGGCTGTTACCCTCAGCTGTAGGTGATCAAAGAGCCAGTCACTGAGTTCATGTCAGAGACAGTCCCTGTTCCCATTACTATGGAACCCACTTGGACACTGAGTTGCCATGGGCTACATGTGTGCAGGAGTTCTAGGTTTTCTCCATGAATGGCCCTTGGTTGGAGTATCAGTCTCAGAAAAGACCCCTATGCCTAGATTTTTGGTTCTGTTGCTCTCCTTGTGGAGCTCCTTTCCCTTCCAGGTCTTTCATCTTCCTCTTCTTTCATAAGATTCCCTGCACTCTGCCAAAAGTTTGGTTATGAGTATCATCATCTGCTTTGATACACTGCTAGGTAGAGTCTTTCATAGGCTCTCTGTGGTAGGCTCCTGTACTGTTCCCTCTTTTCTTCCTCTTCTGATGTCCATCCCATTTGCCTTTCTGAGTGAGGATTGATCATTTTCCCCAGGGTCCTCCTTCTTCCTTAGCTTCTTTAGGTGTACAGATTTTAGTATGTTTATCCTATATTATATGTCTAAGATCCTCTTATAAGTGAGTATATACCATGTGTGTCTTTCTGCTTCTGGGATACCTCACTCAGGATGATCTTTTCTAGGTCCCACCATTTGCCTGCAAATTTCATGATTTCCTTGTTTTTAATTTCTGAGTAGTATTCCATTGTGTAAATGTACCATAATTTCTGTATCCATTCCTCCATTGAGGGACATCTGGGTTGTTTCCAGATTCTGGCTATTATGAATAAAGGTGCTATGAACATGGTTGAGCAAATGTCCTTGTTGTATACTTGAGCATATTTTGGATATATGCCTAGGAGTGATATAGCTGGATCTTGAGTTAGCACTATTCCTAATTGTCTGAGAAAGTGCCAGATTGATTTCCAAAGTTGTTGTACAAGTTTACATTCCCATCAGCAAAGGAGGAGGGTTCCCCTTTCTCCACAACCTCTCCAGCATGTGTTGTCACTTGAGTTTTTGATCTTAGCCATTCTGATGGGTATAAGGTGAAAAGAAATCTCAGGGTTGTTTTGATTTGCATCTCCCTGATGACTAAGGATGTTGAATACTTCTTTAAGTGTTTCTCTGCTGTTCGATACTCCTCTACAGAGAATTATCTGTTTAGCTTTGTATCCCATGTTTTAATTGAATTACTTGATTTGTTGGTGTTTGACTTTTTGAGTTCTTTATATATTCTGGATATTAGCCCTCTGTCAGATATAGGGTTGGTAAAGACCCTTTCCCAGTGTGTAGGCTGTTGTTTTGTTCTGATGGCAGTGTCCTTTGCTTTTCAGTTTCATGAGGTCCCATTTATTGATTGTTGATCTTAGAGGCCCATGCATGGGGCAAGGGGAAATGTGAGGGGGGGTCGAATATTCGCCATTCTCAGGCCCAGGAGACATCCATGGGTGACCTGGATCCAAACTGTCCCAGATCAAGGGTTGTGCTCTTTTGCCCAGGAAGCCTCAATGTCGATATTATGGTTTCAGCTGTCCTTGCACTCACCAATATCGGAGTTTAGGATTCTTTGCCCCTCAGATAGGGTGTGCACTTGTCACCGCCATCTTGGACACCCTCCTCCTGCCCTGAAATTCTTAATAATGTTTGTAAAAGAGGCCTTAGAGTTTATTTTGCCAGAAATTGTATGTTGGGTCTTGGTTAAGCAATAGGAAGGGAAAGCAGAGAGAGAGAGAGAGAGAGAGAGAGAGAGAGAGAGAGAGAGAGATGAAATCAAGTAGAAGTAGAAGGGGGAGAGACTGGGCAGTCAGGAAGAATATTTAGTATTTGGTAGAGAGGAAAGGAAAGAGCCAGAGAGGAAAATGCTCCATGTTTTTATTTCATAAGGAAAACATCAATGTCCTGTTATTTGACCTCCCAGGTACTTGTACCAAGAGATGCATTGGATCAAGGCATATATTAGATCTAAGAATTTAGTACAGGGGTTTATAGTAAGTAGTTTTCCAGTGCAGTAACAAAATCCCCGATGTTCAGCAATGTTAAAGAAAAGAGTTTTATCTAGCTCATGGTTTGGGGGTTGAAGTCTTGAGTTGGCCAGCCCATCAGTTGAATATTAGGTGAAGGCTCCCTGGGTACATCATGACATGGTGGCTTCATCACGGTGGGGGCAATTGCAAGAGGCCTGAGGGATTCAGGGCCACACTTGCTTTTGCTATAACAATTCCTTGGACGTAACTGGGGCTTTGGGAGAACTGTACCAGTCCCTTCGTTGGGCTCCCCAATGTCCACCAGCCCCACCTCCTTAAAGTCCCCTACTAGCTCAACACCTTCACCCTAGGGCTGAGCCTTGCCAAATAATCTCCTGACTTATCCACAGGGAAGCAGGCGGCTCTGCTGCAAATGTTCTCCAGAGTTAAATGTGAGTTTGTTTCCAAGGTAGATCCTTTCTCCCTATTTTCAGTAAAAGCCATTTAGCAGATTATCTTCTTCAAACTCTCTGTGCATCTTGATCTTTTTCTTAAGAGAGATTTGTTTCCTAAATGACAGGGTGACAGAAGGCCATGCCGGTCCTCCATTATGTTTAACTCAGGAGTGTCCCAGTTTTCAGCTCTTCCTACACAGGATTCCGATTGCATTTCTCTTTTTCCTCTCATGGGAGTTCTTTAGCTCCCTGATTTACACTAAGGTCAAGAGAAGGTTTGCAAGCTGCTGCAGAATATAACTCACAGAATCCCTGACATAATGGTGGGGTCTCGGGAGCACGGTGGAATACATTAGCAGAGGGGTATATTAACATGCCGTTTACGCTGATTTATTCCTGAGAGGTACTGCTTGAAGGCTCCTTCTCTATCTGCTCATCAGGCCTGAGGCTGAGGCTGCATCTTCTCCATATTCATCAGGGCTCTGCTTCAGCAGGCATGGGGGCGTGGGGTACTGACTTGTGAGAAGCAACTCATTGCTGATGGGAATAGCTGAGGAGATAAAATGAGCTGGGAGGAAGTAAGTGATCTTTACATCCCAGCAACACAGTTAACACGGACTCAGTGTGTGCATTTAGTTCTCCTTGGCATACGTTCTAGATCCTGAGAAGATGTCTAAGTCTCCGGAGTCTGCATCCTTCTGGGAGAGGAGACTTCCATATGTTATTGAATGCAATCCAGGGCTGATGGCATGCTGGAGAGAGACAGGCTTTGTCTGCCAGAATCTGGTAGATGGGTCTTCAGTAGACCTTGAGGGAAGAGGCCCATGAGAGTGATTTGTAAAGGACTATGGAAATCTTGGGAAAGGAAACTCCAGGCACAAAGGATGGATTGTGTGCTCTCAGCCATTAAAAGAGCGGGGAGAGTAGCCTGTGGCAGGCAGCCCTGGTGAATTCTGTGGGTTTAGTCTTTAGTTTGCACAAAGTGAAGCCCCTGGGTGTCTTGGAATCTCCAAAGCCACCTCTGTTCCTCCCTTCTAAGCTGCGCCTACACACTGAGGCCTTGGGATTCTAGAGTGATGTGTGTTGGTATTCCCATTCTCTGAGGTCATGGGTGAACATGAGCTCAGCTACACATTTGGCTCTTACTGATGTCAGTCCCTTTCACCTGGGCTTGTTTGGGTCCCAGGTAATGAGCTATGCATAGAGACTGAGAGGGGCTTACAGCTTGTGGAGCTGGTGAAGATGGTGGTCTGGATGGAAAGAGGCACAGCTACCATGTCAGGATAAACATTAGACTACTTCTGGAGAAAAAAAGGTGGTTGAGCCAGAGTTGGGTTGAAGCAGGCAGGGAAGGGTAATCAGAATCAAGTAGGGCCCTTTTGATTTTGTTCTGTTGAGCCCAGGAGTCAAGTTACAGCAGACATAGAAGAAAAATCAAGATCTAGTGGAACTGCTTGTTTTGTTTGAGATAGAGTCTTGCTATTAAAAAGTCTTGTCTGGATAAAATGCTTGTCACAAAAGTTAACACACACTGACACACTCACATACACACTCAAACACAGACACAAACATACACTCACATAAAGACACACACACACAACACGTACACACACAGCCTTAGCTGGCCTGGAAATCACTCTGGAGGTGGTGAGCACATGGTGTCATCTATGTGGCATGTGGGGGAGGAGTCCACCCTTTATGGTGAATTGATGATGTTCACAGACCCGTATCAAAGGGGGCAGAAGGAACTCTGTAGACCATCCATGATTTGCTTGGTTTTGGTGGATCCTCCATCCAAAGAAAACTTGTTATTTGGAAGGCACGAGTCATGTGTATATAGAAGAGACTGGAGTGATGCAAACACAAGCCAAGGAGTTTGTGAGTGCCTGCGGTGCCGACACTAGAAGAAGCAGGATCCTTCTCTCCAGGGCTGGGGATGTGTCCTGTGGATGGAATCTTGACTCCCAGCCAGTAGGACTGGGGTCGGAGTGGGGGTGAAGCCTCTGCTCTCCAGCTACTCAACTACTTCTTGACAGCATCCCAGAGGATGCTCACATGCCTTGCCAGAGAGGACTCAGTTTCTGCAATGAAGTGAGCCATGCGAGCGGTCACTCACAACAGTCACCAGCATAACTCACAGGAAGCAGAGAGAGGACGTAGAGCTGCAACACAGTAAGACCTCAGCTGTGGCTTTCCAGAGTTTCCTGAGAGCTGTGTGTCTAAGCCATCACAGGGCCACTCTTTTTACTTGTCTTCTTCCAGATCCTTCTGATGGGATGCCACAGCACCCAGTGAGATCACAGTGACGTCATGACGCTGTGGTACTTCTGCCCATGCGCAGTATCCTCTCTTTCGCCGGCCAATAGCAGCAGACACAACTATGACCCTTGACATCGGACAATGTCTTAGTCTAATTTTATTTTTTTAAATGTTAATTTAAGTTTTACTTGTGTATGTGCGTCTGTTTGTACGAATACTGTGTGTCAGTTCCTGTGGAGGCTAGAAGAGGGTGTCACATTCTAGCCCCTTGGTCAATGTTGTATAGGATGACTTCTTGCCTATATCTCCTTTTACAGAAGATGTACGATTTACCACTAGGCTCTGGGTCCTTTTAGATAGGCTGTTAGTTATTTCTATTATTGCTGTGGAAAAAGATCTGACCTAAGTGGTTTAAAGAAAGCAGGTTTTTTGTTTTATTTTGTTTTGTTTTTTTCTGACTTAAGTTTGAGGATCAATGCCTGGTGTGGGGAGGGCATGGCGGGAGGAACTGAGGTCCTGCTCAGGAAATGGAGAGAGATGAATCTTGGTACTCTGCTTGATTCCTCCCTTCTTTCTTTTATTAGTCAGTCAGTTTCCAACCCACGGGCTGGAGCCAGCACATCCAGGCTGAAGTTCTCCAGTTGACCTCTCTGGAAACATGCTCACAGACTCATGCAGAGCTGTCTCCTAGATGATCCTAGGATTAACTATTCCAGGCAGCTGTATCAGAAGACAACCGTTGAACAGCTGGAACGACAGATGCCGATTTCCCACCGTCCTGGGAGGTGGGAGCCCAGGGTCAAAGCACCAGCAGATTTGGTGTCTGTGAGGCTCCGGTGTTGGTTCGGCAGCGACTCTCTTCTTACTCTCTTCGCATGGCTCATTAACCTGATTTGTAGTCTCTACTCTTCCTATCTAATTATTTAACCACCCAACACCAAACACACGAGGGGTTCAGGCTTCCACATCTAAGTGGAGGGACACAGACATTAAATCCTTGTGAGTGAAATAACAGAAGCGGAAGTCCCATTTGCATTTTTTCAGACCAAGTAAAAATGAATGCTCTCTGCTCACCTCCACCCTAGCCCCACACGTAGACCAGCCTTTCTTCCAGAGATGAATTCTGTTGCTTCCTTAAAATTATACACAACTAAAAAGAGTACTTCCTTGAGTCATCTATGATTTTACGCCTGCCATTCCTGTGCCTGAAGACAAGGCCCAGGGACACCCTTAGCCTTTCCTCGCCCCACCCAGCCTTTAGCCTTTGGCTCCAGTTTCCCACTGGAGCCCCCCAGAATCCTCTCTTCTGTCTCTTTGCACGTGTTCTACAGTTATTTTGCCTGGAGTCGTCTTGCGTAGCAAGGAAGCAATTGCTCCTCATTTTGCTAACCTCTGAGAAAGGGATCTGTGGACAGTTCACAAGTCCACAGAAGATGCGTGCTGTGTCACTTAGACCTGGGGTCTGAAGCCTTCCATCTTTCCCTAATCCATCTCAGACAGCAGACATTCAATTTTATTCACCTCTCCCTCCCCCCTTTTTGAGCCAGGCCTGTGCTCCCTGTACCGGCTTAAACAGGCTGAGGAGGTGCCAGCTCTTTCCACTTAGTGATCTGTTTTATTGGTTTGTCAGTGTGCCAGGTGGGAGGAAGAGCTGCTGAGGACAGCGCAGACCTGACCTGATTTCCACCAGGTCAGCAGCCATAGTGGAGACTGCTCCAGCTTGTGGCAGCCCAAGGCTTCTATCTTTCTGATTTGTGCTCAGCTTTCATACAGAAACTGATAAAACTCCTGACTGACAGAGGCACAGAAAGCCTTGGGAACGTGGTCACATGTGCAGAGGTGGGCAGAGCCCTTCCGCTGCAGTGAAGCAGGGAGGCAGATCGGCATTTGTTTCAGTGGGCATGGGGCACAGTGCTGGTGAATGGAGGAATGGATTGTGTGTGCGGGGTGCCTGCCTCTTCTTGGGCTTTCCTTTAGTACCACAGAAGCCTGCTGTTATTGGGGTGCTACTACGATACACAGTGGCCCCTCCAGGGCCTGTCCGGATCAGCCCACCTCCTCAGAGCATCTGGTTCTAACAGTGTCATTCATTAGTGAACGTTTGTACAGCCAGCTGGGTGTGGGGCTCTGCTGAAAGCACTCGATTTAACCCAGGTGACCCTCGGTGATTGTGGAGCCTGGTGAGCCTGTGAGGCCTCTGTAACATGGAGAAGTGGGAGGCTTCCCTGTGGAGCCAGGGGCTGACAACACCGCTGCTGTGCACAGGTGGGTGACTTGAGGCTCCTTGTCACCGGTGAGATGCCTGAGGATGAGCCATGCTGACCCGCTCCCTTCAGTCCCTCCTGTGAACAGATGTGGATGCTGAGAGCTCACAGATGATACTCACACTCCAGCTCCTTGTTTAAGTGACCTTGAAGCCTTCTTGGTCTGGAGTCTGATAAGCGAACATGTGCGCTCCTGCTTAAAAGGAAGAAGAGAGAAACTTACATGGACTGTCTCTGCCCCTGGTGACAACCCCTCCTGGGCTTTGTATATTCAGTGTTCCCAAATGCACAGAAAGCCTTTAAGACAAGAAGTAAAGCCTCCTGAGCACAAAGTTTACAGTAAACACTGGGCTGGCATGGTGGAATGGGCAATGGGCTTAAGAGTCATGAGGACCAAGCTGGTGGCCTCCTCAGCCCACCTGGATTTCAGTTGTCTCCACCATAGGAAGGCGATGATAGTCTCTGCCCACAGGGTTGTTGAACAAGTACACACATAATTGCAGTGCCCCTACTGAGAGCTGGCACCCGGTTAGTGCCACACCCTGCTCACTGCCTAAATAAGGCTCACGGCATAGTCTCACCCAGAGTCTTCCCTCAGGCTCTCCACAGCTAAACTCAGTATTTGTTAGAAAAAGACTGTTCAAACTCCACTCACCAGGAAATTTTCCTGAACCTGGACCCTGGGTGTGCAGCTGTCTGCTGCAGCTGCTGAAAAGCACCGGGGGTCATTTGAATAGGGAGTCAGTTCCAAGTTCTCATGACTGTGAGAGACAGAAGAGAGGGTTAAGCATATAGAAAGCTCATTTGCTGCCCAAATCCCTAAAGGTCTCTGAAGAGAGAAACAGAGAAAGCCATCTTAGTAATTGCTGCCAAGAATCACTTCTGGTTTCCTTTCAAGAGCGTGTGTCTTTGCTCTTAAACACTTTCATGCAATTTTGTACATCAAAAGAGCTTAAGTGTAATCGGTTTAGATGATGATGGAAAAAAAAAACCTTCAAAAAGAATACAAATAAGAGAATACTCAGATCCCACCATCACCCTGCCCCACTTTTATCAGTTATTCAATCATCTGTCTGTCTGTCTGTCTGTCTATCTATTTATCTATCTACCTACCTACCTATCTATCTACAAGGTGATGGGCTATGCAGTCTTTATTATTATTAGCCCCATGACTGTTTCAGCAATATTATTTAACCTGTTATTACAATTAGTAAGACACAGACACCGTTAGATTTGATAATTGCCATATTTCCCTTGGGCTGGGTAGATATTTTTACCTATGCTATCTCAATAACCTCAATATCCACCTCCCAGTCTTCATCCAATACCATCCACCTTAAAAATTCCTGTCTGTTTTATCTTCCATCGAAAATTCTATAAATACTTGTATCCTTCATCTGGGTTGTTTTCTTCATTCACACCATCCTCAGAGTCCATCCTCCCTGCCCATGTGGTTCCTTTTCCATGTTAACCCATCATGGCATCCTCCTTCCTCTTTTCTTACTGTCTGTCCATTTCTCCTGAACCTAAAGCCTAGGAACCTTAGCTACAAGTATCCCATTCTGCCCTTCCCAAGTTTTAGGCCTTTTAATCAACTAATCAGGAATAATGTTTTAGGTAGGTTTACACAACAACTAAGGTTTACAACTCTTGAGGGCCAGTAATTAGAATAAAAATACAAGCATCAGACCAACCCCCAACTATCTGTCTATCTGTCTGTCTGTCTATCTATCTATCTATCTATCTATCTATCTATCTATCTATCTATCGTCTATCTGTCGTCATGATCTACTATCTATCTCTCTATCATGTATCGATCATGTACCTATCCGTTGAGGGATTTTAATCCGGCAACATAGCTACTCCGCTGGAATACAGGCATACCTTTAGTACACACTTTTAATCGAAACAATGAAGGTAAAGTTAGTTAGTAGAAGGAAGCAAACATGTTTGAAAGTGATGACTAATTGAGAGGCAGACAAAGTGATGACTCAGAGAAAGATTTGACAGAATAGAATGTGCTCAACTCTCACAAGAACAGAGAGGAATGAGATGTGACTTGAGAGAGAGAGAGCAGTTTTACAAAGACAAGTTGTATAGAGAACAAACTAGACACAGCTGAAGACAGAATGAGCCAGAGAATAAGAAGGAGCCAGAAGATTAGAATAGATGTCCAAAGTCAGTATGAGGCCCAGCAGACCAATTTAGTCAGAGGCTGAGAGAGAAGTCAGATTGAATCAGTCAGCTGGGAGAGGGGTTTGGGACAGAATAGCTAGTTGAACCAGCCAACCAGAGTTCAAAAAGAACTAGATAGGCTGAGCTTATTCAGCAGGAAGTCTCAGAGGCTGAAACATTCTCAGCCTATATTAGATTGTTTGGAGGCTAGAAACTTCCAGGACTAGGTTAGCAGACAGAGGCAGGAAGCTTCTGAGATGACAATTAGACAGGTGAATAAAGGATATGTTTACTGCTATCTATCTATCCATCTATCTATCTATCTATCTATCTATCTATCTATCTATCTATCTATAATTTATCAACCATCCATCATCTGTCTATCATAGATCTATTAGTCTATTGATCATCTATCTGTCATATGTCTGCCTCTCATTACATATGTCTCATTTAACTGTTAATGTACTGTCCATGTAGCTCCCATCTCATCATCTTCTCTACTTACATTTATTATTTATTGCCGTGTGATGATTTAAGTTTGGCTTCTTTTTGCTTTTCTAGAACCTCAAGATGTTATTAAGTTATTCACTTGAAAACTCTCTAGATGTCCTTATATATGTAACTTTTCCTCTCAAAAACTTCATTAGCTATATCCCAGTAATTCTGGCACATTGTGATTTCATTTTTATTTAGGAGGTTTAAAACTTACTTCCTGATTTTTACAGTGAGCCATAGTTCATTCAAAGTTGTACCATCCAGTTTCAAAGATTTTGTGCAGTTCTGGGGTTTCTCTTGATGCTGATTTCTAGTTCTATTCTTCTTCTATGATCTGATAAAACACAAGAAATTATTTTAGTTTTTCTTGTATTTGGTAATGCCTGCTTTGTAGCCTATTATGTGGCCAACTTTAGAGGGGGTTTGTAGGCTGCTGAGGAGAGTGTGCTCACTGTGTCTGTTGGAAGGAAAATTCTGTAGCTATCTGTTCAATCCAATTAACCTATAGTATAGCATAGTTGGGAAGTTTCTTTGTTTATTTCTAGTTTGGAAGGCTCATCTACAGATGGGAATGGGTAGTGACATCCCACTGTCATTGTGTCAGGATCCATCTGACCTTCCTTTCAGTGTTTGTTCTATAAAATGGGAGTGTGTCTACATTTGGTGGATAAGTATTTAAATTTTTATATGTTCTTGGTGACTTCTTCCCTTTAGTAATATGCAGTGGGTTTCTTCATCCCTTCTGACTAGGGTTGATTTGAATTGTACTTTATCAGATGGAAGCCCCAGCTTGCTTTTGGTGTCCATTTGCTTGATAGGTTGATTTTATTTCCACCTTTTGACTCCCATTCTGTGGAAGTCTCTTCCAGTGAGGCACATTCTTTGTAGAAGATGGATAATTAGATCCTGTGTGTTTTTTTTTTTTTTTTTTTTTTTTTTTAAATCTAGTCCGTGTATATCTTTTAAATGGTGCATGGAGGGTATTTACATTTAGTGTATTCTGGAGAGGACTTTTTTACTCCCCACAGTTGTGTTGGTAATTCTGACTCAACAGATTGTGGCTAGTTCTTTTCTCCTCTATTAGTGTTGGGGGTTTTCTGGTTTGCTGTGTCAGCCATGATGAATTAATTCTGTGCCATTGTTTAATAATTCAATCCTCTCATAAAGTTTGTTTCCTGTACTCTCAATGATACAACTTTCTTCTTTTCTATTTATAGTATTCCTTTCAGTATTTTCTGTATTGCTGGCTTGGGTATCATGGGTTGATTTAATGGTCTTGAAATGTTATGATTTCTCTGTCTATTTTAAGAGATAACTTTGTTGGGTCAGGACTTGGAATATCTCATTTCACGCTTCTTGGCTTTTGGGAGTGTTGATGGGATCTGATGTTATTCTTACATTTCTACCTTTATATGTGACTTATAACCTTCCCCTTGAAACTTTCAGTATTCAGTGTATACATATGTGTATCAATTGACAATAATTAAATAATATTGTTACTGAAATTTGTTCTTAGAAATTTTTTATATGTTTACAATGCATGCTGACCACTCTCATTCCCACTTCCAAACCACCCAGTTCACTTTTCCTCCTCTCCACAAATCTTTCTCTCCTGTTCATATCTATTCATTCTATTTTGTGACCCACTGAGGTTAAGCAGGGTTGTTTGTGTGGCTATGGGTTTGGAGCTATCTGTAGGAGCTGTGGACACAGCAGTGGGCACACTGTTGAAGATGCTAATTCCCTCTCTCCCAGAAACTATCAATAGCCAGTTCTTCAGAGACAAAGGCCTGGACCCGATCAATCTCTCCTCTTTTCTTGACTGACTGTTTTTGTGTGTCAACTAGACACAAGCTTGAGTCATCAGAGAAAAAGGAGCCTCAGTTGAGGGAATGCTTCCTTGAGATCCAACTAGAAGGCATTTTCTCAATTAGTGATTGATGGGAGAGGGCACAGCCCATGGTGTGTGGTGATGTCTCTGGGTAGCTGGTCCTGGGTTCTACAAGAAAGCAGACTGAGCAAGCCATGGGAAACAAACCAATAAATGGCACCCCTCCATGGCCTCTGCATCAGCTCCTGCCTTCAGGATCCTGCCCTGTTTGAGTTCCTGTCCTGACTTTCTTCAATAATGAACAGCAATATGGAAGTGCAAGCCAAATAAATCCGCCCCCAACTTTCTTTTAGGTCATGGTATTTCATTGCAGCAATAGAAACCCTGACTAAGACACCATATGACTCCTCAAATGGCCCTTAGTTGTTTCTTCCTGTTTTCCCTCCCTTACCACCCACATCCTCCCTCTCATTGATCCTCCCATTCAAAGCTCTCCACCCAGTCTGTTCACAACTACTTCTTCCTGGAAATCTCCCCGTCTTCCCATTAGACCCATACTCTATACCTAACCTCTGTGGTTATGGCAATCATAGCTTGCTTCTCAAAGACTTAACAAATAACAATCACTTATAAATGAATACATACCATATTTGTCTTTTTGGATCTGGGTTACCCAAATGATTTTGATTTTGATTTTTTTTTTTAGTTCCATCTGTTTACCTGCAAATTTTATGTTTTTTTTAACATGATTTTTCTAGTTCCATCCATTTACCTGTAAATTTAAATTTAAATTTTTATTTAATGTTTAATATTCCATTGTGAAAAATATATCACATTTTCTTTATCCATTCTTTTGTTGATAGGCACATAGGCTCTTTCTAATATTTGGCTATTTTGAGTAGAGCCATCATCTCTACTTTTTTTTTTTTCTTCCTGGATTATGTTATTTATTTATTTTTTTTACAATTTGCAAGTTTATTTTTTTAATTTTATTTTTTTCTTATTAGTTACATTTTATTAACTCTGTATCCCAGCTGTATCCCACTCCCTCATTCCCTCCCAATCCCACCCTCCCTCCCTCATCTCCACCCTGCTCCTTTCCAAGTCCACTGATGGGGGGGACCTCCTCCCCATTCATCTGATCCTGTTTTATCAGATATCTTCAGAACTGGCTGCAAAGTCTTCCTCTGTGGCCTAACAGGACTGCTCCTCCCTTGGGGGGGGGGTAGGTCAAAGAGCCAGCCATTGAGTTCCTGTTAGAAATGGTCCTTGTTCCCCTCACTATGGGAAACCAATTGGTTACTGAGCTACCACGGGCTACATCCGAGCAGAGGTTCTAGATTATATCCATACATGGTCCTTGGTTGAATGTCACTCTCAGAAAAGACCCTGTGCCCAGATATATTTGGTCCTTGGGGAGCTCCTATCCTTTCCTCATCATACTAACTCCCCTTCTTTCATATGATTCCCTGTACTCTGTCGAAGGTTTGGTTATGAGTCTTAGTGCCTGCTTTGAAACACTGCTAGGTAGAGTCTTTCAGATGTCATCTCTACTTTTTAAAAGTAGGATTCTGACAATTTTTTTGGCATTTCCACCATCTCGTTACCTTTGGCTTCTAGTACTGAGGAACTGTGAGCTTACAGAGCTTGTCATACATAGGCTGCTGTCTTAATATGTTTTGTATTTCTTTGCTGAGTTTTGCACGTATTTTGGGGTGGATACGTGTTACTTTCTCTCTATCTTTCTCTTTTTATTTAGCTTTACATGAATCCTTCTGGTGAGTTATCTTCACTTACACTAATGTTGCCTTCTGCTACACAGGACAGAAGTCAACCAGTGAGAGACTTAACAATGGCCCCAGTATGGGCTAAAAGAAATGTGTGGACTTTACTCATGCCCTCAGTGAGACTCAGAGCAAGCAGCACTGGTGAAGGTAGCTGTGACATTTATGCTCCACAGCGGAGACACAGACAAAGGTCTCTTTTCATCCTTAGAGCTGGTGCACTGTCAGCCTCTCCCTGGGTGCACGGAGGAAAGTGGAAGAGAACCCCAAATCCTTGTTGCGTTCTTCACTGAAGATATTAAAGAAAACCCATTTTTAGATTTTATCTTTGTTTACAAATCATATGCATATTCTCTTTCAATGGTAGCAATATTCCAAGCTTCTGAAGTAGTAAGCTTGCCAATAAACACTGTTTCCCACCCTGCCCACCAGCCTCCCAGTTCACATCCCTAAGCCGGTTCTACCTGCTACTGTTTTCCCTCCATCCTCCTGGAGATATTTATGTCCTATAGCAGTGAGCAACACAGCACGCTCACTGTTCTGAACTTGCCTTCCTCTCTAATGGTGAATCGTGGGACTTATACTCTGTAGGTTCCCTGAAGTGCAGAATTGCCACTTTCTTGCACCAAGTACATTCCTCGTAGCAGGAACCTGTCACTGCTGTTCAGCACTTCCATATGAAGAGCCTGTGGTCTGCATCTATTGCTCTCAAATGCTGCCACGAATGTCCCTGCACACACAGAAGCATGTATCCAGGACACATCCTCAGAGACACACTTTCTGGATCAAAGTTACTTCAAATTTGGAAACATGCTACATATTTTAAAATTGTTCTCTGAAGAACTGGCCCCAGGTTATGCTCTCACAATTAGTGGCCTTGCCTGATTCCTCACATGTCCACAATCACACTGTGTTAATTACATGTTAGATTTTGGTATTCTGAGTAAAAAAAAGTTGTAGGTTGTTAAAAGCCCAAATTGCAGCCCTCTTATTCATGAGGTTTGTTTATTTGTTCATTCGTATGTTGCCTCTGTCATTACCTGAGCAGTTCTGGCCTCTCCACATTTGGGTAGGCATGAACCCATCAGTTGCAGGCCTTAATAGCCTTAGCAGAGACTGAGGTCTTTAGGGAAGAGGGAATCCAACCTGCAGGTGTCTTCACCTATGGCCACAGCATCCTTGAGTCCTCTGGAAGACCTGTATGCCTGCTTATAGATCAAGGCACAAAATTCCCTTGAAGATTCTGCCTGGTGTTTCTGGGATATGTGCTCTAGGAATGACCCCTCACACACCAGTTGCCCTGGTAGGAGGGACAAAGGTCGCAGAGAAACCACGGGCGGCTCTTCTCAGCTGTTCATGTTGAGGCCAGCCTTGAGGTCACACTGGAGCAACGTCTGAGAAGAGAATCTCTGGGTGACTGCAGCCTTGATCTCAGGTCACTCCTGGCCTTCTCTCTGGGACTCCAGATGCCAAGAAAGAAGGAGTTCCTCTCCAGTCGGCCCAAATGACAGGCCCACTGAATGCCTGGCCATTTGGGAATGACTGCTGCTTCCCTGTGCTCAGCTTCAAGGCACACTCAACCTTCTGACACTGTAACTTAATCTTGTCATCCACAAAGAACCAAACAATTAATTCACAAAAAAGCCATGCAAACCAAAGCTTTCTTAATATTTTAAGTAAGTGTATAATGTTTCGTTGGCCAAAATTCACAAGAGGCCTTATTCTCTTTGCAAAGTTCATTATTAGATGCCTTCAGTATTGGTTGTACAAATCCTAATTTTAACTTATTGAGCATAAAAGTTGGGCTTTCTTGTCAAACTGATGAAGTACAGATATAGTTTATGCTACTCAAAACTGGAAAGGAGATCAGTTAACCCTCACATAAATGATGTTGGGCTGTGTGACGCTCAGAAGTTCATGTAATATATGATCTTTACACGCACATACTCCTGAATGAATTGTGCACTTGATTTTATAAACATTAATTGTTAGGAAAAACTTACTAAAGTACACTGAAACTGCTATGCCAGAAAGAGGTATGAGTGTTGGGAATAATAAAAAGAGTAGATGCCCTACCTGTTTGAGACTGGCTTATTGTGAACATCAGGCTGCCAGAGGAGAAATCCTGGTTCCTCCAGCTCTAACCTCAGACCATGACACCCCTGTGATCCAGTTGCATTTCCTCATTTTCTTGGGTAATTCTCTGAGATCCTAAACTCTATAAATTCATACTTGTTCTATAATAAGGGACCCATGTTTCCAGCCCAGAATGGTAGTATATACTTGGAATCCTAAAACCCAGGAGATGGAAGCAGGAGGATTAGTAGTTGAAGGCAAGCCTAGTCTACATTATGAGTTTGAGGTAACCTGGGCTACATGAGACTGTATTAAAACACACAGGCACATGTAAAACCAAAATCCCCTGTGATAGTTAGTGATGACTGTTAACTTGACAGATGTAGACCCACTGGGAGATGGGCTTCTGGGTATGTCTCAGGATTTTCTTGATTAGCTGATGTGCAAAGACCCATCTTAACTATGAGTGGGATACTGGACTGTATAAAACAAGGAAAGTGATTTGAGTGCTAGTGTTGTGCATTCATTGCCCTATACTTCCTGACTGTAGATGTCATGGCACAAGCTATGTCAAGTCCTGATGTTGCCCTAAATGTTCTGCTCTGATAGACTGTACCTTGAATTGTGAGCCAAGTTAACTCCCCCACCTTTGAGTTTTTAATCACAGACACAGGAAAAGAGGTTAAGGCACTCCCTTGGACCAAACGGATTTCTGAAATAGGACAAGAGACTAAAGAAGAAAGAAAATAATAGAACTTCCATCTTCTTTGTGCCAAATCTATTAGAGTTGAGCTGTGCTCTGCAATGATATATATTATTAAGGCTCTAACTGTCATTGTGACCTTATTTCAAAATGGAGTCCTTATAGATGTAGCCAAGGCAGGGTGAGGCCCTGTGAGAGATGACTAGGGCAGGGCTGAGCACACGGTGGGTGTGCTCTGAGCAGAGGCAGTTTATACAAGAGGAGACCCGTAAGGATCAAAGTAGAGACTGGAGTGACATAGGCACAAGCCTGGGGACAGGGGCCATTCTTAAGAGCAGCTAGGAGAAGGCGGGATGCGTCCTTTTGCTGACACTGCACTTCTCCATGCTGGCCTCCTGAGTGGGCTGCTTTGAGCCTCTGGGCATGCAGTGCTCAGGAAATGAGGACAGTTGCATCCCCGTTAACTGACACTTGAATCAGGGCTTTTAGAAAACATGACAGCATGCAGCAATTGTGAAGACTGACTTAAAGACCTTAAGGGAGTGTCAAAGCAAGATGCTTTGATAGGAAAAGAAACTAAAGAAGATGCCTTTGCTTTGTCACAGACCTGGATATCCCTTGGAGATGGGAGTCTCAGCCGAGGAGCTGCCGCCATCAGATTGGCCTGTGGCCATGTCTATAGACCATGTTCTTGATTTCTGATTGATGTGGGAGGGCTCAGCCCACTGCAGACAGTGCTACCCTTGGGCAGGTGAGCCTGGGATGTAAAGGCAAGATAGCTGTAGCAACAGTTTTTTTTTTTTTTTTTTTTAAAGAAACCATGAATTTGACAGAGTGCAAGGAAGGCATATGATGGTTTGAAGGGAGGAAAGGAAGAAATGATATAAGTATACTACTATCTCCAAAATAAAAGAAAACAAGAAAAAACAAATCAAATGTAAGACTTTTATCATCACTGTTGTGTGCATTGCGCATGTGTTTACATGTGGAATCTATACTCAGCTACCACCTGCTGAATATGTTTTTGTGTTAGTGGATACATGGTTTCAGGGCCAACAACTGTATTAGACAATTGATAAGGAGATGCTAACTGATCACTGGGAGATGCTAATTCTTCTTCCCTCAGCAGTAATTACTTGCCTGTAATTCTTATCTATACATGTGTGTAGTAATAATAAAGAAAAAGAGGCTATCAATGTGAAGGGAGACATTGAAGGAGAGTACATGGGAGGGAGGGGCTGGAGGAAGGAAAGGGAAGGGGAAAGTGATGTAATTCTACTTCAATTAAAACATAAAAGGCCCAACCCAAGACCTACCGCAGCAGACAGACAGTCCCTGACACTAATAATGATACTCTGCTATGCTATGCTTGCCAACAGGAGCCTAACTTGATTGTCCTCTGGGAGGCTCCAGCCAACAACATATTGAGACAGATTCTGGGACTTGCAGCCAAGCATGGGTCAGAGCTCTGGGGGTCCTGAAGAAGTGTTGGGGGAAAGACGGAAAGACCTGGAGGGGACAGGAACGTTACAAGAAGACAACAGAGACAACTAACCCAGTCCCATGGGGGCTTTCAGAGACGAAGACATCAACTAAGGAACATGCGTGACCTGGACCTGGGCCTCCTGCACATATGTAGCGGATGGGTGCCTTGGTCTTCATATGTATCACCTGGTGAGTATGTGGGGGGGTGTTTCTAACATGGACTCTATTGATGCTTTTGGATCACTTCCCCCTGACAGGGCTGCCTTGCCTGACCTCAGGGGATGAAGATATGCTCAGTCCTGATGTGACTTGATGTGCTGGGGAAGGTTGATACTGCAGAAGGGTGTTTCCCTTTTCTTGGGGAAAAGGGAGAAGGAGGGGGAGTGGGGAATTGGGAGGAGGGGAAGGAGGGAGCACCCTTGGGATGTAAAGTACATAAACTAAAAGAAAAGAAAAGTAGCTAGGCAAGCCCAGGGAAGCACACTGGTAAGTGGGGTTCCTCTGTGGTCTCTGCTTTTTTTTTTTTTTTTTCATACCTCCAGGCTCTTGCCTTATTACCTGTCCTGACTTCCTCCAGCAATAAACTATGACCTGAAAGTATAAGCTAAAATGAACTTTCCTACCCGCATTGCTTTTGATTATGGTGTTTTTCAGGGCAACAGAGAGCAAACTAGGATGGGAAGTACTGGAGAATTCTCTGGAGAAAGACCAGAGAGGAGGTCGCTTAAGGTGGCACTGTGGAGTTTCCAGCATTTGTCACCCTGTAACACACAGTGACACAGGCTCCACGACCCCTGCCCTCATGGCCCAGCTGGTCTCAGTGTCTGCCTCTGGCCTGTGATATATGATCCTGACCCCAGGCCACTGCTGACTTATCAGAACCAGACAGCGGCACTAATGAGATTCCCTCCAGAAAGAGGCTGTGATTTTGGCTGGAGGAGCTCAGGGAATTGGAGCCCTGGGGTTGAGTGAGAGCAGATCAGGATCCAGGGCACGGCACCCAGCTGCTAGTGGGCAATTCCAGCAGCTCTAATGATTTCACAGAAAGCAATTTCTTGGAATTCGGGTCTAAGAAATGCTAGAGATTCTTGTAATGGATGAGTACAGTCAAAGGGCAAACACAAGACCCAAGCTTTGCTTTGAACTCTGCTCTGGAGCGGGGTGTTGGGGGATGGATTTAGCTGCTTCCTGTGCCGACACCTTCACCTACTTACACAGTAGTTCTTGCTGCCAGACAGCTGTTGAACCGCCATTGTTGTCTTTTCCCAGCATGCTTTGCAGTCTCCTCTACATTCTCCTTTCACACTGACACCATGATGTTAGCATTCCATCCTTTCGTTGGCAGCCATGGGTTCTATCTAGCTGTACCATCAGGGTGGGAGAAGATTTCTGTCCTGACTGTATGGGTTCTTTTTCTGCTTCTGGACTTTCATTCCCTGCCAGTGTGGCTGGGTCATTGTGGGTAAATCATGAGTTCTGTGCTAATAGGAGTCCACAGTGCAGTTCAAGGTCAGGGGTTTGGGTGTAGGAGGCAATCAGGCACAGCAGCTTAATCAATGAGCTGTAATAATTCCTCTTGTAACTGGGAGAGGAGTGAGGCCTGGCTCCAGGCCTCAAAGTACTAATGCCCAAGCTCTTCCCTCTTCCTGCTCCATGTTTAGGAACGAATTTCTTCCTGTTGGGCTTGGGATGTCACCACAGCCATGCTCCAGGCAGCAACGAAGGAAAAGCAAACACCAGAGTCTGTCTCGTTAAGAAGACAGGTGGATTTCTGTGTGCCTATGTCCTCTGTAGACCTGTGAACAACTGGAAGGCACGGACCATGCTCATTTTCACACTGTGGACAGAGACAGTGAAGAGGACTGATAACACATGCAGCTCTGGAACCACATTAAATGGGAAGGGGTAGGTGAGCTTCAGTGCCCCGGAAATCCTCAAACCTGAGTTCAGAATCCCGGGGACGTTGGTTAGAAGCCAGGTTTCTGAACTCCTCCTCTGCTGGTTCATACACATTTGGGAAGCACTGTAGAAAATACGTGTGCGTGAGGCCAAGCGAGAGACTGACAGTGTGAGAGAGCTTGTGTGTGCTTGGGGACCTATGTGGACGTGTATTGCCTAGCCCTATATGTATGTGCATGTCCACGCCTAGGCACGAGTGCATGCGAGCTCATCTCGGGATTGTGTGTCAGTGCCTGTGCCTGTGCATGGGTGCACACGTTTGCTCACTTGGGAGCATGTTTGCAAGTCTGCACGTGGGTGAGGTGTATTGGTGTGTGCTTATGCATAGATGACTTCGAGTCTCTGTCCTTGGGCACAGATATGCATGATCATGTTGTGTGTGAGTGTGCACATGTCCGAACACGTGTGTACAAGAATGGGTGAGTGTATGTGGAGGGGCTTTGGTCCTGAGTGAATTATGAAGAGCCAAAAAGCTTATTATTCTCTCTGCAACCCACAAGAAAACTCATTCAGGGTCTCCTAGGGAATGAGGTATTTTTTTTTTCTTTCTCAGATTTATTTTGTAGTGCAGAAGAATTGGATGCCGAATTGTGACTGCTCTGCAGGAAGCACTGTGGGGCACAGCGTGGCTTTGGGAGGCTGCATGCTGGGAAGATCTCTCTGTGCCCACTCTTCATCTCAACAGGTTCTGAGGCCAGGGGTTAATCCACGTAGCTGGAAGCTGTCCTCCACCCCAATCAGCGAGGAGGCTGGCTAGGGGCATGGACCTCTTTGAGGCTCTGTTCTTTGTCTGCATGGTGGTTGCCACAGCACTTCTGCAGGAGCTGAGATGACCCAGTTTTGATGACTGAACATCCATTAATCTAGGCTGTTTATCTTCAGCCACACAGCCTGCTTGCCTTTGCCTTTTGTCTAGTGACTCAAGAGCAGCTGCTGTGGGTGTGCTGAGCTCTTGTTCCTGTAAGCTTAGCAAGACGGTCTCAGTCCAATGAGAGGGGTGTGCATTTATTGTTTTATTTCTGTTGTGGTTTGGAATTTGGCCACTTCCCTACTTGTGCTTCTTGGGCCCATAGTGCAATGTGTGTGTGTGTGTGTGTGTGTGTGTGTGTGTGTGTGTGTGTTTGTGCTGATCACATGCTTCAGCAGGCCATGCCTGGCTGAAGGCATCCCTGGGTCAGCTAGCCTTGTGTATTTCAGGAAATGCTGACGGAAGAGCCGTCCAGGGCCTGCTGAGGGATATGGTGTGCTGTGATGGTAGATGACAGATCGTAGCTGTGTCGCCAAGGTCTTGACTGATGGGATGGAGACAGATAAGCAGTTACTCATTTCACCCAGGCCTGGAAGAGGCCTTCTACCCATCTGATGGACACAAAGGTTTGCTCCCTGTCACTGTTAAGTTTGTACTGAATACAAAGGGGCTTTGCTTTGTTTGGGCAATGAAACATTTTCTTTCAGCATTTGTGTGTGTGTGTGTGTGTGTGTGTGTATGTGTGTGAATGTTGCATGTGTTTCATCACACATGAAGATATACATACATATAGGTACATGTACACATTGAGAGACCCAAGATTGCTGCTTGACACCGTCATTCCTTCACATCATTCATTCAGCTGAACCCAGAGCTTGCCAGCATGTCTAGTCTCCTAGTCAGCTTGCTCTAGAGATCCTGTGTCTCCCCGTTGCTAGGCTGAGGTTACAGGCCAGCCACCTCTTGTCACCTGACATAAATGGGTTCTAGGGAGCCAAACTTCTTTAGTCTTCATGCTTTCAGGGAAATGAAAGCCCTGTAATCACTGCTGTCCCCAGGCTGTGTCACACACACACACACACACACACACACACACACACACACACACCCCTATTCATCTTTAAAAAAATGTTTACTTTTGTAATTTTTAATTATGCTTAGGCCTGCATGTGGCTTTGTGCACGTGAGCACAGCCATCCCCAGAGGCAGAGGATTTGGACCCTGGAGGTGGATTTCCACACAGTCCTGGGTTACAATATGCATCCTGGGAATTAAACTTGGGTGCTCTTAACTGCTGAGCCATCTCTCCAGCTCCCCATCTATTTTTTTTGGTTAAAATCTTTAATCTGTAATAAATGTTGAACCATATGACAAGCTTGTAAGAAACTATGAAGATATTTGTTTTATTCTCAAGTTATAGGTTAATGCTTTAAATTCTTTTGGTTAAGTTGTGATTTTTGGGGGTGTGTATATGTATGTGCTTGTGTGGGCATGTGTTTGCACACAGCCAGAGGTCAAGGTCATTGGATGTGTTCCTCAGTCTCTCATCACCTTATTTTCCAAGACTGGTGGCCTAGCAGTGGCCACCAATTTAGGTTAGCATGCCACACTGTAAATTTCCCTAGAGCTGCCTCTCTTGGTGCTATGATGCCAAGGATTGCTCTGTATTTGGCATGTGACCTGCCTGCCATGACATCTGACTGTTGAACAACAGGGTTAAGGAGGCCTGCAGGTGCTTCAGCTGAAGTAGTGATTGTAGACAGCAGGCCACTTATGTTTGATCCAATATTCCTGATGCTGTGGCAGGGCCGAATACCTGTGCCTTCATAACCACCGATGAAACATGAGCTGTAACGGGACTGAACTGCTGGCTGATTTTTCCTATCTCTGATTCTATTAAAAACAAGCTTGGGCTTTCTCTCTCCCCTTCTTTCCTAAGATTCCCTGCACTCTGCCCAAAGTTTGGCTATGAGTCTCAGCCTCTGCTTTGATACCTTGATCAGAAGAGTCTTTCAGAGGCTGTCTGTGGTAGGCTCCTGCCCTGTTCCCTGTCTTCTCCTGCCTCTGATATCTGTCAGGTTTGTCCTTCTGAATGAGCCATAAAACCTGAGCCCCAGGGGCCCTGAAGAGAATGATACCCCAACCAAGGACAATGCATAGAGAGGACCTAAAACCCCAACTCAGATGTAGCCCATAGACTCAGTCTCCAAATGGGGTCCCTAGTAAGGGGAGCAGGGAGTTTCTCTGGCATGAACTCAGTGGCAAGCTCTCTGAGCACCATCCCCTTGGTGGGGGGGCGTGCAGCCTTGCCAGGCCACAGAGGAAGACAATGTAACCAGTCCTGATGAAACCTGATAGGCTAGGGTAAGATAGAAGGGGAGGAGGACCTCCCCTATCAGTGAACTAGGGAAGGGCATAGGGGAAGAAGAGAGAGGGAAGGTGGGATTGGGAGGAGATGAGGGAGGGGGCCACAGCCAGGATACAAATTGAATAAATTATAATAAATGATAATAATAAAAAATAATTTAAAAAAAACAAGCCTGAAAGTACTTCTTGTTCCCCAAATCCCTAGAACAGTGATATAGTTTATATAGGTATGAGAAATATGCTAAAAATGTTATATACATTTAAAGGCAGCCTACATATGCAGTAAACTGATATAGAATCTTTGCAAATATTTTATCAACAGTCACGTTTTTTTTTTCCTAATTACCCAACACAGAAGTCTATGCAGGTGTCAACTTTCCTATCATCATGACAAAAACAGAGCAGGAAGGACTTGTCCTGTTCTTTCAGAGGCTCTACTTATGCTCATTTGCTTCTGGGACAAAATGAAGCAGAATACTGGTGGGGAGGGTGAAAGGTGCCTGCCACACCATCAGGCATCTTGGATCAGACATAAATGGTCTATAGTCTAAAATCACTACTTCAAGCCCAAGCTACTAGAGGCAGATCTTCAGCCCTTACAGACTCTCATTCATCTAAAATACAGGCTATTAATACAAAACTTGAGCAGTGGTCAGGCCAGCCGGTCAGAAGCCGACTGTTGATGAAAAGGTGGTTATTCTTTCTAATTTCCCATGGGGAGTGTCTTAGTTAGGGTTTCTATTTCTGTGAAGAGACATCATGACCATGGCAACTCTTATAAAGGAAAGCATTTAATTGGGGCTGGCTTATAGTTCAGAGGTTTAGTCCATTACCATCATTGTGAGAAGCACGGCAGCATGCAGGCAGACACGGTGCTGGAGAAGGAGCTGAGAGTTCTACATCAGGATTGGCAGACAGGAGAGAGAGAGACTGGGCCTGACTTGAGCTTCTGAAACTCAAAGCCCATCCTCCAGTGACACACTTTCTCCAACAAGGCCACATCTACTCTAGCAAGGCCACACCTCCTAATACTGGCACTCCCTATGGAGTGGGGCCATTTTCATTCAAACTACCACAGAGAGGGCAGGCAACATCATCCAGGGAGGAGAGTAAGTGTTGGTAAGAAGGCAGTAAGGGGGAGGGAGCCATGGGTAACCTTGAGCCATTTCAGCATGTTTTTAGGCATAGGGACAGCCCTGTTATCTGGTTCTTGGATGATTACAGCATGTGCACGGTGGCCTGTTGTGTGAAGGCTAATAAAAGACATGCTTGGGGTATTAGCTGTCAATTGTCTGGTTCCAATTCATGTTCCAGCAAGCATCTTAGGAGCTGGGTTTAGTTCTGGCAGGGCCAGTCTCTCCGGGGTCAGTGAAGTCCCAGATCTGCAACGTTAGAAAACAGCACAGACATAAAACGACAGTGCAGTCTCCTCTGCCTTCAGACTCAGCCACCATTCATGAATCCTCCTCACACTGCAGTTCTTGTATCTCCTGCCATGAGCCTCAAAGAGCACTTTGCTGTTCAGAGTTCCTATGACTAGGGTAGGCCCAGCAGCATGATGTTCTTTCTGAGTCATTCAAAGTGGATTGTTTACTAACTTTAACTACCTGTGGCCACACGGTATCTCAGTAGAGCCACTGTCCTGGATCTTAGGGCTGGACATCCCGGTGGACCAGCCTAGAGTTCTCCCGTGCAAGTAAGACAGTGAAGTCATGTCTGTTTATTCTGACTGAATGGTTACAGGAGACAGAAGACCACAGGGAAAAAAAGATAATTACTCATAATTTTATCCCTATTAGTATTCTTTTTAGCTGTGGTTTTATCATCCATGCTATTTTCACAGCTAAGTAATGTGGTCATAGCTGTACATTCTTTTGAATTTCATAAAGACTCCCCATGACATTATCTCTGCAGTACTAATTTCCAGCAGCCGCATGGTGAGGTAGAACTGATCCTTTAATATTGGCAGTGTAAGAGATTTCAAAGCTCTGCTAAGATTTATGATTATTTCCTTATGAGATTTTGCTGGAAATGGCTACACACATTCAAAATGGTTTTATTATTTGTACCAACAAGAGCAGAATATCACCTGTCTTCTTTTTCCCAGAATTAGTCTTTTCCCTTCATTTTTCTTCCCTTTATTTCTTTTTTCCTTCTTCAGTACTCAGTCTTATGTAGTATAATATGAAGATGAAACATGACATTATTATTATTACTATTAACATTAATTTGTCAACTTTGATAAAGACTAGAGTTATCTGGGAAGGGAAACCTTGAAAAAATACCTCCATAAAATTATCTGTAGGCAAGTCTGTGGGGACATTTTCTTAAGGAGTGATTGGTAGGAGAGTCCTGCTCACTGTCGGTGGTGTCACCCTGTGCTGGGGATCCTGGGTGTTATAAGAAAGCAGAGCAAGAAAGCCACAGGGAGCAAGCCAGTAAGCAGAACCTCTCCAAGGCCTCTGCTTTAGCCCTGATCTCCAGGTTCCTGCTTGAGTTCCTACCCTGCCTTTCCTTCAAGACGGAATCTAAACTATATCTGAAATAATCCTTTTCCTTCCCAAGTTGGTTTTGGTCATGGTGTTTTATATCAACAACAGAATCCAAGCTAATTGAGGAAGAATTCCAGCCTTTCCCCTTCTTCTCCTGTAAGGAAGGAACAATTTTTCTAAATATTGTCCTGGTTCGTTTCTGTTACTGTGACAAACACTCTGACAAGAATCATCACAGATGAGGGAGGGGTTAATTTGCTTTACAATTCCAGGCCACGTTACTTTATGTCATGGCAGGAACTCGAGTTCACAGTCAAGAACAGAGAAAGAATACACATGCTTGCTTGTTAGCTGCTAGTCTTCTCTGCTCTTATACTGTTCAGCATTCCTTGAATAGGGAATGGTACCCCCCACAGTGGTTGGCTCTTTCATTCTATCTCAGTGAAGGCAATTCCTCACAGACAGAACCACAGGCCAAGCTGATCCAGGAATTTCCTTATTTAAGCTCTCTTCCCAGGTTGTTCTAGGCTGTGGCTATTTGACATTTAAAACTAACTGCCACAGCCATCTATATGAATACAAGTTGCAATGAAGCCAACCAGAAAACCCATCTGATTGCTTATCAAAACATTGGCATTTTGATGGAAGTACATTGAATAATGTTTTTACCTAAAATTCCACTCATTGTTCTAAACCCTTTACTTGGATCACAGCGTTCCCTACTAATCTCTGCAACAAACAGGTGGTGTTGCTTGTTTCTCTAATACTGAAGGCATTACTTAGACTAAAATCTATCATTAAAGCCAGTTTGACTGTTGGAATGAACATGATAGTACATGACAGATCTGAAAGCCCACTCACAGAAGGGAGCGATCAGTGGCCTGTCGTACATCTCTGATTCCTGGTGAGCCTTTTCCTAGCAGCCATTTCTCAGCTCTATTTACTCTTCATTAGCCTTCATGATCGTGGGTATGGTAGTGTGATCTCACCAAGCTCTGTAATCAGTGTGCATACTTGGGTTCAATCACTATCTCCCTTTGTTCCCCATTGGTTTGTTGTTTTCCAGATGCACTGTGGAAGGATCAGGAATCGTGCCTGAGTAGATTACAGGATAAGAAAATTTCTGTTGGCCCCACCCTGGAAGCACTCAGTTATGGGCAGAATCTTGTCTTCAAGGCAGAGGCTTAGCCCACATGAACAGATTGTGATGTTTGCTGTCAGCTGTGTTGGAGACTGGGATGTCGTTGGTAGGATCCTGGAGTCAGCAGTGACTAATTGGCAGACTTCATGTAATGATGCATGTAGTAAGCTAATACATATGTTCTTTGATCACAGCAGGTGGATCCTGAAAACAGGATTCTCATTGCTGCTGGAGTTATGGTGATTTGGTACTTAAATTGGCTTTAATGCCTGGACAGGTGACTTGATATTTATGTATGGCAAATAACCAATGGGAAACAACAGTTTTATCAGTTACTAAAATTTTATTAATCTTTGTATTCCCTGGAGAATATGTGGGGAGGTGAGAACTGGAGATGAAAGTATAAAGGTTGAGATAACTCCTCTCCATGTGGCTCAGCCGAAAAATCTGTAGAGAAAGCTATTAGGAAATGTTTTCACTGCACAGAATGTATCTGTGCCAAGCCTATGTTATACTGGTGCCACCGTGCACCGCTAGACATGGAGCTGTGGTCCAAGCATGAGACATTAGTGATAACAGCTAGCAGTTTCAGTAACTGATTCATTAATACATCAGCACTTCAGTTATCAACTGTGTTTGTGTGTCTGTTCCAGGAGCTTCCATGCTTCATTACTGACAGTTGTCTCAGGGAGAAGCAATGCTTTGAATGTACCCACTTTGCCCAAATGGCAGTGATTTTTAAAACAATTTCTAATAGTCGTTTGGCCTCATTAATATTTTAGAATCATTGGCAGTTCTCTTTAAGGTCCAAACCATTATTTATGCTAAAACTGATCACAGTTCTAACACAAAGGGACAAAGGAACCATCAACTTCATTGGATCACTTTAAACTATGCTACAGTGAATTAATTTGGCTTGAAGTTTTAGGACACATTAATGAAAATCTCTTCATGTCTTGCCTGAATAGGAGTTAGTTGGGACTGAAGCAGCTGGAGACCTAGGTTTTATTTCTAGGACGCCTTTGGGGTTGGGATGGTGCAGTCCAGTGAGATCTAGAAGCACACATGCTTACTTCTCCTCACCTGCCTTCCTTTCTGCTCACCTCATCCTGAGAATACACCTTTCTCTACCCAGCCGCCTCTTCCAGCTGATACAGAATGGAGGGATCACATGTTCTGTGCAGGTGGAATACCAAGTCAAACAAGGAGGGGCTTCCTAAGGACAGGCCTATATTACTCCATAATTTACCTGAGAAAAGCTGCTCCCCTGTCCTCTGTGGACAGAGTAGGGGGTGGGAAACCTCAGAGGGATTTTCCCAGGTACTCCTCTGTTTGCAAAGACAAATTCTAGGTCTGAGAGCAGGGCTCTGTGATGGCTTTGGAGGGCATTTAGGAGCTATCTGTCGCTGGTGTACTTTAGAGAGCAGTTTGGACACCTTTTGTTCACATACAAACTTTCCCCGCTTATGACTTAGTTCATCCAGTCTGTGGCTACAATTTTCTCTTTTCTCTCTTCCAGCTATATTTTATTCCTTACTGGGCCCATGAATACATGATAGAATGCAATAGGATTTTCTGTGACAACCTGGTGCTTTAAAATGTTTCCCGTATCAATGGGTTACAATAATGGAACCTATTAAAAACAGAGCTGAGAAGGGGCAGGAGAGGAAGCAGGTTTCCTCACTTCAGTAGCTCCCCTCTGGCTCTAGGGTCAGAACTGGGTCTGAATTGTCACTGTAGATACATGAGTTGGACAAGGTGATTCTTGAGTCATGACTGTAAAAGCAACAGAACTTGTCACATGGTGTCACAGGGAAGGAAATACAATTCCATACAAAAGGAGCCCTCAGGGCTGAGACAGTGGCACATTCTGAGTATCGAGGTCTATGCAGTTCATGAAGGAGAAGAGCCAGAAGTTGGCCATCACATGGGCCGGTGTGTTTATTTATGTATACATCTTTGTGTAAATGAGAGGAATTTGAGGCTGTTTGTCACTTCAAGCAAAAGGTTCCAGGAATAAAGGAGATGTGGAAGCTATAAAGAGAGAAAGATCTAGACTGGAGTGAAGATGTTAGTTGGTGGGATAACAAACTGAGAAATGTTCTGTATAAAATAGGGAGGGAATCACATTAGCAACTGAGAGATAAGGGGTAACAATGTGGGGTGCAAGGAGAGCGGCAGGAGGAGCGCTGTCCTGCAGATGAGGAAACATGACAGACTTGGGGACCCACTTTGCACACCCAAAGGTAAAGTGCTGCCTTTACCCACCAGCACTCACGTACCTGGTGAGCATGGGGTGTCTAGATGCTACTGAGAAGAGGGTGACATGCTGGATCAGAGCAGTCATGATAAACAGGCCTCTGGTCCAGACTGGAAAAGGATCTTGAGTCTAACATGGTTCATTCAGGGTCACAGGCAGTCAGCAGGAGCTGCTACAGATGGCCATTTTGGACAGCTACCCCACCTGAATGACTCGTCAGTCAGTGTGGAGCAGCCTCCATGATGCATTTCTCCTCATCTTTTAACATCTTCCGACTCATCCTCTTTCAGATCTCACGGCATCACTTTGGGGACTTGATATAAGTTTGAAAAATTACAGAAATTAAGGACTGCAAGATGGGGACAACAGTACAAGCGTGGAGCTCACAAACTTTCCCTGCCCTCTTGTCCCTTCTCCATTTGCATATACTTCCCTTTCTACCTTTTTGCTTCTACCATGGATTCAAAACCCATTTCATTGTGCCTCTCCAAGCCTTTATTATAATTTTTAGCATTGACTTATCTTTTCTTGATTAAAATATACAGTAAATATAGATATAGTGAGAGCGAGTCAGAGAAGACTGAGCTACGGAAGGCCAGGTCAGGGAAGTTCTGTCTCCTGGACAGCTGCCCAGGAGGAGCCTCCAAACGTGGATCATGAATGTTCCACTGTGCTACAGTCACTTAATTCACACACACCCAGGCTCCGACACAGGATGACTGTGAACAAGGAGGTGACCTGCAGCGTCAGACTTGCCTCCAAGCCTAGAAAAGGTGTGCACCTTAGCATTCACTTGAAGACTTTTATGAAGTGGCAGCCTTGACCTGAGTTACTCCATTTTCAGTCTAAGTACAAAGAGAAAATGATGCTGCACCTTGTCTTTGTGAGTGAAGAGCCACCATCTGGCACCAGAGCAGGCACTACAGACTGATACTCTATTTGTACCAATAAATAGCGACACCTGAAAATAGATTAAATCCTATCAGAAACACCAGGCAAATGGGCTAATCAGTCTCACCAGATGTGGACCCCAGACCTGGGATGGCAGAAGAAAGATTTCTTCAAACAAGAGCATGGCAGAGCCTCATCCAGGAAGATTTCCAGAAGAGATTCCTGCCTTTGTCTCCAAGCTCCAGTTCAAATGCAGTTTCTCCTGTCTGTGACACCCAGCTGACTTCAGCCTACCCACTACGCAGCCTGTCACATGGACCTGCATCCTACGGATCTGCGATTCCCAGCCTTCTACCTAACCCCCACAAGGCCTGTGTCAGCTCGGTGACTCTGACCTTTGCACCTTCTTTAACCATTTCTCAGTCATTTGGTAATGGTACAAAGTGCAATGTATGACCTGAGAGTTAGATTGGAACAAAAGAAATTTTGATTGCCAATTGAGCATGCTATTGACAAAGGTCAGAATGAATTGGCAGATTGCAGTCAGTGGAATTGCCATAACTTGTGAATTCATTGCTTAACAAATTCTACTGCTGAAACATGTCCATCTATATTTCTTTCTGAAAATTATTTTATTATTGTGTGTGAGTGTGCATATGTGTATAGTGTTTATGTGTGTGTGTGTGTATGTATGCCACAGTTTGTGGAAGATAGAAGGCAACTTAGTGGAATCAGTTTTCTCCTTCTGTGTTTATATGAGTTTAGGGGGATTGAAATCAATTCAGTTGGCTTGTGTGACAAATGTTTTTACCCAATGGCCATCTTGCTGGCCCTGCCCATTTATATCTTTGACATAAGTTCACCATAAAATCCAATAGCAAAGTGTGTCTGGGACAGACACTTGGGTAGAATGTGTCTGGTTTACTTCCGGGGCCTTTCTTCTTGGAGGCCCTGGCCACCTGCCCACCTGGCTGGGATTTTCTCATCAGCTCCATGCAAGTTGATGCTGGAAGCCACGAACAGCATTTATTTAATACTAGCTAAGGGCATCTTGTAGGCCACGCTCTAGGGTGGGCTTGCCTGTGAGGATCTGCACAGACACCATTCACCATGCTGCTTCCAGGCCTTCTGCCACTGGTCAGAGACAGTATAGAAAACCTTGAAAGATGAGCAGGGCACGCCTCCTGTCTTCTTCACTTCTTTCCTTTCAAACACTAGAAACGATGCAGCAGAAAGTGGAATGAAGTTGCATAGATACTTTGGTCATCTTTTATGACCAGGACATGATAGAAGAAAGAAATAAAAAAAATCTTAGTACTTTTTTTTTTTTTTTATTGTGTTTACTTGATAGCTAAGAGTGGTGGCTCACACCCATAGTCCCTGCACTTAAGAGGCCAATTATTCTGGGCTACTTAGTCAGATACAGGAACAGCCCTGTAGCATCCTCCTCACTCCCAAAGGGACCAGGACATGGCTCAGTAGGTTAGTGCTTGCTGTGCATGAGGATCTGTGTAAAAATTAGTCACGCAGACACATGACAAATGCCTATAATCCCAGTGCTTGGGTTACAGGGACAGGGTGAAACATGGGCTAGCTGGCCAGCCAGGTTAACCAACCAGTGAACTCTAGCTTCAGGGGAAAATGCCCTGTTAAAAGATAAGGTAGGGGAAGGACAAGATGGCGGCGCCAGGAGAACACTGCATCTGAGGAGTAGGACAACATTTTCCATACAGCGACCAAGAGACTGAACTCTGGGCCCTAAAACAACAGCGATCGTGTTTCCCAGGTGAGAGGAAACCCCCACGGCGTGAAAATCAGTTGGGTCCATGCTCGGGTCACCCAGCCAGAACCCGGAAAAGATCCCGGGTCCCGCAGGCACTAGGTCGCCAGGCCAGAGCCACACATCTGCATGTCCTGATCACCTTCCCAGGCTGATCAGTGGGCACAAAAAACACCAGACTGGGAGTCCCTGTCACGAGAGAACTCCACAGGGAAGGAAGGAAACGGTACTGACTTGGGTCACCCAGTCTTTCCCTGGAAAAAGTCTCATAGACCGACAGGTATGAGCTGCCATCACTGAACTGGACTCCAGCCACAGGCACAGACAGCTGCTGCATGCTAGCTCTCCAGCTGTGTGCTCCAGGGCAACAGAGACTGGGACTCACTGTTGGGAGAAATCCTCACATCCTCACAGGGAACGAAGCAAAGGTGTTGAGTTAGGCCACCCAGTATATCCCTGGAATAGGTCCCACAGACCGGCCCAACCCAGGGACCTGCTGTGCACCAGATAGTCTGCTGATACCAGGAGAGGGGTACCCACCCACCACAGATTACTGCTTGGGTACTGGGACATAGAGCCCCAACCTCAGACCTACAAAAGCCCAGAATCCCCAAGATCAACCCTCAGATACTGCTCCAAGGGGCAACCAGTTATCCCTTACAAAACTGACCAAACCACGAGACACACAGGTTACAGCAGCAGATCACTAAATCTACAGCAAGAAACCCAGAAGCAGGGCAGCTGTCTTCAGAACTTCCCCGGGCAAGAGGAGAACCCTCTCAACTAACAAGGACCAGAGATATCTCTCAGGTCTCTATCCCTGAGGTGAGCAGCAGCAACTCCTGAAAAACACCAGCCATCCAGTGGCTATACCCAAAAAGCTAAGAAGGCTTCCTTCAGGAAAAATCATCTTCCTGCCAAGGGGATTCTCTCCACCCCAAGATCCCAAGGAACCACCAGAAACTAACCCCTAACACCTAAGATAGCCTAATGGGTAGAGGCCAGTTTAAAGCTCAACCAACAATAGACAGAGCAATATGGCATCTCCAGAACCCAGTTACCGAAGGGGAAGTAGCCCTGGACACCCCAGCATAACTGAAATCCAAGAAGATGACCTAACAACTATGCTCATGAAGAGGATAACGGAGGAAACAAATAAAATATGTAAAGACCTAGAGGAAGATAAACTCAAACAGATTATGGCCATCCGTAAAGAAATAGAGGAAGTTGCAGCCAAACAGTTTGTGGCCTTTAGAGAGGAAATGCTTAAATCACTGAATGAAATAAAAAAAAAACAAACAGAGGATTGTTCAAACAAACAGCTGAAAGAACTGATAGAAAAACAGGAAAATACAGTCAGACAGGTGAAGGAAATCAACAAATCTGCCCAAGAGCTGAAGATAGAATTGGAAAAATTAAAGAAAACACAAATGGAGGAAATTGTGGAGAGAAAGAACTTAGGGAAGAAAACAGGAAGTACAGAGGTTAGCATAACCAATAGACTACAAGAGATGGAAGAAAGAATCTCAGGTGTGGAAGATACAATGGAAGAAATAGATGTATCTGTCAAAGAAAATGTTAAATCTAAAAAATTCCTGACACAGACCATCCAAGAAATTCAAAACAACATAAAAAAAAGACGAAACCTAAGAATAATAGGAATAGAGGAAAAAGAAGATTCCCTGCTCCAAGGCCCAGAAAATATTTTCAACAAAATCATTGAAGAAAATTTCCCCAACTTAAAGGAGAGGCCAATAAGAATATAAGAGGCCTACAGAACACCCAATAAATTAGACCAGAAAAGAAAATCCTCCTACCACATAATAATCAAAACAGTAAGTATACAGAACGAAGAAAAAATTTTAAAAGCTGCAAGGGAAAAAGTCCAAGTAACATATAATGGCAAACCCATTAGAATCACACCTGACTTTTCAACAGAGACTATGAAAGCCAGAAGAGCCTGGACAGATATCATGCAGACCCTAAGAGAACACATATGTCAGCCCAGGCCACTATACCCTGCAAAACTCTCAGTCCTCATAGATGGAGAAAACAAGATATTCAATGACAAAAACAAATTTCAGCAATACCTACACACAAATCCAGAGTTACAGAAGACACTGGAAGGGAAAATACAACCCAAGAAAACTAGCTACTTTCAAGAAAACACAGGAAATAATTAACCTCACTGCAGTAAAAAAAAAAAAAAAAAAAAAAAAAATCAACCAAGCACACAACCTTATGACTGCAGCCAACATCAAAATCAAAGAATTTAACAGCCACTGGTCATTAATCTCTCTCAACATCAATGGACTCAACTCTCCAGTAAAAAGACACAGATTAACAGAATGGATACATAAACAAAACCCAGCAATCTGTTGCATACAAGAAACACACCTAAGTCACAAAGATAGACATTACCTGAGGGTAAAGTGTTGGAAGACAGCTTTCCAAGCAAATGGACCCAAGAAGCAAGCAGGAGTAGCCATTCTAATATCTGATAAAATAGACTTTCATCCAAAATTAATAAAAAGAGATGGGGAAGGACACTTCATAATCATCAAGAGAAAATTCCACCAGGAAGACATCACAATCCTGAACATCTATGCCCCAAATACAAGGGCACCTACATTTGTAAAAGAAACATTGATAAAACTTAAACCACATATAGATCCCCACACATTAATAGTGGGAGACTTCAATACCCCACTCTTAACAAAGGACAGGTCAATGAAGCAGAAATTAAACAAAGAAACAATGTCTCTGTCAGAGGTCATGAATCAAATGGACCTAACAGACATTTACAGAACCCAAACACAAAAGAATTTACCTTCTTCTCAGTATCTCATGGAACCTTCTCCAAAAGAGACCACATAGTTGGTCCCCAAGTGAGCCTCAACAGATACAAGAAGATTGAAATAATCCCTTGTATCTTGTCTGATCACCATGGAATAAAGCTGGACCTCAACAACAACAGAAATAGCAAAAAGCCTACACACACATGAAAACTGAACAACTTGCTACTAAATGACAACTGGGTCAGGGAAGAAATAAAGAAAGAAATTAAAGTCTTCGTAGAACTCAATGAAAATGAAGACACAACATACCCAAACTTGTGGGACACAATGAAGGTAGTGATAAGAGGAAAGTTCATAGCACTAAGTGCTTTCAAGAAGAAATTCAAGACAGTGCATTCAAGCAACTTAATGCTCACTTAAAAACACTAGAAAAAGAAGCAGACACACTAAAGAGGAATAGACGGCTGGAAATAATCAAACTCAGGGCTGAAATTAATCAATTAGAAACAAATAAAACAATTCAAAGACTCAATGAAACCAAGAGCTGGTTCTTTGAGAAAAATCAACAAGATCGACAAACCCTTAGCCAAGCTAACTAAAAGGCAGAGAGACACCATCCAAATCAACAAAATCAGAAATGAAAAGGGGACATAACTACAGACACTGAGGAAATCCAAACAATCATTTGGACTTACTTCAAAAGTCTATATGTATGCAACAAAATTTGAAAATCTAAATGAAATGGACAATTTTCTTGATCGATTTGACTTACCAAAGCTTAATCAGGACCAGGTAAATCAATTAAATAGTCCTATATCCCCTAAGGAAATAGAAGCAGTCATCGAAAGTCTCCCATCCAAAAAGCCCAGATGGTTTCAGCGCAGAATTCTACCAGACCCTCAAAGAAGAGCTAACTCCAATTCTCTTCAAACTATTCCACAGAATAGAAACAGAAGGAATATCACCAAATTCATTCTATGAAGCCACAGTCACCTTGGTACCTAAACCTCACAAAGACTCAACAAAGAAAGAGAATTTCAGGCCAATCTCTCTTATGAACATTGATGCAAAAGTACTCAACAAAATACTTGCAAACCAAATACAATAACACATCAAAGATATCATCCCCTATGACCAAGTAGGCTTCATCCCAGGCATGCAGGGGTGGTTCAATATATGGAAATCCATCAATGTGATCCACCATATTAACAAACTGAAAGAAAAAACCCACATGATAATCTCCCTAGATGCTGAAAAAGCATTTGACAAAATCCAACATCTATTCATGTTTAAAGTATTGGAGCGATCATGGATACCAGGCACATAAGTAAATATAGTAAAGGGTATATACAGCAAACCTATAGCCAACATCAAACTGAATGGAGAGAAACTTAAAGCAATCCCATTGAAATCAGGGACAAGACAATGCTGCCCACTCTCTCCATATCTCTTCAACATAGTGCTGGAAGTCCTTGCTAGAGCAATAAGATAGTTGAAGGAGATCAAGGGGATACAAATTGGAAAGGAAGAAGTCAAATTATCACTATTTGCAGTTGATATGATAGTATACATGAGTGACCCAAAAAACTCTACCAGGGAACTCCTACAGCTGATAAACACCTTAAGCAAAGTGGTCAGATACAAAATTAACTAAAAAAAAAAAAATCAGTAGCACTCATGTATACAAAAGCCAAAAGGGCTGAGAAAAAAATTAGGGAAACAATACCCTTCACAATAGCCACAAATGACATAAAGTACCTTGGTGTAACCGTAACCAAGCAAGTCAAAGACTTGTATGAAAAAATGTCAAGTCTCTGAAGAATGAAATAGAAGAAGATATGAGAAGATGGAAAGATCTCCCATGCTCATGGCTTGGCAGGATTAACATAGTAAAAATGGCAATTTTACCAAAAGCAATCTACAGATTCAATGCAATTCTCATCAAATTACCAACATAATTTTTTACAGACCTGGAAAGAAAAATTCTCAACTTCATATGGAATAAGAAGAAACCCAGAATTGCTAAAACAATCCTCTACAATTAAAGATCTTCTGGAGGTATCTCCATCCCTGATCTCAAGCTGTACTATAGAGCAACAGTTATAAAAACTTCATGGTATTGGCATAGAAACAGAATGGTCTATCAATGGAACCAAACAGAAGACCCAGAAATAAACCCATACACTTGTGGACACCTGATCTTTGACAAAGATGTCAAAACCATACAGTGGAAAAAAGATAGCATCTTCAACAAATTGTGCTGGTCTAACTAGATGTCTACATGTAGAAAAATGAAAATAGATCCCTACTTATCAACTTGCACAAAACTAAAGTCCAAGTGGATCAAAACCTCAACATAAAACAAGACACTTAAATCGGTTAGAAAAAAAAAGTGGGGAATACCCTTGAATTCATTGGAACAGGAGACAACTTCCTGAACAGAACACCAACAGCACAGGCTCAAAGAGCAACAATCAATAAATGGGACCTCATGAAACTGAAAAGCTTCTGTAAAGCAAAGGACACCATCATCAAAACAAAATGACAGCCTACAGATTGTTAAAGAATCTTTACCAACCCTTTATCTGACAGAAGGCTAATATCCAGTGTATACAAAGAACTAAAGAAGCTGAAAAGCAGCAAACCAAGTAATCCAATTAAAAAATGGCGAACAGAGCTAAACAGAGACCTCTCTGTAGAGGAATATCAAATGGCAGAGAAACACTTAAAGAAATGCTCAATGTCATTAGCCATTAGGTAAATGCAAATCAAAACAACCCTGAGATTTCACCTTACACCCATCAGAATGGCCAAGATGAAAAACTCAAGTGACAACACATGCTGGAGAGGTTGTGAAGAAAGGGGAACCCTTCTCCACTGCTGGTGGGAATGTAAACTTGTACAACCACTCTGGAAATCAATCTGGCGCTTTCTCAGACAACTAGGAATAGGGCTTCCTCAAGATCCAGTCATACCACTCCTAAGCATATATCCAAAAGTGGCTCAAGTACACAATAAGGACATTTGCTCAACTATGTTTGCAGCAGCTTTATTTGTAATAGCCCGAAGCTGGTAATGGCCCAGATGCCCAAATGGGGGGACATAAAGTGAATAAAGTTTAATTAATAAAAATAAATGAATAAAAAAATAAAAATAAAAAATAAGGTAGAATCTGACCACTCATAATGGAGGCAGGAGCATTGGGCATGCTCATGCCCCTTTATATTCTTCTTTGTGTGTCTTTTCTGACCTGGTGCATTAGACTGGGCTTGGAGTTTAGAGAATGGAGTCACTATTTACCCAACAATAAAATTTAGGGCAATTTAATAGGATCAATTCTTGCTGCTACTGTTTCTTCATTTATTTCTTTTCCAAAAATAAAATATCATGTATGGCTGGCCTTGTAGCCATCTGTTTGGGGCCAGTTTGTCTGCAGAAGGGCTAATTAAGGGAAGAAGAATCTGTCATCTTAAGGAATGCTGACAGCTCCTATGGCTCTCAGGGGAGAAGAGTCTTGTTGAAAAATAGTCTTGTTTTGTTGTTTGTATTGCTGTTTCCTTGATGTCTAATTCATACTCGTTCTGATATGCAACCAGCATAGATGATTATTTTCAAGCACTGTGTACCTCCTTAGCGGATCAGATTTTCAGTTATTATAAATGTTCTCTTACTGCTGTGGCTCAGTTTTCTTTCTTGGTATATTTAAATGAATTAATTAATTGGTTAATTAATTTGTGTGTGTGTGTGTGTGTGTATGTGCACATTTGTGTGTTTGAACATGTGTGCTACAGGTTGTGTGTAGGTCAGAAGACCATTTTGAGGGTTGGAGCATGTGGGTTATACAAATTGAAGTCTGGTTGTTCAGCTCTGTCCACTGAGCCATCCTGCTGGCTCTATTGTGACCTACGTTATTTATTTATTTATTTATTTATTTATTTATTTATTTATTTATTTATTTATTTATTTATTTATATTTATTTATTTATCTATTTAGTTATTTATACTGGTCGCTATATTTACATATATGATTACATTTAACATACAATTTATCCTTAAAACCATGTTTAAGTTTGCGTGTCACTTAAAAGCATTCACAGTTTTGTACAACCATCACTATCACCTGTTAGCAACACATTTTTATCACTCAGCTCTCAAACTCTGTTGCTGTTAGGAAGACATCAGGCAACCGCGCACCAGGGGTCTCTGGGTGTTCATCCCCTGGAGAGGCAGAGCCCCTGTGATCCTTGAGGGCTGTAGGGACAGGTTAGAAGGGCAAACTTTCCTTAGGATTTTCATCTCATTTGCAAGGATGTTGGGATGGGCACCAGGATTGAACAAATTTTCTACAATGTAAGTGCTGTATTTTCACAGAACACAGTGTGCTTCTCTGGTTGTTTCTGGGGGAATAATCAAGTCAGATTTCTAATGAATACTTCATTTTCCCATTTCGTGGTCTCCCTGTCTTTACAGCCACCAAACATTTAAGAAAACATGGTTTAGCATGCTGGTTTTGGAGAACAGTAGTAGAAGACATGGGCAGGCATGAGAGTTTTTGTCCCAGTTTTTCTGAATTCCTCTTCAGATGGGGAGCTCTAGTCAGCAACTCATGTATGTTTGGGGTGACAATGAAGCTGTCAAGAGGCCCTGTTTTTAAGGGCAGTTGTTTCCTTTTGACTCAAATGTAGTTAAATTTTAATCTCATTGGTTCCCTGTGAAGCTTCTAATAAAGGCTGTCAGAGACCAGCTGCTTCATATTTCATCAGTAAAAAACCTATTAGATGTGCACATCTCCTCATTCAGCCTACAGAGTTTGAAACAAACAAACTCTGTAGAGTCTGAAAAAAAAAATCTCAGTGGCTTAAAAATAGTTAACTTTCCTTGTTCCATTAAATTCATTTAACAGGATGTCAATTAATATCTGCCTATAGCTTATACTCTACCAAGTTAAGTTCATCTGATCACTGTGAGAGTGGAACTGTTACCTTACTAGAAATGTTTTCTTCCCAGAAATGATTGTGCATTTAGTGATGTATCAGTATTTATTAAGTATATGAACTTAACACAATATTGAAATTATTATTAGAATAAATTTTGTAATACAAAAGCTAAGATTTTTTTCTTGTTCTTAGAGAATGTATTCTGGGGCATAGTCATCAATACTGGGTGATATGTATATGATAATCTTTGGAAGAAATTAATCAAGGTTTGCATAAGTCTACAGAAAGCAATGTTGTTGAGCAACTGTTGAATTCTGAATTTGCCCAATATGTGAAGCTTCATATGGACTTTAGAATGATAAACTATAAAGAGAAGAAGGTATGTGAGATCATTGGTAATTCAAGTTGGCTCTTGCTGTGGGAGTCCGCCTCATTAATGGCTTTGTTTTCAGTGGTCTCAGTTATCCACAGTCAATGAGAAGCAAGGTGAGTACCATGAATTAAGATATTTGGAGGGAAGAAGGAGAAAGAGAAGAGAATAGTCATACAGTTACTGTGCCTAATTTAGAAGTTGACATTTATCACAGATAAGTAATTGCACTAAGAAAACATATATGAGGGTTGGTTCTTTTTCTGTTGTGATGGACTACTTCCCTCAAACTGTCACCCCCAACAAACCCTTCTTTCTAAAGTTACACTGTCCGGTACTTTGTTGTCATGACAAGATCAATAACCAATACAAAGAGGTACTAGTGTGTGTGTTTCTTAACTTTCTGCTCCCTATCACCAGGGAGGATTAACATGGAATATGGACTTATGTAAACACATTTTGGGTTCAGGAGTGTAGAGATAATCCTGAAAACACAGGGAGAAAGAGAAAGAACAAAGAGGAACACAGTTCTAGAGACCTGACATACCTGGATGGGACCACAGAAAGGTCAGGACAGGCTGGCTCTGACACTGTAGATGGTTCCTAGTGTGATGTCAGCCTCTATGATGCTCAGCTTAAGCACATCCTCTTTCATAGGACTCCCTGCACTCTGTCCAAAGTTTGGTTAAGAGTTTCAGCATCTGCTTTGATACCCTGCAGGGTGGAGACTTACAGAGGCCCTCTGTGGTAGGCTCCTGTCATGTTCCATGTTTTCTCCATCTTCCAATGTCCATCCCATTTGCCTTTGTGAGTGAGGACTGATTATCTTACCCAGGGTACTTCTTTTTTAACTTCTTTAGGTCTAGAGATTTTAGTATGTTTATCCTATCTTATATGTCTAGTATCCACTTATAAGTGAGTATATACTTTGTGTGTCTTTCTGCTTCTGGGATACCTCACTCAGGATGATCTTTTCTAGTTCCCACCATTTGTCTGCAAATTTCATGATTCCCTTGTTTTTAACTGCTGAGTAGTATTAATGTTTGGGCCCAGGGGTCTTTTCTGAGACTCATACTACAACCAAGGACCATTTATGGAGATAACCTAGAACCCCTGCTCAGATGTATTGCATGGCAGCTCAGTGCCCAAGAGGGTTCCCTAGTAAGGGGAACAGGCACTGCCTTTGACATGAACTCAGTGGTGGGCTCTCTGACTCCCTCCCCCCAAGGGGGGGAGCATCCTTGCCAGGCCACAGAGGAGGATAATGCAGCCAGTCCTGATGAGACTTGATAAGCTAGGGTCAGATGGAAGGGGAAGAGGATCTTCCTTATCAGTGGATTTGGAGAGGGGAATGGGAGTAGGTGAGGGGGGGGTGGGATTGGAAGAGAATGAGAGAGGGGGCTAGAGCTGGGATACAAAGTGAATAAACTGTAATTAATATCAAAGAATAAAAATTTAATTAAAAAGATGTATTTATTCTAATTTTGATAACCCACCAATAACTATTTGTGCTGTCCGTGTAATCCTGGTTGTAGTCATCAGCTGTGGTGGAGTGACCAGGAGGCAGGCTTCTAAGGGAGACCGAGTCTACTCCCTGAGAAGCTATTTATTTTCTGTACATGCTCAGTTAGGGGTGGGAACTTCCAGACCCCTTTACACTCATGCTGGAGTGTTTGATGGCTTGATCTGTGCAGACAATCATGGCTGCTGTGAGGTCCTGAGTGTACTGAGGAGTCCTATCGTGTCCAGAAGGCACTGCCTCCCTCTGGTCCTCCCTGACCTCTGGCTCTTACAATCTTCTCAGCACTTCTTTCACAAGAGTCCTTAAACCTTGAGGGAGGGCTGTGCTGTAGATGTCTCATTTGTGGTTGAGCACTTCATTGAACCATATGTTCTATACTTTGATTAGTTTCAAGTTTCTGCATCAACTGACATTCACTGCACAAAGAAACTTCTCCAATGAGATCCCAGAGCCTCACACTCTATATTTAGAGAGATACAGATTCAGAGGGTGGTTTGATGCTATGTCTATTTAGCAGGATAGTAATAATAGGTTCACCCTGCAGGCAGTTGTAATCTCCACCCATTGGTTTTTTGCTGTGTTTATAGTACCAGACATGAGTTTCCTCCTGTTGGGTGGACTTTAAATTCAGTCAGGAAGCACTTGGTTAGCTTCATAACATTCATGCCACTGTTTTACCCATGGGCAGATTTTGTCACACAAGTCATTTATAATAGTTCAAAGGTTTCACAACTGGGCAAGACTGTTGATGACTTCCTCCCTAGAAGCCAGCAGGGAGGAAGCTTCCTAGTCATTACTGATTTCTCCATGTCCTGTGACCAATGTGTAGGATGTCTTCAGAAACTGGGTATCACTATCAAGTTCTAGAGGGAAACCAAGGCAACAACAGCCTTTATTTTTTTGTGTATCTCTAAAATTCCTCTGACCAAAACCAAACCAAACCAAACACCTCAAGGGGAAGTGTCCTGTAGCTGGATTGGGCTTTTATTTAACACTGTACTGAAGCTGTGGATCTAGGATGAAGACTGGAGTGACATTGAGTTAGGGCCACAGGGAAGTGATGCAAGACTCAAAGTGAAAAGACGCTCAGATTGTTGGCTGATCCTGACAGAGACTTGCAGCCTGTCTGTCTTCAGCAGTGATGGGAGTTGTTGACAGCCAGTCTGTTATTGAGACCACTACAACATGAAGGAGCAGAGTAGGCACCAAGTGGTGTTGTGGTACACTTGTCATCAGCGGCAAGACCTCAGCAGATGGGGTTGTTCAGACTGTCCTTCAATACATACTGATGGTGACAACACACACTACTGGGGAGGCCTTGGATGGAGGCCCTGTTACTCTCCCAGGAGGAGGGCATGCAGGCCAGCATGAGTATTAGACAGTTAACTGCATGGGCCCCAGTGGAGGCTTTGTCCATTCCCATTTGGATGGGCCTGTTGAAGACAAGGATGACTTCTGGGAATGAGATTCCAAATGAAAGGTGCAATTGTTGTGCCACTTGACTCAGAAGGCAGAGATGCAGGCCAGGTGAGCAAGATAGGTGAGGTTTGAGTCAGATTTCAGCTCAGAAACCAGGGCTCTTGCAGCATTATGGTGCTTGAGAGATGGGCGATCTGAAAAAATGAGGTGGAGGGGGTGAGTTGGACATGAGCACTTAAGACTTCAATACTGGGCAGAAACCACAATCCAAACTTAGGGAAGGTCCAAATCACCTCAGGGAGTATGATAAGGGAGGCCACTGAGACCTGTGAAACCACACGCTAGGCTGTGGAGCAATTAAAATGCTTAGCAGCGGCTTGTGCTGCTGACAACTAATAGGCCAATGGCTAGAGGAGCCAGGTGTATAGAACAGTTGTTAATGAGGACCATCCATCTCCTCACATGAATGCCACCATCCCTCTGAGCTAGAAATTCCCTCCCAGCTTTCCAGCTTTCCAGCTCTCGCTAGCTAACTCAAAGCTAGAACCCTATGGAATTCTGTGAAATACAACTTCCTCCTCTCATGAGGACACAGGTAACACTTAAGATAACGCGTAGGAATCATCTGGGTCCTGGGATGCTATCTGGGGAGGTATGCTGTTGGAGCCATTCAACTGTCTCCTGACTTGATCTAATTAAACATGAAGATGGCTGCTCAGGATCAGGTTTGTATATGAAGTGAGAGGTGGAGTAAGTTGGGGTAATAGGGTGGTGGAGAGACCTTTTGGCCCAAGGTCATGCTGTTGGTGGCCAACAGGATCTCAGTGCAGGTGTGTGTCTTCCCCTGGGTGAAGGCCGCTTAGGCTGCCTTGGAAAAATAAAGAAGAGGCCATGTCTCTGTAAGTGACATTTGGGAGGAGTGTCACAGGGGGCAAATATCTCCGAGGCTAGGAGAGCCTTGCCCCGGTGTCAGAGGCTGACCCCTCAGACACAGGCAAGGGCACTGGGCTCTTAATAGAGTGCGATTTTGGGAGTGGGAGTCAGAGGTAGGAAAGAGTAGAACTTTGCTGGCTAGGACTCTGAGGTCTGTCGATGAGTGATAACTGGTCCCAGACTTCTCAGTACAAGGGAGACCTGTCCTAGACACAACACCAGAAACTTGTGGTTCTACATGAGCATTTATGCCAGTTGACATACCTAGACACTCCCATGTTTCTCAAACATTTTTTTTTCCCACAAGTCACATCCTCAGGTTTTTCTGGGTTCCACAGCATTCTGCTCTTTTTCCGAGGAGGACAGTTAGAGAAGAGCATGTGATCTTTCAAAACACCAGAGTGGGAGACACACAGCGAATTTCTTGATTCTATCATTAGCATTCTCTACTTCTCCAACTATGCCTCCCACTGTCTTTGAGATGGAACTCTGCACCTGTGCCATTATAACACAGTATCTTTGTCAACACAAAGACTCTTAAAATTGGCAAGAGACCTCCTTTAGACCTCCTTGATTGTCTTCGTTTCTTCAACTGTAACTTGATAGGACTTGGTAGTTCTAATTTGAAAGCCATGAGAAGGACTCTCTATATAAAAACCACATCTCTCTTCCTCTCGTTCTCTCCCTTGGTTTCCAGGTGGAAGGGACTGAGATGAGATCACAAGCTCGAAGGCTATCTGCCCTTCTCATGACATATGACACAAGCACTGTTAACAAACTAACAGCCATGATGGAGATGTGTTTGTGACTCAGGCTAACAGGTCACGTCCCATGAGGCCTGGCGTTATGACTACCTGGCGTTATGACTACTGGGTGTCTTTGTGTAGCATGGAGAAGCTAATAATAAGAAGAAAGTGCCCTCAGGGGCTCACAGGGGTGATCAGAGCAGGTGAGCCCCCTCATGCAGCCACACAGTGACTTAGCACTGACTGTCCAAGTAGCCACGTGTCCAGGTCCAACTCGCTTCCGGAAGGGGTTTCCCCCACCCCTCAAGAATGAGGTAAGCGTGAGGCACAGCTGTGTTTTATCTACAGTGGGGTTTAAGGTTGCCCGTGATCTCTGGGGAGGTGGCTCTTTCGCATGTGAGTACAAGGAGGCACCCTGACAAATCCAGACAAGGTTGTTGTGGTCTTGTTTAAGTCTCCAGGCAGTTGCACATTAGGTCTCTTGAGGGAGAAATCACAGACTGTACTGTCACAATCCCATCCAGTCCAGTCCCAGAGGACACCATCTGCCGAGGTGCTGGGTAGCACTGTAAAATCAAAGCAGGAGGCTCCGAAGAGCAGCACAGTGGGTAGGGGGTCTTCTTCAAGGAGCATTAGGTGCTGTGCGAAGTTACAGCTGCTTCGAACTCTGCTTCTCACTCTCCGGGTGACAGGCACATCCCAAGCAGGGTGGGGCATTGAATCTGCTCAGTGGGATCAGTCTCTCCTCAAACCTCACCTGCTCCTTTCACCCCTGTGAGCCCATGGGGGCACTTTATGCTTTCTTGTTCTAATGTATTCTCCTGGTTGTTTTACAATCTCCCACTGTCCATGTCTATTTGGGGGCTAGATTCTCAGGCTACCTGGGTATCTGAGACTAGCCAGTCTGCACAGCTGAGAGGAACATAAGAGACTCAGAGATTCCTCTCCATTTTAAAAAATTTATTTTTTTTATTAATTACAGTTTATTCATGTTTTATCCCAGCTGTAGCCCCCTCCCTAGTCCCCTTCCAATCCCACCTTCCCTCCCTCATCTCCTCTCATGCCCCTACCCAAGTCTACTGAGAGGGGAGGTCCTCCTCCCCTTCCCTCTGACCCTAGCCTATCAGATTCCTCTCCATTTTACTGTAAAGACTGTGATGGCCTCATGCTGAGAATAACACTGTTATCAGTGGGGAACAGAACAGAGGTGCTCAGAAACCTTTATGCAAGACTTTTGTCATGTTTTTGCCCCTGTGGGGAATCCTCATTTCTTCAATTTCCAATGCCTTAAGTGAGGACCCTTGCTTAGGATTCCTATCAGTAAGTGAATGTTCCTGGGAAGGAAGGAAGGAAGGAAGGAGGAAGGAAGGAAGGAAGGAAGGAAGGAAGGAAGGAAGGAAGGAAGG